>NW_028270142.1:109887825-110246159 GCF_037043375.1 Chiloscyllium plagiosum
CCCCATTGCTCCTAAACAAAGTGGGAAAGCTAATCATGAGAGACAGTACCATTACAAGCTACATGAACACAAACAGACCTGGTCTACAGATTTCTTCAACCAAAGTGCTTTTACATTATTCTGTTATTACAACCCAACTAGTTTAGCTTCCAGTTAGTGGAATCCACCAATCACAGAGAGAGAGGTTCTAGTCATACAGTACGGAAACAGATCCTTTGGCAAAATCATCCATGCCAACCAGGTTTCCTAAACTGAACTAGTCCCATGAGATTGCTGGGTTAGAGATTGAAAATAATGCTCAGTGGTAGACACACTGCACATGGCATCCTTGAATTTCAAGGTGCCACAATCATTTTATTATTTATGGTTATAAAAAGACCCTAACCTATTCTTAGACTACCTTTGTCTGTTTTTTTTTTAAAACAGTTAGATCTTTATACTTTCTATATCCACTTGATTTGTGTGGATGATAACTCTAACACCTGAAATTCACTTTAAAAATTCGCTACTGCTGCAGTTTCAGGTTCCCCTTTTTAAATCCCTTGACTGGCAATGGAGATCTGGTGCTATAATTGAACATTTCCCAATAGTAAAGTCAAAACATAAGCCAAGGTGTTTGTTCCTGTGGGATTGTTATGTTTCCAATGGGATGATAATCCTATCTGCTCTCTCAGGCGTAGAAGGAATAGATCTGAGGCACATTTCGAAAGAGACCTCCCCAGTGCCTTAGCCGATATTTATCATTCAAACAGCATCTCATTAAATCGGTTTCTGTATTTTAAATATTACAAACTGCCTTGATTTTGAAAGGCTTCGTAGAACACAGAACAGTACAGCAAGGATCAGGCCCTTCAGCCCACCATGTCAGTGCCAACCATGATGTTGCTCTAAACTAATCCCATCAGCTGTACACAGTCTGTATCCTTCTATACCTTGCCTGTTCATATGTATGGCGAAATGCCTCTTAAACATTGCTATTGTATCTGCTTCTACCATTTTCAGGTAACCCTCTGCGTAAAAAATTTGCCTTAAACATCTTTAAGCTTTCTCCCTCTGACCTTAAACCTATGCATTCTAGTATGTGACATTTCCACCTTGGGAAAACGGCTCCAACATCATCCTACCCATGCCCCTCATAATTTAATAAACTTCTAACAGGTCACCCCTCAGCTTTTAACGCTCAAGTTAAAACAATCCAAGTTTGTCCGGCCTCCTCTTATAACTAATACACATGGTAACATCCTGGTAAACCTCTTGCACCTCTCCAAAGCCTCCACAAAGTTTTACACAGCTACAACACGACTTCCCAATTTTGTACTTAATGCTGCGACTAAAGATAATCAGCATGACATATACCTTCTTTACTGCCTTATCCAATTGTGTTGCCACTTTCAGAAAACTGTGGACTCTCTGTATAATCAATGATCCTCAGGGTCCTGGGAGAAAGTGAGGACTGCAGATGCTGGGGATCAGGGCTGAGTGTGTGGTGCTGGAATAGCACAGCAGGTCAGGCAGCATCCGAGGAGCAGGAGGATCGGCGTTTCAGACATAAAGAATGTGGGTGGGGGAAGGGGGCTGAGAGATAAATAGGAAGATGGGGTGGGGCTGGGAGGGAGGTAACTGGGGAAAGTGATAGGTAGATACAGGTGGGGGGTGATGGTAATAGGTCAGAGGGGAGGGTGGAGCAGATAGGTCGGTAGGAAGATGGACAGGTAGGTCAGTTCAAGAAGGTGCAGGGTTGGAGGGTTGGATCTGGGATGAAGTGAGGGGAAGGGATATGAGGAAACTAGTGAAATCCACATTGATGCCGTGTGGTTGGAGGGTTCCAAGGCAGGAGATGAGGTATTCTTCCTCCAGGCATCAGGTGGGTTGGATTTGGGGGTGGAGGAAGCCCAGGACTTGCATATCCGTGGCAGAATAGGAGATGGCATTGAAGTGGTCAGCCACAGGCAGTGGGATTGTTTGGTGCGTATGTTCCAGTGATGTTCCCTGAAATGTTCCATGAGTTGGTGTCCTGTCTCCCCAATGTAGAGACCACATTGAGAGCAATGGAGACATTAGATGAGGTGGGTGGATCTGCAGGAAAATCTCTGCTGGATGTGGACGCATCCTTTGGGCCCTTGGATGGAGATTAGGGTGGGGAGGTGTGGATGCAGGTTTTACATCTCTTGCGGCAGCAAGGCAAGGTTCCAGTAAGGGGGGGGGGGCGTGAACCTAACAAGGAAGTCGCGAAGGGAATGGTCTCTCCAGAATGCTGATGGGGGTGGGGAGGGAGGGAAACATATCTCTGGTGGTGGGGTCTGATTGTAGGTAGTGGAAATTGCGGAGGATGATGCATGGAGATTAGTGGGATGGAAGGTAAGGACCAGAGGGATTCTATCCGAGTTGTGGTTGGATGGGTGGGGTTAAAGGGCAGAGGTGCGGAAAGTGGAGGAGATGCCCTGGAGGGCATTGTTGATCAAATGGGAGGGGAAATTGCAGTCCTTGAGGTAGGAGGCCAGTTGGAATGTCCTGGAGTGGAATCGCTCCTCCTGGTAGCAGGTACGATGGAGGTGGAGGAATGGTGAGTGATGGATAGCCGTTTTACTGGGCGAGGGGTAGATTAGATTAGATTACTTACAGTGTGGAAACAGGCCCTTCGGCCCAACAAGTCCACACCGGCCCGCCGAAGGGTAACCCACCCATACCCCTACATTTACCCCTTACCTAACACTACGGGCAATTTAGCATGGCCAATTCACCTGACCTGCACATCTTTGGACTGTGGGAGGAAACCGGAGCACCCGGAGGAAACCCACGCAGACACGGGGAGAATGTGCAAATTCCACACAGTCAGTCGCCTGAGGCGGGAATTGAACCCGGGTCTCTGACGCTGCGAGGCAGCAGTGCTAACCACTGTACCACCGTGCCGCCCACCTGGGTAGTCCAGGTAGCTGCGGGAGTTGGTGGTTTTGAAATAGATGTGCATGCTGTGTTGGTCACTGGAGATGGAGGGGTGCAGGAAGGGAAGAGGGCTGCCCGAGATTGTCCCGGTGAACTTGAGGTCAGGGTGGAAGGTTTTCGTGAAATTGATGAACTGTTCAACCTCCTTGAGGGAGTACGAGGTGGCACCGATACAGTCATCAATACAGTGGAGGAAAGGGTGGGGAATGGTGTCAGTGTAGCTGTGGAAGATTGACTGTTTCATGTATCAACGAAGAGGCAGGAATAGCTGGGACCCATGTGGATGCTCATGGTACCCCTTTTGTATGAAGGAAGTGGGTGGATTTGAAGCAGAAATTGTTGAGGGCAGGGGCCAGTTTGGTTACCAGGAGAGGAAGAAACAGAGGGCATCTCAGGGTCCTGCCAGTTACTTTATACTTTCATCTTGCATTTGAGCTCCCAAAATGCATCACCTCAGTGTCCAGGTTAAAGTCCATCTGCCATTTTTTTGCCACCTCCCCACCCTAATCTCCATCCAAGGGCCCAAAGGATGCGTCCACATCCAGCAGAGATTTTCCTGCACATCCACCCACCTCATCTAATGTCTCCATTGCTCTTGATGTGGTCTCTACATTGGGGAGACAGGACACCAACTCATGGAACATTTCAGGGAATTTGAATTTCAGGGAGATCGGAATTTTGCTATATCCTTTGACAACCTTTCTCACTCCCATCAATTTTTAGGTCATCTGCAAAGTTAATAATCAGACCATCTATATTTTCATTCAAATAATTTATATAAATTACAAACAAACAGAGGTCCCAGCACTGATCCTTGTGGAACACCACTGGTCACAGAACCTCCAGTCAGAAGAACACCCCTCCACAATTACCTTGTCTTCCATGACCAAGCCAAAAGCTGCTTTGATATCTATAAGAGTTACATTTTCAATCAGTATTGCCATTGCATGAATTGTCAGAATATGTTGGGAACCAAGAGAGCTTGGCATCAAGGGGGTCTATCAAAACTAGAGTCAGTGGAAATGAGGAAACTCTCCATTGGGTGGAGTCACACCCATAATAAAAAAGACAGTTGTAGCTGCCTGAGGCCGACCATCTCAGTTCCAGGACATCTCCGCAGGAGCTCCCAAGGACCAACGATCCCAGCGACCTCATCAATTACTTTCCATCCGTAAAGTTCAGAAGGAGGGATGTTTGCCGGTGACTGCCAAGGGGCAAGCAACATTCACACATACACAAATACCAAGAAATATCCTCCTTCCTTGTTGGAGATTTGAACCCACTGCCTTTTGAGATTCAATGCGCTACCACTGCTGAATCCTCCACCATCGACATCCGAGAGCCAACGTGGACTAGAAACTGAACCTGACCAGCCAGCCAGTGACTACAATAATAGGTCAGAGAGCAGGAATCTCACAGCAAGCACTGCACCTCCTGACTCCCTGTCCACCATCCAACAAGGCACCAAAAGATCCCATTTTTAAACATTGAATATGTACTTTAAGAAATAAAATTAATTTCTGAACTTTGAGAAAGAGTGGGAGGATGAGGGTAATCGAGTTTCAAAGAGCCAGCAAACACAATGGGCTGTGTTTTACCCCCCCCCCAATGAAAATAAACAATCCACATGGCATCTCCAAAACGCCCTGTCATCCTGTATGTGATTCCAGTGTAGTCACATTTCCCCAAGAATCATCTTTAGTTTCTATGTTTGTCTCAGACAATGCTGTCTTGAACCATCATTACTTTCACCATTTCCCTTTTGTTCTCTCTGCTTCTAGGTTTGCTCAAAAATTAATACCTTTAAATGCTGTTGATAAGTCATTGACCCAAGGCATCAACTCTGCATTTCGCTCCCTGATGCTGCTTGACCTGCTTGTCATTTTGTAATTGGATGGGCACACTGACAGTCAACAGTCTGGGATATTGCGAAACACCTCCTGCGAGTTCTGGTCCCATAGATCACAGGTGAGGACTTCTGACTTGTCTCATCATAATTAGGGGATGGTTGGGCTGGGGATGAGCAGGGTGGGGAAAGGAATGGAGTTTGCTCCCACTTCTTTTGTGCCAGGTTGGGAACAGAAACAAGTGCATTGGTCTTGCAGAACGTTGCCAATAGGTCAGCAATACTTGCAGCAAAGGCGCAAACATGAGAATGGCTGACTGAATGAGCTTGCTGCTGTCTGAAAACTCCTAGGATACATAACTTAGAGCTTGTGAATGGAGATGTGTTGGGGAGGGCTAAGGAAGAAGAAGAGGGAAATGACATACAGGACTAAATGCATAGCACAAAGGAAGATACAGTGGGTGAATTAATGCAACAATGCAAGACAAATTAAGTTCAACAACATTCATAAATGTAAAAAAGCAACATTGTTGCCTTCAAGTTTACTAAAGTATTGCAGTCAGGGAAAGTTCTGAAAAAAATAAGCAAGATGCTAGTCAAGTTTGAAGTCAGGCTTCAGAAATTCACCTCACAAAACACAGCAGCCAAAACCTGCCGCTTCTGTATAATGGCTAACAAAGAAAATAATAATGCCACCTGCAGTGTCAATATTTGCATATGTTAAGTTCTAACACATCCTATCTTTGTTTCTTATTTTGTAAGAACCATTACAAATATGTACATAGGTATTTATAAGAATGGATGTTGAAAATATGTTACACCATAATTATATCCTCCCACCAGTGGCAGGAGGTTGTTATTACATTGTAAATTTCAGCAAAAATTGTGAATAGAAGAATTTATAAAATTAAAGGGGTATCAGAATTGGAAAGAATTATTAGTGCATTACTAGATGGTTAAATAAATTGGCCTAATACCACTATTGTTCAATGAGAGAGTTATTATCAAATGATATTTAAAGGACCAAACAGTTATTTCTCAGCAAACTCAAACAACAAATAGGCTTCGCTGCTTGGAGGGTTTAATGTCATTATTGCTCCCTAAGCTCAACTTGGAACTGAAGCTCTTAAACAGAGATACAGATAATTCAAACACAATGGCTTTACAGAAATCTAATGACAGAAACACACTCGTTACGCAGAAACAGTCATAAGAACTTCAAGCTTTATGCTTCTCTCATATTCTTTGCACGGAATACAGATTCCTTAAATTTGAAACATTCAATTGGGGTTTTGCAACCAGATGTCCAAAGTGAGGGGAGCTAGAGAGAGAGAACGAGAGCACAAGATAGTAAAATCGAGCATGCGACAGAGAGCGCGAGACACATACAGACTAAGTGAGAGAGAGCGCGTGGGTGAGAGAGAGAGAGCGAGTGGGAGAGAGAGTGGGAGAGAGAGAGAGAGAGAGTGGGAGAGAGAGAGAGAGAGAGAGTGGGAGAGAGAGAGAGAGAGAGTGGGAGAGAGAGAGAGAGAGAGAGAGAGAGAGAGAGAGAGAGAGAGAGAGAGAGAGAGAGAGAGAGAGAGAGAGAGAGAGAGAGAGAGAGAGAGAGAGAGAGAGAGCGCGAGAGAACGCGCAAGAGAGAGTTGTCCATCTCACCCCACAGCAAGCACATCTCCAGTGGACTGAACTTGAAGATGCGTCGATGCTCCAGGCGACATCTGCAGTTCCGTCCAACCTTCCCTCGCAGGTGATGGAGGGTGAGGAGAGGCATGAGCCCTTGGAGGAGGGGAAGAAAGGAAAGGTTACGTTATTTTCTACAATTTAAAAATCAGACAAATTGAAATAGACAGTGGAATCGCCATCATACATCACCTCAAATTATCCTCCCAGCTAAAGCCTTATGAAAGACATAACATTCCTGACACAATCCACAAGTGCTTTGCATCATAGCTTCCTTACCCCTATACCAGAACCTCACTGTAAATGAAAGGGGTGCCAATGTTCCAGGGCTATACTGGAGCTTAAAGAATTTTTACAGATTTCCAGGCGCATGAACATTAAAAACAATCATTTGATTTTAGAATACAAGATGCGCAGAAACAAGGAGAGTAGGCCATTCGGCACTGTGAAATTGGTCTACAATTCAGTGGATCGGGGAGATCGGATTGTGGACTTTATGCCACTTTCTTGCCTGCCCTGCCATAACCTTCCACTCGCTTGCCAATCAAATACACATTTAACGCAGTGTCAAATATATCCAATGACCTGGCATCCACTGCTCTGTACAGAAAGAATTCCAAACACTATAACTCTAAGTTGAAATTGCTCATTTCCGCGTTAACGGGAGACCATTTTATCTTTAAAACTGTACTCTCTAGTTCTAGATTCCTCTATGAGAGGAAGCATGGTCCCCAGCATTTACCCTATCATTATCACCTCAGAGAAGACTCCCTCACATCCTTCAAACCTTCTGTGACATTGGCCCAATGTGCTCAACCTTTTCTCATTCAACAACTCTTTCATTTCAGGGATCACCGTAGTCACACAAATGCAGATTAAGTTCAATGCAGAAGATTGTGAAGTAATACAGTTCGGCAGGAAGAAGAGTCATATAAAATAAAAAGCCTAAAGGTGGTGCAGTAGCAAAGGGATCAGGATGTATCTGTGCAGATGTCATTGAAGGTAACAGGACTAGTTGAGGACATGCTTAGTAAAGTACACCGTATCCGAAGTTTTATTATTGGGGGTACAGAAGACAAGAGCAGAGACATTATAAAACACTTCTTTAGTGAAGTACAAGAGTTTTGCTAGAGCACACCTTGAGTATCTGGTTTTGGTCTTCTTACCTCAGGAAGGATATTACTGCCATAGAGGAGAAACAAAGGTTCACTGGACTGCTCCCAATAATGGGACCATCTTATGGAGGGAGATTGGAAAAACTGGACAATTTTCCCTTGAGATGAGAATCATGAGATAATCTCATCGAAATGTACAAAATATTTAAATAGGTCGACTGGACAGATGCAGGAAAGGATCCTCCCATAGAATCAGAGGGCACAATTTAAACATTTAACAGTTTAAACAGAGGGGGACACCACTTAGGACCAGGAATGAGGAGAATTTTCGTTTATTGGAGGGCAGTGAATCTTTGGAATTTTCTACCCCAGAGGGCCATGCAAGATCAATCTTTCAGTATATTTAAGGTACGGATCAACAGATTTCTGATTACTAATGGTGCAAAGCGTTATGGGATAATGTGGGCAGCAAATATCGAAGTGTTTGAGCAGCCATCCTTGTACGATCATGATGGAAAAGGCTCGAGGGGCTGAATGGCCTACTACTGCTGATAAAATATAGCACCCAGTCCTGGATGCAATAGTGTAAGAAAAAAAAAGTGAAGGCATTAGAATGAGTGCAGAAAAGATTCATGAGAACTGTTCCAGGGATCTTTGGTTAGGGCTGTTTTCCTTGGACAAGGGCAAGGTGATTCAATAGAGGTATTCAAGATCATGAATGGTCTGGTCAGGGGAGATAGAAGGAAATCCTATCATAAATGTGAGAGGTTGAAAATTTCATCATTGGTTTAGGAGAGACATGAGGAGAAACTTTTTCTTGGAGTGATTAGGGTTTGGAATGTGCTGCCTGACAGTCGAGTGGAGGCAGGTTCAATCAAGGCATTCTTAACTTGAAGGCGGCAGGAGACTGGTCCTAGGGGAATTATTCATTGGAGAATGTGCATGGACAAGGCTGCTGAATTGCCTCTTTCTGCACTGTAACAATTTGGGATTTATTTCTTTTTGCTAAGTGAGGAGACCACACTGCAGAAAGCAGAAATTGCTGAAGAGCTCAGCAAGTATGGAAGCACCTGTGGAGAGAAATCAAAGTTAACATTTCAGGTGGAGTGACCCTTCCTTAGAACCCAACCCAAAACGTTAACTCTCATTTCTCTCCACAGATGCTTCCAGACATTCTGAGCTTTCCAAGCAATTTACCTGAGAGATATGGACGTCGTTGGTGAAGCCAACTTTTATTGCTTATCCCCAAAATGCCCTCTGGAAAGTAACTGTGAGCTACCTTCTGGCTGCAGATACATCCACAGAGCTGTAAGAGAGAGAATTCTGGGATTCTCATCAGTGACAGTGAAGGAATGGTGATATATCAGATGATTCAGTTATGCAGCAGTTATTTATTAAGTGATGCAATCATGGAGTAGCAATACCTTTCATCAATCTTCCCAACAACCATCCAGCCATCCAGTAAACTTCAAACCACAACAAGAAAAGAATCTCCTTGGCACTGTATTATTTAAGCTGGCATAAGGTAACAGGCATAATTGAATGCAAGTATTTTCTCAAAATAACTGACAAAAACAAATCACCCTAAAACACACCGTTCATTGGTCATTGTTAATGTTTTCCATTGCACAATCACATTTTAACTAGGCACTGGTTATCCTTCTTATAGCATCTCAGATCAAGTACCGAAGATTTAAATTTAACAATTCACACATTTTTTCTCTTAATAACATCCACTACATTTTACCTGATATATTAGTTCTTTAACTTGTGCAGCTTTCAACTAAAGTTTCCATTTGCAAGAAATTTGTTACCTCAGTTATTTCAAGGACCTCCTAGTTAGCCAAATATTACCTTGGTGACAAGTTTAAAACAGTTCTCTCTTGTTTGCTACCTCTCTCACAGCAAAAAGGACGGGCCCAACAATTCCCTCATTTGCAAAAACAGAAATTGCTGGAAAAGTTCAGCAGGTCAGGCAGCATCTGTGGAGAGAAATCAGAGTTAACTTTCAGCTCAAGTGACCCTTTCTCAGAACTCAATCCAAAATGTTAACTCTGATTTCTCTCCACAGATACTGCCTGACCTGTTGAGCTTTTCAAGCAATTTTTGTTTTTGATTTACAGTATTTGTACCTCTTTTGGATTTAATTCCCTCATTTAACTTTCTTAACTGCTTGCTGTTCCTCCAATCAATCTGTTTCTCTTCCTCTTTGGGTGACAACAGGCTCATATTGAAGCAAAGAAGGAAGAGACCAAGCTGTAATTATAGAATATTGTTATGGATGCAATTATAAGCTATCATACTTATAGGGGTTACTTTTCTCTGATCTTGGGGGGCAAGTTTGAGACCAATTATTACAGACTGTCAACAGTTCAGGCCCCAACAGTGATCTCTATGGTACTTCACTTGTTGCAGTTTGCTGAACCAAAAATTACACAACTGTACCAGCTCATTGCTTCCTCTTAGTTAATCAATCCTCAATTAGTGACAATATATCACCCTCAGCACTAGGGAGTCTTACCTCAGGTCGTAAACTTTCATATAGCAGTTCAACGAATGCCTTTGGAAATCCAAATATACATTCACTAATTCCCCTTTATCCAGCTTGCTTGATAAATCCTCAATTAACTCTTGTAAACCAGTCAGATACAATTTCCCATTCACAGATCTGATTATGAGTATTACAATATACTCTTTCAAACATGGTCACCCCAAAACCAACACTGACTGAAGACCACACATGGTTTTTTTTAATTGATTGGTTCTCATTTTAAATAGGTCCTGCTGAAGTGGTGGGGAGGCCTTAAACTGCCAGACTTTTCGACTCAGACTCTCCAGCATCTGCAGTCCTCACTTTCTCCTAGTAAAGCTCCAATGCATGAGAAGTGAATTCATACTATTAAGTATAACAGCCATTAACCTAAAAGGACTTTACAATCATATTACCCGATTTTCAGGTGTCCCTCATTCACTGAGTTAAAATGTAATGATTTTAAAAGAAGTGTTCATATTTCTACCCTCAAACCCAGCCAAGTTCCAAAATCTAGTATGGCGACAGTCCTAAGACTGTCAGATTTGAGAGGATATACCTCAGAGATTTCTTAAATATACCATCTCTATAATAATGTATCTTAGCATAATGACAAATGCTAGATAACTGGCTGAACATTCCTTGCTTTCTGTCATCCTTTTTTCTAGGATAGGGCTGTTACATTTGGGGCTCTTCAACCTGCTTGGAGCTCACATAAGAATCCACCATCTGTGCAATCACTTCCTTTAGAAAGCTTAAGATGCTCCATCAGGTTCAGAGGACCTGTCAAAATTCAGTGCCATCAGGTTCCCCTGGTACATTATGACTCCTGCCTTTTCTGTGTTCTGTTGCAGAACGGTTGGTAAAGGTGTGAAACGTAACAAAGTGAAAAGGAACAAGTTAATACATATACACTAAAGAGCTAATAAATATCAATTAAGTTAATTGAAATTAATTAATGCATTCAGTGACAGTTGTGGGGCAATTATTGGTTGGATTGTGCCCTCTTGTGGTGCAATGGTAGTGTCCCTACCCCTGGAAGAGGAGTCCCTAGTTCAGGTTCCATCTGCTCCAGGTGTGTAACAATATCTCTGAACAGTGCAATTGGCAAAGTATTTAAATGAATAAAGAAAGTTGATTGGATTGGAAGGGGTCTTGCACCATGGTAGCGCCCCTACCTCTGGACCAGGAGGCCTGGGTTTCATCTGTTTGTGATAAAATCTCTGAGCAGATGGATTACAAACGAGTCATTATTGGCTGTGCACCAAATGCACTCTGAGGCACTTTTTCTAAAGACTGTCCTGGGATAGAGGTCGACAGCACAGAAAAAGACTCTTCGACACATTCGACACTAGACACTAAAAAAAAGCGCCAAACTTCCCTAATCCCATTTTCCAGCAGTTGGCCCACAGCCTTACACACCTTGGCATTGCAATCGCACATCTAAATACCTCTTAAACGTTACAAAGGTTTCTGATTCTAACACCCTTATAGGCAGTTCCAGATTCCCACCAGCTCGAGGTGAAAGCCATTTCCCCTTCATATGGTAGCAAAGTAGATTATTACTTTAATGGTTAAAAAGTTGCAGCATACTGCTGTGCAGAGGGACCTGGGTGTCCTTATGCATGAGCCACAGAAGGATGATCTACAACAAGCAATTAGGAAGGCAAATGGAATTTTGTCCTTCATTGCTAAAGAGGTTGAGTTCAAAAGCAGGGAGGTAATGTTACAGCTGTACAAGGTGCTGGTGAAGCCACACCTGGAGTACTGTGTGCAGATTTGGTTTCTTTGCTTAAGAAAGGATGTACTGGCACTGGAGGGGGTGCAGAGGAAGTTCACTAGGTTGATTCTGGAGTTGAGGGGTTGGCTTATGAGGAGACACTGAGTAGACTGGCATTATATTCATTGGAATTTAGAAGAATTAGGGGGATCTTATAGAAACATATAAAATTATGAAGGGAATTGATAAAATAGAAACAGATAGGATGTTTCCGTTGGTGGGTGAGACTAGGACAAGAGGGCATGTACCTCAAGATTAGAGGAATCAGGTTTAGAACTGAACTGAGAAGGAACTTCTTCACCCAGAGGGTTGTTAATCTGTGGAATCCCTTGTCCAGGAAAGTAGTTGACACTACTTTAGTAATCACTTTTAAAGCTAAAGTAGATACTTTTTTGAAAAATAAAGGAATTAAGGGATATGGTGAAAACGCGGGGGAGTGGAGCGGAGTCCACGAAAAGACTGGCCATGATCTTATTGAGGGGTGGAGCAGTCTCAAAGGGCCAGACAGCACTCCTGCTCCTAGTTCTTATGGTCTTATTCCTTTAAACAATATTGCTCCTCACCTAAAACCATGCCCCTGATCTATAATCCCTCCACCAAGGGGAAAGATATGTTTTGGTTTACACCATATGTTGGATCCTTATTGTGGCTTTTTGGTCAGTGTTACACAGAGTAATCTATAAATACAATCTTTATTCTCCTTTGAGAAGGTTGAAAGATTTTGTGTTTTATCTGAAAGTTCTCTCTCAAATCTCTGGAGTGCAGCTTGAACACATTCTCCTCAGATATAACCATACTAATAGAGAGCTACAGCTGACTGCTTCAGGTGGGCATTGCAAGATATGCAGTCATCATTCCAAAACTTTCCACAGGCATCATTATTCCCCCACCTTCTTACTGTTACTGGTGGTTGCTCAATCCTCATGAGATCACCTGCTGGGGTCCAATAAAGAAAAGAAGAGAAACAAAGACTTCCACTTATAGAGGACCTTTCTTGAATAAACACCACCAACCCAAAGACACAATTGTGGTTGGTGAAGTATTTCTGAAGCATAATCACTGCGGTGGTTGTGAGGAACATAATGTGCACAACACAAGACAACAAAGAGCCCAATGACCAGATACTCTGGGTGGAACCTTCTGGGCCCATCCTGAGCTTTTAGAAAGCTGGATTGGATGAGAGGCAAAATAAAGGCAGTTAAAGTTTTGGTATTAAGTACTCAGATCAACCTTCCAGATGAGTCAGCTTTGAGAACCCCTTTTGCATTTATCAGGTTACCATGAATACTTCAACACCCCAGTACATCAAAAGGTGTGGCATTGGAAAAAAACAGCCAGTCAGGCAGCACCCGAGGAGCAGGAGAGTCGAGCATAAGCTATTCAGGAATGTGATGAACATACTTCAGAATCTTCCAAGTACATTCACCAGCACAACCTCCTGCAGTTAAAAATGGTATGTGTGTGTATTAACAAACTAGAACTACCATGTGTGAGCTCCAAGAGTACAAACTTCTTCAGTAATGTGGTGCTTTCATAACCAATTTGTTTCTTTGTGCAAAGAGGTGAAGCTTCCCTGGGTCAACCAGCTTTCGAGAAGTTTCAGTCACTTGCAGTCTTGCTTGCTGTTCTTGAATGCTTTGTGTAAAAATGTGAAGCCTCACGAGGTCAACAATGCAGCCTAAGCACATCAGCCACATTGGCCAGCGCTAGCAAACCTGACTGGGGCAGGCAAGAAGACCTCAATTCAAGAAGTTGGGAAAAAGATCGGCTGGGTGGAAAGGAACACTTGAACAATTCTGGGCAATAGAGGGAAGAAAACTGGGATACAGAGTGATGGGGGACACAAAGACAGGTAACACAGTGGGATAAGCACAAACACTTTGGAGGAAAAATGACCAGGTGAAATGAATAATGGGTAGTGTAAGGGCCTGGGGTTCACAGTGAAGAACAGGAATATTGAGAGATAGTAGGTAAAAAGAATGACTGCAGATGCTGGAAACCAGAGTCTAGATTAGAGTGGTGCTGGAAGAGCACAGCAGTTCAGGCAGCATCCGAGGAGCAGTAAAATCGACGTTTCGGGCAAAAGCCCTTCATCAGGAATACAGGCAGAGAGCCTGAAGGGTTGAGAGATAAGTGAGAGGAGGTTGGGGGTGGGGAGAAAGTAGCATAGACTACAATAGGTGAGTGGGGGGGGAAATGAAGGTGATAGGTCGGGGGGGGGGGGGGGGGGGGAGGGTGGAGTGGATAGGTGGAAAAGATGATAGGCAGGTAGGACAAGTCATGGGGACAGTGCTGAGCTGGAAGTATGGAACTGGGGTGAGGTGGGGAAAGGGGAAATTGAGAGATAATGAAAGTGCTCATAGTCACAGGGGAGGCAAAGGAGACACTAGAGGAAAGGCAATGATCTACAGTCTTCGGAGAAAAGTGTATTGAAAGGGCAAACATGAACAAATCAATTGATTACAATCACCAGCTATCTCCCAATGTAGTCCAAATGGGTGCTAAGTACCCTCCTCCTGCAAGATCTATTCGCATGTGCACCCTTCACAACTCTTAACACTGAACGGAGGGAATTGAAACGGAAACACACTTTTTATTTCATTTCTTGGTTGTGGCATCTGAATATCGCTGACAGGACCAGCATTTATTGCCCATCCTGACTGCCCTTGAACAGAGTGGGTCAGAACATCGTTGAAAGTCAATCAGATTGATGTTAGCTTGGAGTCACATGTGGACAGACTGCGTTCTCTGAAGCAAACCAGATTGTCATAAACACAATCGCCAAAGGTTACACGCATTTAATCCCAGATTTTTACTAAATTCAAATTTCACTACTATTGTGGGATTCAGTGCCATGCCCCAGAACATTTGTCTGGGGCTTTAGTTACAAATCCAGTGACATTACTACTACAACATTGCCTCCCCCGCTATTGTGCATACTTTCAGGAGTGGGCTTAGCACTGAATGTAGAAAGTTAATAAGCTCTAGCAACACAGACTGTAGGGTGTGGGGTGGGGGGAGGGAACAGGAACATTCACAGGCCCATTTTTATATGAAAGTTACAGACATGGAGATGAAACTGTCATGTAGGCTGTAGACTCCACAGTTGTACAAGTGCAGTACAGAGGGTAATGAAGACCACCAAGAACCATACTGCTTTCTGCTTTTTAATGCATGTGGTAATTGGCTCAAAGTAAATGTACTTCACCAGATGTTTCATCAAATTAACCAGCAGTGCAGAGGTGGAGGGAGGAAGAGAAATCCTGGAATTGCTCCTTAATGCCATTGTAGTCTTCCTACAGCATATGGACTGCAGCATTTCAAGGCAATAGCTCACCACCACCTTCTCAATGGAAGTTAGGGAATGGCAATAAATGCTGGCTCAGCTAGTACCACCTACAACAAATTCTTTTGTAAAGATTGCCCTGTGCCACTGAACCAGAGGGAATAATGGACAAGCAAGCAGTTCTTGAAGACAAGAAGGGGCTCCAGTCTTGTCGAGCAGGCTACCAGAGGGTGCACTGACAGCTTTGCAGATACCTGAAGAGTGAAAAGCAGCACCAGAAATTTGTTGGTAACACTAAAACCTATATCCTCAATGTCCTGCAGCTAGTGGCTTACGAAAGGCAGTAATACACCAGTGGGATTGAAGATCACAGTAGCACTCAACTTTCTTATCACTGTTTGGAGATGCCGGTGTTGGACTGGGGTGTACAAAGTTAAAAATCACACAACACCAGGTTATAATTCAACAGGTTTAATTGGAAGCACTAGCTTTCGGAGCTCTGCTCCTTCATCCACCTGATGGAGGAGCACTCAGAAAGCTAGTGCTTCCAATTAAACCTGTTGGACTATAACCTGGTGTTGTGTGATTTTTATCTTATCACTAGCTCCTTTCAGACCTTAACTCTGGAGACGTGTGGCATCCCCAAATGCCCAGCTGAGTTCACTGATCCTTTGGCAGGCAACAAATACAGTTTGAGACAAAATAAAACTACAGATGCTGGAATCCAAAAGTAGACGAATAGGAGGCTGGAAGAACACAGCAACCCAGGCTGCATCAGGACGTGGAGAAGGCAACATTTCGGCTACAACCCTTCTTCAGGAATGGAGGGGTTTGTCTATTTATCGTGGACCCCAAGAGTCAAGGTGCAAGAGTTGGATTTACAGCCGGTGTTGGGTTCCCTCAGATTCAAGGTGCCATTGATTGCATATAAGTGGCACCCAGAGCTCTCTGGGATCACCCTGCCTGATTCCTGAACAGGATGGGATTTCATTCCCTCAACATCCAATTCACTTGTGGCCACTGGCACCAATTCCAACAAATATGTGCCTGCTCTCTTTACATTGTGAACAAGTGGCAGGTACAGCAAATGTTTGATCTCCATCTCCAGGGCTAGCTAATGGGTGTCAAAGCATGGTTAATGATCTCAGAGCAAGGCTCTTGGACTGATGTTAAACAGCACTACAATGTGGCACATGCATCAATTAAGAGCATCAGTGAATAGATAATTGGTCTTCTCAAGATGTGCTTTTGTTGCCTGGTCCAACTCAAGAGGACCAGTACTCAGTACTCACGAGATAGGAACACCAGAATAATGACAGCTTACTGGGCTGTGCAAGACTTACCTCAATGACAGGATGAAAACTCGGAAAAGGAGGATACAGACCAGCCCCACTTGTCTCCACAGACAAGGAAGAAAGCAAGTTTGAAGGCAATGCTAAGGAAGCTGGAACGGTGTGAGATTAAGCAAACAGGCCTAAGATAAGCTGCCAGCAGCTAGATTTGAGGGGGAATAAATTTTGCATTAACATATGTGGACAATCAGGTCTATGAGCTAATTATGGTGCAGAGACGCTCCTAGCCTCAAGAGAACAATTGCTTTGTATCTTTAAAACATTAAGCTATTTTGTTTACCATTAATTGCAAGTTAATTTGTCCCTTGGCACCAATAACTTCCTGTTCAGACTCTTAGCCAGAACATTAGTATGGAGTTCTGTGGGATTACGTGGAGCATATAGTTGTATGTTTCAAACCTCAGTTTATAAGAGGAGCTGAACTATGCTGATTGTCCCCCAAAACCTAAACACCCAGTTTACGTTGCTGCACTCGTGACATTATACTCCTCCCAAAGGGGCAGCAAAAAATGACAGCCAGAGTGTTCTTTCCTCTGTACCGTGAGATGCTCATGGGAGTGTGAACTCAGGTAGTCCATTGGAAAGCATATACAATAAATCCTCTATCTCCGTGAAATCACAAATTCACCAATCCACGCCAAAAAAAAGTAACGAAACTCAACATCTGTGGGCAAAATGTGCGTATCTGCAATTTTTAACCTATTTTTAATGAGTCTGCACTCAAGCACTTAAACATTTGTGGGGGTTCTTTGGATCAGAACACTCATGGATATGGAGGAAGGACTGGATAGGCACAAGTCACAGCAGAGTGAAAGAGACTTTCATACAATGTACTATGTCCGTGCCAATTGGTCAGAAAGTTGACACTGAAACATTACATAAAGCCATTAACAGCGGTCCAGTTTGCCCGTTCACTGGACATTGAAGATTCTCAAAGCTATACAGACAGAAACAATTTACATTTCTTCAGCACCCTTTGTGATTTTAGGATGTCTCAAAGCAGTGAGTTCTTGAAATAAGCCAATTTGCTAATTGATGCCGAAATATTTACCCTCCTAATTAATGCTCCTCATCCTTTTTCCATGATATCCTTGAACCTTTTGGCTCTGCAAATTTTTTTTTATTTCTAAAATATACTTTATTCATATATATTTATACAATTAGACATGTCATCATTCTGTAAACATTCCATTTCTTTGCGTGTCGAAACAGGGTGATCATTCATATTCACAGGTTGGTGCGATTACATTGAGCTGAGGCGCCAGCGGAGCCCAAATGACTGCGCGGGCCCCCTGTTCTTCTTAGGCAGGCAGATGTTAGACGGTGGTCTTTCCCCACCGCACCTTGGTGGCAGCTGCCCTAAGCTTCAGCGTGTCCCTCAACACGTAGTTCTGGACCTTGGAATGTGCCAGTCTGCAGCACTCAGTTGGGGTCAACTCCTTCAGCTGGAAGATCAACAGGTTTCGGACTGCCCAGAGAGCATCCTTCACCGAGTTGATGATCCTCCAGGCACAGTTGATGTTTGTCTCGGTGTGCGTCCCAGGGAACAGGCCGTAGAGCACAGAGTCCCGCGTCACGGCGCGGCTCGGGACGAACCTCGACAGACACCACTGCATTCTTCTCCAGACTTCCTCTGCATCGGCACATTCCAGAAGGAGGTGTGTGACAGTCTCGTTCCCCCCGCAGCCGCTTCGAGGGCAGCGTGCGGTGTGGTGCGGCTGAGAGTCCGGGCGTGCATAAATGATCTCACAGGCAGAGCCCTTCTCACCACCAGCCAAGCCATGTCTTGGTGCTTGTTGGAAATTCTGGCAATGAGGCATTCTGCCAAATGGCTTTGACAGTCTGCTCAGGGAACCGCTCGACAGGATCCGCCCTCTCCTTTTCCCGAAGGGTCTCAAGGACACTACGTGCTGACCACTTCCTGATGGACTTGTGGTCAAAGGTGTTTTTCTTGATAAATTTCTCCACGAAGGACAGGTGGTACGGAACGGTCCAACTACTCGGAGCGTTCCGCGGCAGCGAGGCCAGGCCCATCCTTCGCAACACCGGGGACAGGTAGAACCTCAGTACGTAGTGACACTTGGTGTTTGCGTACCGGGGATCCACGCACAGCTTGATGCAGCCACACACAAAGGTGGCCATCAGGGTGAGGGTTGCATTGGGTGTGTTTTTTTCCCCCATTGCACCGGTCTTTGTACATTACATCTCTTCGGACCTGGTCCATCTTTGATCTCCACACGAAGTGGAAGAAGGCCCGGGTGACTGCGGCGGCACAGGTTCTGGGGATAGGCCAGACCTGTGCCACATATAACAATACTGAGAGTACCTCACACCTGATGACCAGGTTCTTACCCGCGATGGAGAGTGACCGTTGCTCCCATCTGCCCAGTTTCTGTCTCACCTTCCTGATCCGCTCCTCCCAGGTCTTGGCGCACGCCCCAGCCCCCCCGAACCAAATACCCAGCACCTTCAGGTGGTCAGTCCTGACGGTGAAGGGGATAGAGGATTGGTCGGCCCAGTTCCCGAAGAGCATGGCTTCGCTCTTGCCTCGGTTTACCTTGGCCCCCAAGGCCCGTTCGAACTGGTCACAAATGCCCATGAGTCTGTGCACGGACAGCGGATCAGAGCAGAAAACGGCGACGTCGTCCATGTACAGGGAGGCCTTAACCTGCAGACCCCCGCTGCCAGGAATAGTCACCCCTTTCAGGCTCGCATCCTTCCTGATGGACTCGGCAAATGGCTCAATGCAGCACACAAACAAGGCAGGAGAGAGGGGGCAGCCCTGCCTGACTCCAGATCTGACTGGGAAGCTATCTGATTCCCACCCATTGATTGAGACTGCACTGACAATGTTGGTGTAGAGCAGTCTGATCCAATTAGCGATTCCCTCCCCGAAGCCCATTTTGGAGAGGACATCCCTCATATATGTATGCGATATCCTGTCAAAGGCTTTCTCCTGGTCAAGGCTGATGAGGCAGGTGTCCACCCCCCTGTCCTGCACGTAGGCAATCGTATCTCTGAGGAGTGCGAGACTCTCAGCGATCTTCCTGCCCGGTACAGCACAGGTTTGGTCAGGGTGAATCACTGATCCCAGAGCAGACCTGACCCGGTTGGCGATGACCTTTGACAAGATTTTGTAGTCTGTGTTTAACAGTGAGATCGGTCTCCAATTTCTAATTTCTTCCCTCTCCCCCTTCTGCTTGCAGATGAGGGTGATGATGCCTTTCCTCATGGATTCACTCATGGTACCTGCCCGAAGCATACTGACATACACCTCCAGCAGGTCCCGGCCAATCAAGTCCCACAGAGCGGAATAGAGCTCGACCGGTAAGCCGTCGCTTCCGGGAGTTTTATTCTTTGAAGGACTCGAGGGCCTTGGTCAGCTCATCCAGAGATAGCGGCTGGTCCAGCCTCTCTCGTGTTCCGTCGTCTAGGACCTCCATGATAGAGGACAGGAACGACTTGGAGGCCGCGCTGTCGGTTGGCTTCGAGTCATACAGACTGGCATAGAAGGATTTGCTGATCCTCATGATGTCAGCCTGAGATGACGTTACCGAGCCATCTTCTTCCTTCAGGCTGCTGAGCACGGAGCTCTCTTTGTGCACCTTCTGGAAGAAGAAACGTGAGCACGTCTCGTCCTGCTCCACCGAGCGGACCCTGGACCGGAAGATTATTTTGGAGGCCTCCGAGGCAAAGAGCGAGGCTTGCTGGCCCTTCACCTCCTTGAGGTCCTCCGTGACATCGACCCCCAACGTCTGCAGCAGGAGCAGGTTCTGCATACTTTCCTGGAGCTGGGACAGTTTTCCCCGTCTCTCTCTCGCCTCCTGAACACCTTTGAGGATGAAGAACCTCTTGATGTTCCCTTTTACTGTTTCCCACCAGTCTGCTGGAGACTCAAAGAGGGACTTCACGGTTCTCCAACCTGCGTAATCCCTCTTGAGCTCCTCAATGTTTCCCGGGGTCAACAGCTTGGTGTTCAGTTTCTACGTTCCCTTACCAGCCCGCTGCTCGTCCTGTAGGTGACAGTCGGCCAGCAGGAGGCAGTGGTCAGAGAAGAACACCGGCTTGACGTCGGTGGATCTGACCGAGAACGTTCGGGACACAAACAGGTAATCTATCCTTGAGCGGATAGACCCGTCTGCCCGTGACCATGTATATCTACGCTGCGCTCCATCTGCAGGGGTGCTGAAGACGTCGTGCAGCTTGGCGTCTTTGACCGTGTCCATCAGGGCTCTGGACGTGGTGTCCAGTTTACTGTCCCCCCCACCGGATCGTCCGTCTGCATCGATGATACAGTTGAAGTCTCCGGCCAGAATGACCGGCCTGGACGTAGCCAGCAACAGTGGAAGCTGTTGCAGGACGGCCAACCGTTCACTCTTACCCGCTGGGGCGTACACGTTGATTAGTCTCACAGGAGCGTTTCTGTATGTAACATCAGCAACGAGGAGGCGCCCGCCCACCACCTCCTTAACCTCGGAGATGGTGAAGTTGCCTCCCCGTAACAGAATACACAGGCCTAAGGAGCGGTTATCGTTGCCCCCCGACCACACTGACGGCCCATGGGCCCACAAGCTCGACCATCTCCTGTAGCTGCTGAGGTGCGGTATCCCACACTCCTGCAGGAACAGGACATCGGCTTTCACGTTGGCCAGGAAGGCCAGTGTTGAAACACATCGCGCAGCAGATTTTATGCTGCGCACATTGATAGTTGCAATTTTAAACCCCATATAAATCTTCTTTCAACACCTGTTTGATATTGTTCAGTTCAACGGACAGTCCCAATTTGACACAAACTATCCAGTCACAGCCAGAGAATCTATTACAATTACTTCTCCATACCCCTGCAAATGAGTGTCCCCAAATGAGTTATTCCTAGGCCCTATATTTTTGCCCTGTATCAAATATTTGCAGATAGGTCATCAACTTCAACATGTACGGTGACAGTACCCAGCTGTAGATCTACACCAACTCTTGACTCTTCCAATGTCTCTCTGTGGTCAAAATGGAATTGGATTAGTCATGATATGTAGCCCCTGATTAAAATAGCAAAGACCAAAGTCAAATCTTTGGCCTTTTCAAACAATCTCATAACTATCACCGGTTCGATTCCCGGTTCTGCACCATTGAACCAAGCTGTCAACTCTATTCGATAGTCAGCATTCCGTATCCTCTCCACCATCGAGACCATTTACTCATAACGTTCTCCTTGCTGCAGTCCAGCTGGTGCTGAAATCACCCACATCCTATCACCTCCAGATTCAACTATTTCAACATTCCCTGGGCTGGCCTGTTATAGTAAATATAAATATGAACAAAGACCTGAAATACGTGGTCTGCTTGGAAAACAGAACATTTGATCCAGAGCATTTCCAATGATCTACAACAAGGAGGTAGATATTATATTAAAACTGAAAAAGATTATGGCAGACATTAAGTCTTTTTTAAATGTAAAAAACACAGCTTAATGACACTGTGGAATGAAGCAGGGACCTTACTGCTCAAGTGGGAGATAGATATTGACACCAACTCATTGGGCTATTTACGTGGCAAATCCAACATGACTCACTGTATTTTTGCCATAACTATCCCTCAACTAACCTTACCAAAAATAGATTTATCTGGCCATTTATCACACTGCTGTTAGCGTGACATTGTTATTGGCAAATTGTCTACCATATTTGCTGAGAAACAACTGTAATTTTCAAATGATTCAATTGTTACAAAGCACTTTGCTGCATCCCAAGGACGCGCAAGGTTTTAGACAAATACAAACTACAATTCTATTTAAGCAGACAATATCTATCTAGGTTTAGTCAAAGGCGATGGCCAGTTAACTGAAACGTCTAGCTTCTGTGGAACATTACCCCAACAAAAAGTAAGGGGTACTTACTCAGTAGAGGATGAGATAAAGTAAGATCCCAGAGAGCAAAGAAATTATAAAAACAAACTAATACTCTGAAAAGAGGGCACTAGTCCTCTACGTTGAGGCTAACAAGATGAGTCACATCAGTATATCTTAAGTGGGGTGGGCAATGACCCCACTAGACAGTTAATCCAGAGACCTGGGTAGTATTCTGGGGATCCTACTTCGAATGCTGCCATGGTAGATGGTGAATATTGAATTCAACACAAACCTGGAATCAAGAATGTAATGATTACCATGACATTGTGAATTGTCAGAGAAATCTATCAGGTTCACAAATGCCCTTTCAGGGAGAGAACTGTCATCCTTACCTGTGACCCCAGACCCTTTGTGCTTAACTGCCCTCTGGGCAATAAATGCCAGCTTGACGATGCCCACATCCCGTGAATAAATTTTAAAAGTTCACAGGTTTTACTGTGTTTTCCTTCTGCAACAGTCAAGACACTTAATGAAGGGCTTTTGCCCGAAACGTTGATTTTCCTGCTCCTCAGATGCTGCTTGACCTGCTGTGCTTTTCTAATCTCCAGCATCTGCAGTACCCACTTACACCAAGACACTTGATGCGTCCTACCAATGGAGTGAATTAGAGTAAGCAAATAATGGTAATGAGAATTTGATATGGACTTGTCTTTGGTGTTTTTCCACGTGTCAAAACACAGGTTTAGACCGCACTTCAGACTGTTCTGAACTCCGAATTCTGGACTGACATTTGTTGGACACACACACCCTGGTGCCTGGGGTGGCCTCTTCATGGTATGCAATCTCAAAAACACTCCTGCTGTATATGACTAACAAAACCAAAGGACAGTGGCAGTAAGATAATCGCAGCCATGAAAGGTGTGTCGTTATTATCTGTAAATCCTTTCATCGATTCACTTGGGAAGAACACAAGGATACAAAAGTAATAAAGAACTCTCCAATATTCATCAAGAATCGCCCAAATTATTGTTTGCCCCATTTGCTTACGCCATTACCTTGGGAATTTAATCTTCCAATTCCCAGAGACTTCAGGACAATCTGGGACAGTTGGTGATCCTACCTGTGGAGGGCAAGGGGCAAAGCAGGTTTAGAAAATAATTTGATAGCAGGTTGTAGTCAAACCTTGTCCCCTCACTAAGTCCACCCTACATTCACTAGCCCCACACCTCGAGTAATGTGAGGGGAAGTTGGAAAATATTAGGAGGTAGGGGCTGAGGCAAGTGCGAGAGAAAGCGTAACACTCGGAAAACAAAAAAAAAGGAAAAACGGCTAACTTGATTGTTTTGAAAATCTCAACCCAGCCCCATAGTGTATACATACACAGTAAAATTTTAAAATAAAACATTTAGAGAAAGAAAAACTCCACAAATATACCCCATTAAAATGAGAAGGCCTAGGTCTACAGCAGTTTCTGTTCCCTCCCTACCGTTTAAAAGTTGACTGTTCCAGCTGGCAGTCCGTTGCCGTAGTTACGAAAGGAATGCCATCGCAGAGTGTTCACTCTCACAGGCCCTGATTATGACTCATCACCAAATCTTTCCGAGAGGTCCAAAAGGCACACCAATTCTTGGAACATGAACCCCGTTGCCTTTTACAAATAGGTTTTCCCCTTTCCCCCCTCCCTCTTTCTCTGTTCCCATTGTTAGGCCAACATGCCTGTCCAGTTGTGAGGGAGTGCTGCCTGTGCTATTAGTACAAAAGTGATCTCGCCTCCAAAGCATTTGTTGAGCTGAGACGCACTTTGGGACAGCGCAAGATTGTGAAAGGCACAACGTAAAAATTCAGTTTTATCACCTCTCCGTGAATTCAATTACGGTTCTGTCTGTTGTAGGTGATTTAGGTAAAACACATTGAGATATTCCAACAAAGTAGTCTCACCAAAGAATATACCACGGGCTGTTTGTGAATACCTGGTATCAATACAAATCACTAAGTGTTGTAAACATTCAACTGGTTTTGTAATGCCCAGTAGGGATGGAAACTCATCTGTGACGCAACATGATTAACTCTTTCCTGCTCTCAACAACAGCACTTTTCCCATATATGATCCCATTTTGAAGTATGAAATTTGTCATGATCTCCCAAGTGGGATTGAGTAGAGAACTGGTGGGGTGGTGGGGGTTTAGGGCCTTTGACACAGGGTCCTGTTTGAATAAAAGCATAGCTGTTACAACTCAATCAATCAAAGCTCTATGACTGGTTCAGAGTTTGCAACCCCAAAGTTTCAGCTCACGACCCCACTTTAGGCAGCCCCTACCGAGAAAGCCAGACAAATTGTGCTAATTTGCTATCAAGAGGGACAGTATTGTGGCAACAACTTCTTTACAAGGAGTGAGCAGTTTAAGGTAGTACCATATCATCACTTTCTCAATGGAATAAATGTTGGCCTTGCCAAGAATGCGTGTCCCGAAATTGAATTTATTCAAATCACAGGAGGGGGAGCTCTTTCAGTGCCCAGGACAACACTACTCCCTGGCAAACACCACCCAATGCATATGTGCAAAACTGAGAACCAGATGTCCTCACTTTAATACAATTCATTCCATATGCAATGCTATTTGAGAGAAGTTTATAATAGTACAATACAGAGCTGTAGTTCTGTATGCTTCATAGTATAAACAGTAAACAGGTGTTGCTGGCTGGGTACAAGTTAATGGTTGTGGTACTGGATGAGTAACCACAGAACCCAAAGGACACATTATGAAATCAACTTTACAAAATCTAATAAGTGGCAGTCTTCCACAAGAACAAAAATATGAAAACAACTGGTTTATTATAAAAAACTTAATGTCCTTCAAGGGAGAAGTCTTCCTGTCACACCTGGTCTGTCTTACGCATGACTCCAGTCCAAATCTACCTGGTTGACTCTTGCAAGCCCCTAATGTAACCTAATTTAAAAAATCATGATGTTCAAGAAGGAACCACCATCATCCTCTTAAAACAAATGAGGATGGGCTATAAATGTTGTCGAACAAACAGCCACATCTCTAGATCACATTTTTTTAAAAAAATTGACTTGCACAGAAGGTTGTACGCAGCATTTCCATTGAAGCTTAACTCCAATGTCCTTGTATTATTCTAATAATATTGATAACTGACCTCCAAACTCAAGAGAAATTTACAAATTAGATGCAAATATTCACAAATAGTGACTACACTTGAAATATACAGAGGAACCTCGACTATCCAAATATTAGATTATCCGAAGGAGATCTTGAGGGCCAGATAGAAAGATTACATCAAAGAGCTATTTCAACCCTGATCACGTCTTTTGATTACAGGTACAATGACTAAAAAATGAACTCGGCTCACTGAAATGCTGCCGTGGACAGTCCAGGTATCGTCTCCAAATGATGGACATCCTGCTCTCTTTCTCCCCTACCCCACTCCCCCCACGCCCACTCCCCCACATTTTCCCTGGAGTTCTACACAGGGGTGGGAGTATAGATTAGATTAGATTCCCTACAGTGTGGAAACAGGCCCTTCGGTCCAACCAGCCCACACCGACCCACCCAGACCCATTTCCCTCTGACTAATGCACCTAACACTATGAGCAATTTAGCATGGCCAATTCACCTGACCTGCACATCTTTGGACTGTGGGAGGAAACCGGAGCACCTGGAGGAAAGCCACACAGACAGGGGAAGAAGGTGCAAACTCCGCATAGACAGTTGCCTGAGGTCGGAATCAAACCTGGTGCTGTGAGGCAGCAGTGCTAACCACTGAGCCACCGTGCCACCCTTAAACCCTAAACCCCCCTTACCCAGACAATCTCTCCAACATTGCCCTGTACAGGGCAGAGGTGGAACTTGTAGTAAAAAGTTGTGTGCGTGGCTGTGTGCGCGAGTGCGCTATTTGGAGACTTACCTCAAAGGCAGTAGCAGTCTTACTGTTGGTGTCCAGTCCGGCTGCCCTGGTGGGGGGAAAACAGGGATTGGACAGTGGATGAGGGTGGAGCAGACAAGGGTGGTGGTGTTGGATGGGGTTGGGAGCAGGCGGGGAGTGGACAGGTTTGGGTGCAGGTGGGACGGCAGATGGGGTTTGGGGTGGGTGCAGTGTTGGATGGGGTTGGGGTCAGGTGGGGTCAGAACAGACAGGTTTGGGGGGGGGGGGGCTGGCAGATGGAGTTTGGGGTGGGCAGGGGTGGTGTTGTATGGGGTTGGGGGGGCAGACGAGGTGGTGGTGGCTGGCATGCAGTGTGCTGCTGCCTAGTCTCCTGAACGGGGAGCTGACTTCATAGAAAACTCCGAGCCCCAGAGGAAATCAATTAACCGAATAATCAATTATCCGAAAGAAATAGTGCCTGCCTATCTCATTCGGATAATCGAGTTTCCTCTGTACTTTATTCAAAACATTTTAAATGTTGCCTACCAAAGTGAACAACTTGGTGTTTTCCCACATTGTACCCCATCTATCACATTTTTGCCCACTCAGTTTATGTCCATCTGCATCCTCCTGATGTGCTTTTCACAACATACTTTGCTACATGTCTTGGTACCATCAGCAAATTTTGCTACTCTGCCTTCAGTCCCCTCATCCAAGTCATTGACTCAAGGAAGGAGTTATAAAACTTGAATCTAAACAAGAACTCAGCACAAAATTGGTCATTTGAAAGCAGTTTTCATTGAGGATGAATGTTGAAATTAAAATTAGACAGATTTCAAGCAAAAAGTCCTCGAGTGAAACTGAGCCTATCGGACATAAATCTGCCTTTCCAACTCAGAAGAAAACAATTCCCAATTAGATATTCATGTTCTACAACCATAAACAAGTCACAAGGTCAAAGTCTTGATAAAGTATCTGCTTTTATACCACGGTTGCTTTACATAGCTTCTAGAGTGAGAAGCTTTGATTCTGTCAGTTTTGACTGAAATAATAACAAGAAAAATTGTATTCAAAATTAGTGCTATTACAAGAAAAGATTATATTTTGATAAGTGTTTTATTGGCCTTTCCTAGTTATATAGCAATTGCATACAGATAAGACCATGCTGTTACACCAATATTTTGATATATAGGCAGTTCTAGGTTGCAACAGGTTCTGTTCTGGAGTCTGTTCGCAAGTCATAGTGTTATACATTATTGAACCAGATCTTTCGGCCCAACTTGTTCATACTATCCTAAATTGATTTAGTTCCATTTGCAGGCATTTGGTTCATATCCCTCTAAACCCTTCCTATTCATGTACCCATCCAGATGCCTTTTAAATTGTAACTGAACCAGCCTCCACCACTTCCTCTTGCAGCTTGTTCCATACACGCACCGCCTTCATTGTGAAAAGGTACCCCTTTGGTCCCTTTTAAATCTTTTCCTGCTCACCTTAAACCTATGCTTTATAGATTTGGACTCCCCGACACTGGGGAAAAAAAAGACCTTGACTATTTACCCAATCCGTGTCCCTCATGATTTATAAACCTTTACTAAGGTCACTGCCCAGCTTCCAATGCTCCATGGAAAGGATTTACCAGCCTATTCAGCCTCTCCCTGTAGCTCAAACCGCCCATGCGTGGCAACATCCTTGTAAACCTTTTCTGAACCCTTTCAAGTTTAACAACATCCTTCCTGAAGCAGGGAAACCAGAAATGAATGCAGCAGTCTAAAAGTGGTCTAAACCAATGTCCTATGCAGCCACAACATGACACTCCAACACCCACACTCAGTGCACTGACCACTGAAAGCAAGCGTGCCTTGGAAGTACGGAGTACAATATAAAACAACTATTTGTAAGTACACAAAATATTTATCTCTCTTTAAAATTACATCCCTGCACGGATCACATTTATAAGTACAAGCACTTAGAAATCAGGGACCCTCTGTAGTATGATTAGGATTTAAGGTCAAATATTTACAGTAATAACATCAATTTTTGGATAATGGCCATTTTTGGATAATGACCATCTCCTATGCTTCCCTGAAAGTAAGTATAATTGCATGGCCATCAGAGATTAAGGCAGTATCACCACTGTGGCACTGTGTCCATTTAGGATGGGGATCTTACAAGAAACATTCATGGAAAGGTACACTAGAATAACTGGAATCCAGGAGGTCCCATGAGCCAGTTCCACCCTTCAATCAGATCACAGGTGATTTTTTGCTCACCTTCATTCACTATTCTTTGCTCCACATCTTTGAAGAGCTTGCTCATGAATTCTATCCATCTCAAATTTAAAACAATCCATATTTGGGAATAAAGTTTTCAAAAATCCACAAACCTTTGTCGAAAAACGTTTCTTGATTCAATGCTTAAGTTTTATCTTTAAAATTATGTACCAAATGCTCAGGAAGGATGAGGTTGTAAACATATTCCAATTCAATAAATATAGTGCCCTACAACAAGACACAAATACTGAACAGGAATGCCTCTGCCCAGCTGGATCCTAATGTGGTCATTACCCAGCATGAGGGGTCTACAACAACAAGGTAAATGCCAATCCTGCCCCAGCAATCAGCATTAACCTCCAACCTTCAAAATAAGCAACTTCTAGAATCGGACAAGAAACAGGAGAGTAAAGCACTTTACCATCCAAGTAATAAATCTTAAAATCATTAGAAATAGGAGTATGTACTTGGTCCGTTGAGCCTGCTCTGCCATCAATAAACTTAAACTAATCTCATTATAACTTTATCTCCATATGCCTGCCTCTGCCTCATAACGTTCAACTGTCCGGTAAATCAAAAAACCCCACCAAACTCAGCCTAGAATATACTGACCTAACCTCTAATGCTCTTTGGGGAAAGAGATTTCTAAACATTCAATGATCCTCAGAAAACTAATCCTTCCCAATCAGCATCTTTAATCTGTAACTCTTCAGAAGTGTTCTTTCAGCATCCAACCTATCAAGTCCCTTCAGAATCACATTTCAATAAAATCACCTCTCATTTTTCTTTCCCTAATCGACCCATTCAGAGATATTAGAAAACACTTCTGGAGCAGGTGGCACAGTAGTTAGCACTGCTTTCTCACAGCGGCAGGTACTCTGGTCTGATTCTAACCATGGTCTGTGAGGAGTTTGCACATTCCTCCATGCTTGTGTGGGTTTCTGCTGGGTGCTCCAGTTTCCTCCCACAGTCCAAAGATGCACAGGTTACATGGATCAGCTAGGCTAAATTGCCCTCTGTGTAAACTAGGTGGCTTATCCAAAGTCAATGGTGGTATTGGGATGGGGTAAGGGTCCTGGGTGGAATGCTCTTTGGAATATTGCTGCAGACTGGATGGGCTGAATGGCCTCTATTTGCACTGTCGGGATTCGATGATTTGAAGTCACCTTTTAGTGTGCAAACATAGTTCACAATGACAAAATTCTGCCACCATAATGGGAAATTGGGCTTGGGAGGGGTGAACAATTTCAAAAGATGCCATAAACAGAACACTGTGTGAAGGAAGTTTAAATCCTACACTTCATTACACGGCAACATTAGTGAGCTGTACAACATATTAAATACATAAGACAAGAACCACTCATTATTAGCTCAGAATTTAGTGTCAAGGCATTTAAAATAATTTTCCAAAAAAAAAGTTCACTCAAAAGCTGATATATTTGTAACAGTTCAGATAGCAGAGGTGAGGACAGTAAAGTTATTGAAAATGCATCCAGGACTGACAGTGCCAAAGGTGAGACCTCCAAATGATCCCACAATGGTTTTTATAACAATGTTAGTGAGCTTCTTTGGTAGATTATTTTTAAACATTTACTCCTTCAGACCTGTTCTAATACAGACTTGACTTGAACCCTGGTCTCTGGCCTGAGGCAGAGACATTACCATTATTCCATGAGAGCCCTTGAGTTCCTGTGGAACGTTCACTGATAACCACTAGTTCAAGCCTTGCGTTTATCGGAGTGGCTGTACACCAACATCCAATCCATTGTTCCAATTTCCACCCCATTCCACAACATCACTCGACTCAACGTAACCACTTTTGAAAGTGGCATCAGAGAGCTGTATTGTCAAGTCTCACTCTCGAGTGAGAATCTGGGATGACACTGCTGGAAAACTAGACAAATGACATTTTTAAGAGGAGCCATTAAACTAAAACATAAAAGAAAAGGGGAAACTCCTTTAGTGATCGGGCCAATATTTATTTCTCATCCAACAGCAATTCAGTAGATTTCTCATTGGACCTTACAGTGTGAAAACTGGATGCTGCATTTACTGATTTACAACACTGACTACATATAAAGTACTTCCACACCAAGTCCGCAGAGAGTGCATAATCAATGTCAGGTTCTTCCTTTCTGTCAGACCAGATGGTCTATCCATTCCTTAAGCACAAAGCTATCGTGGAGACCCAAGCACAGGCATTTCACTCATAATTTTGTTTTCCTTTTGGCTATCAGCATCCAGCGTTTATGTATTGGTGATGGTAAGCCATTCTCTTGAACCACTGCTGACCAGGCAGTGCAGGAAAATCTGTTTTGCTGTTAAGGGAGATTCCAGGATTTTGATCCCTTGACAGTGAAGGAATTGCAACAGTTTCAAGCCATGATGGTGTGTGACTTAGAGGAGAACTTGAATGTGGTGTTGTTCCCATGTTGGCTACACTTGTCCTGGAGGTCACGGGTTTGGGAGGCGAGGTTGTAGGAGTCGCTGCACTGCACCTTGCATGTAGTATATACTGGTGTCATTGCACGGCGGCAATGGAGGAAGCGAATATTTAAGTCAGTCAGAGGATTGAGTATCCATCAAGCAAGCTGCTATGTACTGGAAGGCGTTGATCTTAAGACTTTTGCTGGACCACATTCATTCAGGCAAACGAAGAGTATTCCAACTCACTCGAGATCTGGTCTGTCAAATGATGAAAAGAATTCTGGGAGTAAAGAGGGGAGTTACTCATTGTAGAATTACATGACCTGCTCAATAGCCACCATGTCTATCTGACCTGTCTAGTTAAGTTTCCGGTCAAAAGTAACACCCAGGATGACACCCATAATGGGCAAATTAAGTTATGGTAACAGGAATGGCTAGATTCTTTATTGTTGCCATTAATGTTACTGGTTAATAATGACACAGAGTCTGAACATCTTAAGAGAAGGGGAAGGTCATTATTAAAGCAGCTGAAGATGGCTCGGCATAGTAAACGGTGCTGTGCAACCCCTGCATTCTAGAGTTGAGATGGTTGTGGTTGTAGATTAGATTAGATTAGATTCCCTACAGTGTGGAAACAGGCCCTTTGGCCTAAAACGTCCACATCGACCTTCTGAAGAGTAACCCACCCAGACTCATTTCCCTACATTTACCCCCGGCGAATGCACAATGGGCAATTTAGCATGGCCAATTCACCTGCACATCTTTTGGAATGTGGGAGGAAACCAAAGCACCCAGAGGAAACCCATGCAGACACGGGGAGAACGTGCAAACTCCACACAGACAATCGCCCAAGGCAGGAATTGAACCCAGGCCCCTGGCGCTGTGAGGCAGCAGTGCGATACGAGTCCCATTTGCCTGCGTTTGGCCCTCCAAACCTTTCCTATTTATGTACATCTTGAAATGTCTTTTAAGTTGTAATTGTACCCACCTCCTCCACTTTGTGTGGCAGTTTGTACCATTAATGCACCATCCACATGCGAAAAAGGTTGCTCCTCAGGTCTCTATTTAATCTTTCCCCTCTCACCTTAAAGCCTCGCCCTCGAGTTATGGACTCCCTTAAGCTGGGGAAAAGACCATGGCGATTCACCTTATCCATGCCCCTCCTGATTTTATAAACCTCTCTAAAAGGTCACCCCTCAGCCTCCCACACTCCAGGGAAAACAGCCATAGCCTATCCAGCCTCTCCTTATAACTTAAACCTTTCAGTCTCAGTAGCATCCTTGTAAATCTATTTTGAAGCATTTTCAGTTTAACAAATCCTTCCTACAACAGGCGACCAGAATTGTATGCAGTACTCCAAATGTGGCCTTACCAATGTCTTGTACAGCTGTAATGTGACGTCCCAACTCCTGTACTCACTCATCCGACCGATGAAGGCAAGTGGGCCAAATGCCTTCTTCGCCATCTACCTGTGACGCCACTTTCAAAGAACTATGTACCTGCAACCCTTGCTGTGTTCTCGACAACACTGCCAAGGGCCCTACCATTGAGTGAGAGAGTCCGGCCCTGGTTTTTCTTACCATAATGTGACACCTCATATTTATCTGAACTAAATTCCATCTGTCATTCCTCGGCCTACTGACCTATCAAGATCCCATTGTACTCTTAGATAACCTTCTTCAGTGTCCACTATACCAACAATATTGGTGTTATCCGCAAACTTAGTAAACATGCTTCCTATATTCTCACCCAAATTGTTTATATCTCCAAATAGTGCTTTTCTCCAAATCTTTAAAAGGTTTACTAGGGCTTCTGGTTGTCACACTCCTCAGTCAAGGGCAGTCACTTTCATCACATCTCGGAGATATTTGGACTAAAGGTTATAATATCATTATGAATGGCGATTCATTTTGTGTGCAGACATTACTTCGCTGCATTTTGACATCACTTTGCTGATGTTGGAGAGTAGGCTGATGAGGCCAAAGCAGTTGGCCTGGATTTGTCCTTTTTTTTTGTGGATAGGGCACTTCTGGGCAATTTTCCACAGTTGGATGGCTTAGGCATACATCCATTCTGGATGCATATTTTTAGCATTACAGACATGATATTGTCAAGCCCCATAGTATACAGACAATGTCTTGCTAAGATGTGCAGCAAAACAATTCAGTTATTGGCTGACACTCTGGAGGTGGTGGAGCTATATCAACCACTGGTCACTTCTGGATGAAGAAGATGGTTGCAAATGCTTTAGCCTTGCTTTTCACATTGATGCAAAAAGCAGGACAAATCGAAACCTGTCAGAGAGATGAAAAGGGTAAACAACAGTGCTATCAAACAGCACACGCTCAGCATTAACCTGCTAACTGACACACTGCTTGGGTTCTGCCAGAACCACTCAACTCTTGACCTCATTTCAGCCTTGGTTCAAACATGGACAAAAGAGCTAAATTCCAGAGGTACGGTGCAACTATCTGCCCCTTGACATCAACACTGCATTTGACTGGATATGGCATCAAGGAGCCCTAGCAAAACTGGAGTCAACAGGAATCAAGGGAGAGCTCTCTGCAGGTTGGTACAGTGAGGCTATAGTTATATAAAAAGACGGTTGTAGTTATTGGAGGTCAATCATTTCAACTCCGGGACACCTCTGCAGGAGTTCCTCAGGGTAGATATTTTCAATTAATCACACAAAGGCCAGACAACGAGCATTTCCAGTCAGAGACAATCTAACCATTGCCCCTCGATGTTGAATGATGTCACCATTACTGAATCCCCCAAAATCAACATTCTGGGGATTACCATTGACCAGAAACTGAACCAGCCATACAAACACAGTGGCTACAAGAGCAGATCAAGGCTAGTAACACTGTAGCAAGTTTTCACTCCTTGATTCCCCAAATTCTGTCCAACATCTACAAGGCTCAAGTGAGAAATGGAAGGCTCTCCACAGCTCAACAGTACTCAAGTTTAACACCACACCCATAAAACATCCACTCCCTCTACTACCAATGCTCAGCAGTAGCACTGTGTACCATTCAGAAGATGCACGGCAGAAATTCACCAAAGATCCTTAGACAGCACTTTCTAAACTCATGACTACCTCCGTCTGGAAGGAGCAGGGCAGCAGGTCCATGTGAACAATCACCACCTGCAAGTTCCCCTCCAAGCCACTCACCTGCCTTATCACACCTTCAGTATAGCTGGATCAAAATCCTGCAATTTCTGCCAGAATGGCCTTGTACCGACAGCAAAAGGTCTGTAGTGGTTCAAGAAAGCAGCTTCTCAACGGCAACTAGGGACATGCAACAAACGCTGGCCCATCCAGTAACACCCATGTCCCACAGGCAAATTTAAAAAAAACATGCACTGGGCTCCTTTACACTGAGGATAGGGATCCTTTCAAAGCTTCTCCAGCTGGTGTCATTGTTCACTGCCGTTTACATCTAGATTACTTTGCTGCCTAAAGCATGCTGCTTAGTCCTATGTTGTAGTTCACCATATTAGGATCTCACCTTCAGATATGGTACTGTTCACGATTATATGGCAGTTTCATGATACTCAATAGTATTTATTCACAATTTAGTAATTAAATTCAAATTCTCCAGCAATATTGGGGCTTGAACTCATGTCTTTGGGACATCAGTCTGGACCTACGATTACTCGTCCAGTAACATACCCAAAAGGGTACCCTATCCCTCTGTGTGAATGAACCAGGCAGAAGTGTGAAATACCAATACAGAACTGAGCGTACTTATGACGAGTTACTTCACAGATTTCCACTTGGGCAGACTTAGTAATTCCCCCGGGAAAAAGAAAAGCACTTAATTTGTACTTATCTAGTAACTTTTCATTCCCTTAATAATTCACTTGTAGAAGAGGAGATGATCAGAAGTGGAATCATTGATGATTATTATGCTGGAAAACACAGCAACCCTAAATGGCCTATTAAGCTGTTAGCAGGGGAACACTGGCACACTAACAATGGTTATTTTAAAACTCATTCTTGGGCTGAGTGTGTCACTGGCAGAGCCAGCATGTATTCTACATTCGGAGTTGCCCTGGTCAGTATAGCTGAATGTTTGTCAGACTATTTCAGAGGAGTCCAACCAAGTCATACATTGACCAGATTGGCTAAGAACAGCAGGTTTGCTTCACCAAAACAAGTTTGCGAACCAGCTGAGTTTGGCAGCTGACTAGTCACTTTTGCTGGTTTCAGCTTTTAACTTTTGGATTTTAAAAACTGAATTGCAATTCACAAATTGCTAGTGCGATTTTAATATTCCCTCAATTACTAATTAAGTAAGATAATCACCAGACCACTACCAAAAGTGTGAGGGGATCTTTTAACATCCATCTCAATACAAAAGGAGCACCTCAACTTAACATCTCATCAGAAAAATAAACCTGTCGTACTGCAGCAGTCCCTCAGTGTGATACTGATGCGACAGCTTAGATTACGCGTTCCAGTCCTAGAGCTGAGCGTGATTATGTAGCCTTTTGTCGGAGAAGAGGGGCACAAACTTAAGAAAATCTTAAAAACAAACTTTGGTTAAATTTCATATCCACAAAACAGTCATGAACCTTTGGCTTCCACTAGTTGGGTGTTAAGCTTTCCACACTATAGGCAGCACTGATACACATCCTGTATGTGAAGGATTAAGGGGATTCTAACTAATGTATTCATCATGGTAAAAAGGTTCAAAATCCAGAAAGAGAGAAATCATTTTCTAATGTAGGTGACCTCAGTAAAAGACATAATCGGAGTTGTTGATGGGATAAATCAGAAAATACCTCTTCACTCAATTAAATACTCTCTACTGAAAGACTGTGAATGCTGAGCCAATTGAAATATTGAAGATTGAGATTGAGATTGAGAGATGTTTGTTGGAACGGAGGTAGTTATTTGTTTCTCATTATTCATGGGACATTGATGATGCGGACGAGGTCAGCATTTATTTCCCACCAAAAGTTTCCACACAGGTGCCTACTCTAATTGGACTGAGGTAACAGAATGATGGCACAGATATGAGAGGTTGATTGGCTTGCGTCTGTTGCACAAATGCAGCACTGTGACTTCCGAACCCCAAAGTCCAGAGAAACAACTTCAGCATAGTCCATCTCCAACATCTACCTCATGCTGACTGCCAGATAACAACTGATCACTGCACCAATAACAAAAACAAAAATTGCTGGAAAAGCTCAGCAGGTATGGCAGCATCTATAAAAAAAAAGTTAACATTTCGCTCAGAACAGTTTTGAGGAAGGGTCACTTACCCGAAACGTTAAATCTTATTTTCCTCTACAGATGCTGGTAGACCAGCTGAGCAATTTGTTTGTTTCTGATTTACAGCATCCTCAATTCTTTCATTTTTACCGAAAATAGCGAAATGTAAACTAAGTCAGAAGTCACACGATACCAGTTTATAGTCCAACAGGTTTATTTGACCCTCACCTGACAAAGCAAAGCAGCAGCACTCCGAAAGCTTGTGATATGAAATACACCTGCTGGACTATACCTTGGTGTTGTGGGATTTCTGACTTTGTCCACCCCAGTCCAACACCGGCACCTCCACATCATAAATTCAAACAAACATCAGCTCCCATGAACTGGAATAGTAAGGACCATTGTGCCCAGTTGGCTGTGGGTTCAGTCTTTGTTCTGCCAAATGAATAATAGTGCGAAGTGCGAACATTGAGTTCAGTCCACTTAACAACCAGGTGAGGAGGGGGGAAACTGAGTACATTCTTCTTCACCTGAGAATCTTCACTCAAAAACATGTTTGTGCGGGTGTCAGTTCCGTTTGTGTTATGACCCTTCTTGCAGTGGAATCACCAACCAATATGGCTAAGCTTGCAACTGAAGAGCATGCACTTTGCTATGGTACACTGTTGGAGCACTGTTGTCACCAAAGAACCACAAGTTGACACGTGAAATCAGTGGACAGTAACTAATGCATTGAACCCAAGGACAATTGCTGGAGCCACTGATTATGTAAAAATTAAGCTGCAAATGAAAAGGATGGAAGTTGTGCAAGGAAATGAAAAGAAACCCAACATGAAGGCCGAGGCATGTTAAAACAAAAAATTCAAAGCAAGTTCACGGTGAATTAATATTGCCCAAACTCAACCTATGTAAGACCCCTTATTTCAAGAGTCCATTTGAGCAATAAACTAAACATAGAGGAATTATTTGCAGATATAGAAGCTCAAGTCAAGCCCTAACAATACAACAAACACTGCATTGCATCTTGATAACGGGAACGCACCCAGTGAACATCTGTAACAATAATGTGCAACATGAATCCCACTCAGACCCATTTCAGAACAAAGCAGGAAATTGGCAAACTGTGGAACATCAGCATCGGTGCATCAGACCACAGTGAGGCTCCTCGAGTTCCCAGGCCAGCACTGAGCACGAGTTAGGATCAGAAGGATCACGCTCAACTTGTTGATTGTCAACTGAATATTGCAATGTGGTGTATCATTGGAAACGTCAAGCCAGCCCCAAAACCCTGGCTTCTCATGTTGTTGCATACTGCTCTGTCCATTCACCGAGATGCTGCAACCTTCTGGGAAATCCAGGAAACTGAAGAAAATGAACATCTCCTTGTTCACCAGGACCTCAGCAACACCGCTCAACACTACTCGAAGCTGCATACTCCCTTTTGGACCCATATATTTAATCTTCGACAATACGACTTCAACCCATAAAGCAGCCTAGAAAGCCAAATGGAGTGGTTCGTCAAGAGAAGTCATAAAAACATTGAAAAAGACTTGACAAAAAGATTTCTGGCTTCAAAGAACATAAGAAACAGAAGCAAGATTAGTTCACTTACACTCCTTCAGCTTCACCATTCATTAACATCTGTCTAAACTTGGCTTCAATTCCAATTTACTGACTCTCTCCATAACTTTCCTTTAGTTCAAAAGTCTGTCCATGGCAGCAATGAAAATATTTCATAATGCAGCCGCCTGGGGTAGAGAATTCCAAAAGAATCATGACCCTCGAAGTGAATAAATTCCTCAACTCCGACATAGACAGTATTCTGAAATTATGCTGATTTCTTAATTCACAACAAAGGCAGACATTCTGTCAGCATTTAGATTAGATTCCCTACAGTGTGGAAACAGGCCCTTCGGCCCAACCAGTCCACACCGACCCTCCGAAGAGTAACCCACCCAGACCCACTATCCTCTGACTAATGCACCTATTGCTATGGGCAATTTAGCATGGCCAATTCTCCTGACCTATACATCTTTGGACTGTGGGAGGAAACCCACACAGACAGTCGCCCAAGGCTGAAATTGAACCTGGGACCCTAGTGCTGTGAGGCAGCAGTGCTAACCACTGAGCCACCGTACCTTGCCATCTTTCAGAAAGTCAATTGAAAAAAAAGAGAGAATTGTGTAATTGTGCAACTGCGGTCACCCAGAGTAGAGTAGACCATGGAACATTTAATACCTTGAGGAGCAATTCACAGAACAGGCCCAATTACCTGGCTTGAGTACCTGAATATAAAGTTATGATTGTTACTTTAAGTATAGGGAGGAGGAGAAGGGGGAAAGAGAACGAGAGAGATTGAATGCTAATCTCAAGAGTGGAGAAAGATCTCACAATCCCACCCAAGTTTCTTTCCTCCTGTGCTTTGTCTATTTTAATGACAAATTGAGAAGTGGCTCAGTGTCATCAAAGACAGCACCATGAGTGATTACTTCTAGGGAAGTACTGCCAATATAGGGTAGACAAAATCAAATTAACCAAGGAAACCTAGAATTCCAAATCACAATATTGCAGTTTGTACCAATTTGACATGTTTTAGCTTACACGCCCACCGGTAATGGATAGTTTCTTTTTTCAGAGACTCTCAATCACCTCAAATGACTTCAGGCAAAGGATCTTCCAGCACTGTTTGAAAAGGGGAGTTCTCCTGGTGCCAGGACCAATATTTACCCCACAACCACCACCACAAAACATCGTGCGATCAACTATTTAATTGCAGTTTGTGGAAACTTGCTTTGCATAAATTAGTTGCAACTTTTTCTACATTGAAAGTGACCACATTTCAAAGGTATTTCACTGTCCATCTCCAGATGTGGTGAAAGGTGTCATACAAATGTTCCTCTCTTGAAACTCATTGTATGGATCATAAAAAAATACAGTACAGATGAGGACCTTCAGCTCATCACGTCTATACTGCAGAAAATAACTAATCTACACTAGTCCCAATTTCCAGCACTTGGCCCTTAGCATTGAATAGTAGGACATTTCAAGTGCTCATCTAAGTACATTTTAAAAGTTGAGAGGTTACAAGCCTCAACAACCCTCCCAGGCAGTGCATTCCAGACCTGCACCATCCTCTGAATGAAAATATATTTCAAGTCCCACTAAACCCCCTGCCTTTCACTTTCAGAGTCTGCCCCTTTTCATTGTCCCTTCAACAAAAGGGAACAGTTGTTTTCTGCCAAACTGCCTATACTTTTTATACCTCACTCAGGTTCCCCCCTCAACCTTCACTGCTCTAAAGAAAATAGCCCAAGCTTATCCAGAGTATTTTCACAGTTAAACTGCTCCATCCCAGATGAATCTCTTCTGCATCCCTCCAGTGCAATCACAGCCTTCCTACAGGGTGGTAACCAGAACTACACGCAGTACTCCATAAACGTCATGTAAAGCTTTAACACAGCCACCCTGCTCTTATAACCTATACCTCCACTGATACGCAGAAGTTAACCACCCTATTAACTTGCCCTGTCAGTTTCCAGGATGTGTGGACAAGCACCCCAAAAACTCTCTGTTGTTTGAGCTTTCTAGTATGTCAACAAACCTTTGACTGTCCATCATTAAGTTCTCCCATTATATTCACTGTATTCATTCCTTTTGGAAAAATGGCTCTTGTAGTGCAATGGTAGCGCCCCTACTTCAGAATCAGGAGCTTTGGGTTCAAGTGCCTTGGTGCGTCAGAGCATCTCTGAATAGGTTGATGAAAAATACCCAATAAAGGTAAAACTGTTTCAACCGAGCAGTGAATTTGTAAGTGCTCTTGTGGTGCAACGGCAATGGGCTTAGCTTGGGTCACAAAGTCTGGGTTCAAGCCCCACCTGCCCAAGACATGTCTGAACAGGCTGATTAGAAACATCTACACATTCCTTTCCAACCTGTTCATGAGAATTAAAGTCTTCTTGTATTCCTTTCTACTTGAACATGCTCTCACGAGCCACACCTAATTTCACACAGTCTTAGTCTACTGGAGCGCTGCTGGGTGAAAGGGGGTGTCTCTGGATATTCAATGACAATTTTGTACAACTCTTACAAAGAAAGATGTTGGTCAAACAATTGATGGCAACCATACAAAAGGTACCGTCAACTATTAATTCTAAGATACCCCATTCTTTGCGATTTCTTAATTATATCATCAAAAACATCTTGCCTAAAACGTAGCCTCTTCGACCATGCCTTCTCCATTAAAATAAGTGCTACACTACCATTCCCACTCGTAGTCAGTACCGCACTTTGCGTGATGGAAGCAACATGCTTGAGGGCACGAAATTAGGACGAGATGAGCAGTCTTGGCCGAGACACCCAGAGAACTTGACTGCTCATACAGTCAAAGAGCGGTGGTGTAGTAAGGGTGCACCACACGGTTTATGGTGCCATTATTCATTCACAACATTAAACTGAGGCCCTGTATCTCCCCCAAGTTGAATGTGAAAGACACAAGCACGAGTTGAAGAACCAGGAAGATCTTCCCAGTGTCCTAGTCAATATTTATACCACAACCAAAATTAAAAACTGGTTGGTTCTCATTACTGGACTCGTTCCTTTGTGTGGGTCTTAACAAAGTGTGGATGAGTGGATGAGCAAGTTTGCCTTGGATACATCACCAACTCTATGTCAAAAGTACTCCCCTGGACACCAAGGCCCTTAGGGTGCCCTCAGTGGTGAAAGATACGGTGTAAATTTAAGTTCTTTTCTTTAGAGGGTAGGACATACTGCTAATTTCTTGTTTGTTATGAAGGATTATATTAGGAGCGCATAAAAAAAAGTAAATGTTAGAAATCACCATCAGGACAATCACCACCTGAAGGTGCAAATAACAAGAGTAAATTGCGGTTCCAGTCCCTCCATCTCAAAACTTGTTCATTTCTTGACAAAGGGTACCCACCCATATCATGAACCCACCTTTACCTTGTCCAAGACCAGCCTACATTTCCAGAATATTCTGCAGATGTCTCATTTTAACATGAACAGTTTGTCAAAGTCCAGCTTGGAAAATTGTGTACAGAAGACTTCCCAGCATAGAGGAGAGTGCTTTAGTGACAGAAAGAGTTCCCTCATTTGAATATTTTGTTCCATTTTAAAAGAATGTAAAATTCTGTCTATTATATGTAGATTTAGAGATCACTTTGGTGTGGCTGGCTTGCAATTAGTGAAAGCTTTATCTCAAAATGAATATTTTGCACGTGTTTTAGTATAAAATTGATCATGAATTTTCTTCCTCATGGCTATGAGAGTTTGTGATAACAGCTTGAAATGACTCAAGATGGCATCCAACGGTGTTTTTTTGGCAAATGATGGCCACTATGCATTTGGCTGATTATGTTGACCATTCTGATGTTTACAGCCCTTCATTCTGGCTCCATTGTGTCCAGTGCAGCAAGATGGAGCTAATTGCTGAGTGTTTTATACCAAACATTAACACTTTGCCAAGTAAGAGAACACCCCCACCCCCAACACCCCGGTCAAACAAGCGTTCATCTCTCTCTTCAACTAACCCCTCTTGATCACTCCCACCCGACCTACCATTCTCTCTGTGACTATACCACTGTCCAGCTAAAAAAATCCTTCTGAGGCTACTCTCTCGTGGCTCAAAACACCAATAGCCAGCCCTCCGCCCCCAGTCAGACACTCCACTGGTGCCGCAAGCTTCACCGCCCGCCCATTACATGTACGCGAGCGTCGTGGATTTCAGGCCTTGCATCTCCGTTCCTAAATCTATCCTATGTATCTGTTAATCCTCCCCCTTTCAAAGTTTACCCGCCATTTATTTTACGTTACAGCCAAACAAGGGGTTGGGAGATGGCTGAAGGTAAAACAGGAGGGGATTAAAACGTTAGGAGAGTGACCATCACAGGGGCCTGCGCTCCAATCCTTTTGAGACCTTCCCTGAAGGACCGCTTCGCAAAACAGTCCAAACTCATGGTTTTGCATCCACCCTCTCCCAAATCACATTTCAAATTCCAAGTTTTCTTTTTCTGGGAATCCGCCGTGAAACAACTAAACAAATCAATTATATGATAATAATAAATATTTTAATTACTTACTCGGTCGGGTGCTCTGGGTCATAAGCGTCCCCCATCTTCACCGAGCGGCGCTATTTTACTCAAAACATTCAGCATTAAAAAGAAAAAATAATAAAACAACGAGAAAGAAAAAAATCCCCCAACGATTATCCCGGCCGGCGTGTAAATTTCTTTCTTTATAAATTTGTCTTCCACCTTCCTATGGAACGTTGCGAGTTTTCCTCCCAAAGCGACTGGTAACTCGACGTTCTGAAATTAGAATCCCGGCGCCCGCGACGTTCCAAAATCGAACCTTTTTGTATCAATTTTCCCCTCCGATCCGATACAAATGTTGCCCTTCAGCTTCTTTCCATGCTTGCTGCTCCGCCGCTGGTCGCCTTGTGGAATCCAAACACGAATCCCTCCTTTTAAAACATCCCTTCTATATATATTATTGTACCAAATATAAGTGAAAACACTAGGCACACGATCTTTTTTTTAATCCCCGTTTTGCCTCTACAGAAAAAAACTGTAACTTAAAAAAATCCTCCGTCAGAAAGAAACGCAATTCTTTACATCCAAATCCATTTTAATCTTTTTTTTAATCTGGTTTCTCTCTTGTTTTAAGCACACATTCTATGTGTGTTTTTTTAGGCTCGAGAAAGAACACTAGGACGATGTACGTCGCTCCGTAACAAACGGAAATGAACCGAGATAGTTTTTTTAAAAAGAGACTGGGACTTTCCTGTAAAATCGACAAACGCCTGGGCCAATTGAAAGTGCCAGGCCGATTGGTAAAACTGACATAACAAGCGACATTTTATTATCATTCATTTACGGGAGTTACTGCTGCGAATCGCCAGGTTTGTGTTTGTTTCTTTCTGCAATTCGAGATATGGGTTTGTCTGTGGAATAACGTCTGTTCTCATTTTTCTTCTTAAAAGTTGCAATTTAAAAGAAAATTGTAATAGGCACGATTCAAAAACACTTGGTCATAGGGTGGAAAAAATCAATTCGTTATAATGAATTCTGTTTATAATTTTTAATTAAAAATTTGCACCTTGTTTTTAAAACTTTAAAGAGGTGAACGACACTTTTGAATGTACGAGAGAGTTTCCTCAATCGCTTTCGAACCGCCTGGCACTTTCAGTTTTTTATGTCTTTGATACGATGCCTCTTCCTTAGCAACAGACTGTGACCAATTGAGTTACTGTAGAGTACAGGACTGTGTAGAATGATAACACGTGCATCATTAATAGTTCAGAGTTTTTTTGGAAACAGCAGCATGTAAAACTGAATTCAGAAACGCCGAGGTATAATTTGAGTCCTAAAAAATGTTATTCTAGGCTTGTGCCTATGTCCCCATATCGAAATTTCCTCTGTATATTTATACCAGGTAGAATTGGAAGTTCCATTCCCTAAAGGCTGTTATTGAACACTCTGGGATTTTCCTACTATTACTTCCTAATCATAGTTTCAATGGTTATACTGAACTCTGAGATCAAGCCCCAGTCCATAGACTTAAATGAGATTGAAACTTCAGTGCAGTTCAGAAACAGTCCTTTATTGGCTTAATATCTCACCTGCAACATCCAGCATTGTTGGGTCTGCTGTTTCAGATCCCATGATAAATAACTATTTGAAGAATAGGGCCCAGGACTATGTTAATTTTTTTCAACCACTTCAAATAACTTATGTCATCTATCTGTGTGTCTAACCCATGTCTCCCTTTTCCATTCCTTGTATCTTGTCAGCTGGCACAGTTGGTGAGACACTTGCTTCTGAGTCATAAGCATAGGGTTTCATGGAAAAGGTGCTTTGGCCCATCATGTTTATATCAAGCATCTAGGATCATAGAATCACTACTGTGTGGAAGGGTCCATTGAATCTGCACCAACCCTCTGAACACCATCCCACCCAGATCCAGTCCCCCCACCCTATCCCTGTAACCCCATATTTACCATGGCTAACCCACCTAGCCTGCACATCGCTGGATACCATGGGACAATTTACCATCGCCAATACACTTAACCTGCACATCACTGGATACCACGGGACAATTTACCATCGCCAATCCACTTAACCTGCACATCACTGGATACCACGGGACAATTTACCATCGCCAATCCACTTAACCTGCACATCACTGGATACCACGGGACAATTTACCATCGCCAATCCACTTAACCTGCACATCACTGGATGACATGGGAGGAAATCCCCACAGACCCTGGGAGGCAATGGCCTAGTGGTATTGTGACTGGTCTGTTAATCCAGAAACACAGCTAATGTTCTGGGGACATGGGTTTAAATCCTGTCATAGCAAATGGTGGAATTTGAATTCACCTCAGAAATTAAGAATCTAATGACCACCATGAAATCATTGCCAATTGTCAGGAAAAAAAACTCATCTGATTCACTAATGTCCTTTTACAGAAGGAAACTGTTGGCCTACATGTGACTCCAGACCCACAGCAATGTGGTTGATTCTTAACTGCCCTGTGAACAATAAATGGCCAGTCATACCCTCATTCCATGGGAGAAAGTGCAAACGCCACACAGACAGTCACCCAAGGCTGAAATCACCTCTGTACAGCTCTAGTCACATTTGGCCCATTGCCTCGTTTGGTATGGTGCTTTAGGTGATCTCCTAAGTTCTTATACACTGTGATGATTCCCTCCTATACCATTCTGTCAGACCGTGAGTTCCAGATGCCCACTGCCCTCTGTGAAAGAAAATACTTTCTGTCCTTTATCTTAAAAAATATGCTCACTACTAAGAGGAAAAGTTTCTTCCTGTCCACCCTATCTGTAACCCTCTTAATTTTGACCACCGCTCCTCAGCCTCCTTTGCCATAAGGAAATCAGCCCAATATTTAACATCATAGCATAAACACTCTGGCATAGTGAATCTACTCTGCCTCTGCCCTATGCAATCACATCCTTCCTATAGGACAGCAATCAGAACTGCACATAGTACTCCAGCTATGCCTGAACTAATGTACTACATAGCTGTATTATAACTTGCTTGTTCTTGTATTTGATACCTTGAATAATAAAGTTTAAAAATCACACAACACCAGGTTATAATCCAATAAGTTTATTTGAAAGTACAAGCTTTTGGAGCGCTGCTCCTTCATCAGATGGCTAATGGGGTAGAATTATAGAACACCGAATTTATAGTAAAAGTTCAAAGTGTCATACAACTGATGTATTGAACAAACCTAGATTACTGTTAAGTCTTTAATCACTTAGAATGCAGGTTTTGATTGATTATTATGTAGATCTCAGAACTTCTTTCAAGTCACAATTCTGAGACAACTTAAGGTTTTTAAAAAAGTGACATCTCACTCAGACAATTCATTAAAGGTGTAAGGTTAGAGTCTGTCTGTATCCAAACCTTAAATCAGACTGGTTTTATTTCCAAAGTAGGAATTTTATAAAGTGTCACATTTGTAGGCAGTCAGTCATCGTGACATTTATTTCAGATTTCTAGCATCCACAATATTTTGCTTTTATTATCTGAAACATAAGGTTCTGAGTTGAAGTCCAACTCCAGGATTTGAGCACAAAATTCAAGACCAACCCTCCAGTTTTGTACTGAAAGGGCATTGCATTTGTTTGATGTGCTGTCTGTCAAATGAGATATTAAATCTTGGTCTACCTAGTCGGGTGAATGCAAAAGATCCCATGGCAGTATTTGAAGAGGAGCAGGGGAGTTATCCCTGGTGTCCAGGTCAATATTTATCCCTCAGCCAACATTGTAAATTAGCTGCTGTATTTTGAGATAATCACCATGATTCAACTTCAAAAGGACTTAATTGTCTGTGAAGCACTTTAAGGCATTCGGTGGTTATGAGAGTCACCATCAAGATGCAAGTCCTTCTTTTCTTTCAACTGCTGTTTGTCTCTCACGGTCCAATAACAATTTTAACATGACCAGCACAGTGGGAAGGGGGTGGGTGTGAGTTCGTTGCCCACTTTAGATTTTTCCGAATTGTTTTTACAATCAGAATGATTTCGTTCTCAGTCTTAAAAAAGTGGCTGTGCGCAGGTGAATATTCACTTTCTCTTTTTCTCCTTTAAACCCTATTCCATGCTTGTTGCTTGCTATGGACACTATACGTTGGGATTCTGTACGCCATGAGATATGGCCACCATTTTCTTCTTTACCTCTAGGAATGTCCGCCATTTGGCTACAGATTGGGCAATGTGGCAATCAAGTCGGACAGGAATGGTGGAAGCTGGTTACCAATGAAAAGGCTCCAAATTCTACCTTGGACAGGTCAGTGATTTCCCCTGGAAAGTGACTGCAACTGAAAACACTGTGAATCTGGAATAATTAGAACTTTTAAGACTGAGATAAATAGAATTGCTTGTTTGTTAAAGGTATCATGCAATCAAAATAAAGAGCAACGATGGGTAAGTAGTGTTGAGCTGTGATGTAATTGGCTAATCAGATGGTAGATCATGATCAAAGGGCTGAATGGCCTGCTCTTATTCCTTGCTCCTGTGTTTCAATGTTGTATTTAGTTTTCAAGTTGTCCATGGGCCTGGAGAGGTCTGCTGTATGGCACTCTCAGGAGTTAATGGATAAAATCACCACTTTGTGTAGCACTCAACCACAAAGAACAAAAGGTTTCAAGCTTGAATCTAGATCTGTGCTGGATTAGGTGATCTCAGAGGTGTAGCAGCTGTATGAATCACTCTGGCCTCCTCCACAGTTACGGTTTCCTCTGTGTACTTTGAATTTGAAGCATCTCGGAGCAAGTGAGGACGGCAGATGCTGGAGAGTCCGAGTCAAAAAGTGTGGGGGTGGGGTGGGGCGGGGGGGGGGGGGGACGCTGGAAAAGCACAGTAGGTCAGGCAGCATCTGAGGAGCAGGAGAGTCAATGTTTTGGGCATAAGCTCCTGCACTTTGGATGCTTTTCCAGCACCACCCTTTTCGACCCTACTTTGAATTTGACCCTAAGTAGGATGGGAAGAAGTAGAAGGGATTTAACTTCTAATTGTTACACACTGACCTTTGTTAGTTATCGACTGGCTGAAGAGCGTATTGGAGCCAGCAAATGTGCCACATAATTTCAAAATGCCTGTCAGCACCCATTCCTGCACTTCACCAATGAAGGATGGGAAATTCCATGGACTATTGTACCCAGTCAGGGCTGTGGCCTTGAGACAAGAGAGGACAAAATTGGGGGAAAATAGCCAAAAGAACCTACCTGTAGTATAAAATAGAACATGGAAAAATGTGTGCGGGGTCAGATGTGTAGAGAGCAGGCAATCTCCTTGACCAGATGTGTATATATCCTCTTTTTCAAGTCAAATGAAAATAGACCAGGAACTATTTTCTAAACAAAGCCTAGCTGTGAGGATACCTAGAGTCATAGAGTTGTACAGCACAGAAACCGACCCTTTGGTCCAACCCATTCATGCCAACCAGATGTCCTAAATTAATCTATTCCCATTTGCCAGGAGTTAGCCCATATCCTTCTCAACCTTTCCTATTTGTGTGCTGAAAATGTGTTGCTGGAAAAGCGCAGCAGATCAGGCAGCATCCAGGGAACAGGAGAATCGACGTTTCGGGCATAAGCCCTTCTTCAGGATTCATGCCCGAAACGTCGATTCTCCTGTTCCCTGGATGCTGCCTGACCTGCTGCGCTTTTCCAGTTACACATTTTCAGCTCTGATCTCCAGCATCTGCAGACCTCACTTTCTCCTATCTATCCAGATGCCTTTTAAAATGTTGTGATTGTACCAGTCTCCATCACTTCCTCTGGTAGCTTGTTCCATACACACACTACTCTCTGCATGGAAAAGGTGTCCCTTAGCTCCCTTTTATATCTTTTTCATGTCTAAGTTTGGACGACTCTAACCTAGGAAAAAGACCATGGCTATTCACCCTAACCACGCCCCTCATGATTTTATAAACCTCTGTAAGGACACCTGCCATCCTTTGACGATCCAGGGAAAACAGCCCCAGACTATTCACCCTTTCCGTGTAGCTTAAACCCTCCAACCCTGGCAACATCCGTGTAACTCTTTTTCTGCATCATTTCAAGTTTAACAAGCTCATTCCTATAACAGAGAGACCAGGTTTTAATACAGTATTCCAAAAATGGCCTAACCAATATCCTGTACAGCCACAACATGACATCCCAACTCCAATAAACAATGCACTGACCAATAAAGGCCCTTCCTGAAGAAGGGCTTATGCCCGAAATGTCGATTCTCCTGTTCCTTGGATGCTGCCTGACCTGCTGCGCTTTTCCAGCAACACATTTTCAGCTCTGATCTCCAGCATCTGCAGTCCTCACTTTCTCCACTGACCAATAAAGGCAAGTGTACCAAACGCCTTCTTCACTGTGCTGTCTATCTGTGACCCCACCTTTGATGAACTATGAACATGCCCCCCCCAGGTCTCTTTGTTTGGCACCTCTCCCCAGGATCCTACCACTGAGTGTATAAGTCCTGCTCTGATTTGCCTTACCAAAATGCAATATCTTACATTTATTTAAATTAAACTCCATCTGCCACTCCTTAGCCCATCGGCTTATCTGATCAAGCTCCCGTAGTACTCTGAGATAACCTGTGAACCATTTTGATAGTTATGGTTTAATTTTCTTTTCAACCTGCTGTTGTTAGTGTTTTGTATTAATTCCATTATTTATCTTTAAAAAGAAAGAAATATGATGTAAAATGATGCTGAGTTATCAGACTAATGAGATTTGGGCTTCTACTGGAAGATTTGTGATCTGGCAATTGTGAGGAGGCCTTTTCTAACAGGAACGAATGGAGAATTTAGGATTTTCCAAACTGGTGTTCCTCATCAGTCAGGAACATGTCACCAGCCTTTTAGCAGCCCTGTTTGTGGATTATCTGTTGTCCAATGAGTAAAGGCTTTAACTGGTGATCTTGAAAGGAAATAGTTTGCACTTTTGTATTATTATGGTATGGCAGTTAGGTGTTCAATGGCCAATATTTCTATCATGTCTATTCCTACCTTTAACAGCACCTTACATGACCACAGCACTACCCAAAACATTTGAAGTGCCTTCATAGCATAATCACTCTGTAATGGAGGAAATGTAATTGGCCAATTTGTGCACAGTAAGGTCCCAGCAACAGAGATATGTTACCAGTTAATCTGTTTCGTTTAGACTTGCTGAGAGATAAATAGTTGCTAATACATGAGGGAGAATTACCCTGTTTGATTTCACGTTTTCATGGGATCCGTTATTTCCACACTAAAGGGCAGATTGGAAGGCAAATCTCTGACACCTCAGTGCAATAATGAGGGAGCACTGCACTAACAACCTAGATCATGTGTTCAAGTTCCTGGTGCAGGATTTGAACTCACAACCTTCTGACTTAAGATCCACCATTGAGCTAAGCTGAGAGGTAGACAGTGGCATAGTGGTAATATTGTTAGACTGCTAATCCCAAAGGTCCAGGTTAATGTTGTGGTTCTGTTCGCCGAGCTGGGAATTTGTGTTGCAGACGTTTCGTCCCCTGTCTAGGTGACATTCTCAGTGCTTGGGAGCCTCCTCTAAAGTGCTTCTGTGATGTTTCCTCCAGCATTTATAGTGATTTGTATCTGCCGCTTCCGGTTGTCAGTTCCAGCTGTCCGCTGCAGTGGCCGGTATATTGGGTCCAGGTCGATGTGCTTATTGATTGAATCTGTGGATGAATGCCATGCCTCTAGGAATTCCCTGGCTGTTCTCTGGCTTGTCCTGTAATAGTAGTGTTGTCCCAGTCGAATTCATGTTGCTTGTCATCTGAGTGTGTGACTACTAAGGATAGCTGGTCATGTCGTTTCGTGGCTAGTTGGTGTTCATGGATGTGGACCGTTAGCTGTCTTCCTGTTTGTCCTATGTAGTGTTTTGTGCAGTCCTTGCATGGGATTTTGTTTACTACGTTGGTTTTGCTCATGCTGGGTATCGGGCCCTTCGTCCTGGTAAGTTGTTATCTGAGAGTGGCTGTTGGTTTGTGTGCTGTTATGAGTCCTAGTGGTCGCAGTAGTCTGGCTGTCAGTTCAGAAATGTTTTTGATGTACGGTATTTTTGTGCTGTACAATCCAATTGTGGTATTGCAGTGTCTAAAATAAATTTATTAAGTATTCCCAGTGTGGCTGGGCATGGGAGACATCTAAAATGAGTCAGCTGCTTACCCTCTGTGAACCTGAGCACATCCAAATATGCTGCCCATATCCTAACTTGCACCAAGTCCTCTTCATCTATTATTCTTGTTCTCATTGACTTTCAATGATCTAGCAACTCCTTGATTTTGTAATTCTGATCAAGTTCTAACCCACCCTGTCCTTATCCATTCGTACCTCTGTAATGCCTCCAGTCCTTCAGTCTTCCAAGATCACTGTGCTCCTCCTATTTCAGCCTTTTTTGGAGACTCCACTGCCTTCACTCCACCATGGAAAGCTGTACTTTAGCTCCCCATTAAAACTCTACCTCTCCACACCTTCTCTTTAAAACTGACAGCCTTAACTAATCTTTGAGTCATTTTTCCTAATGTCATATTATTTCTGAATTTTTGACTGATTAACTTCCAGTGAAGCATGATAGAATATGTTGTCAGGATTTGGAAATGCTGGTGTTGGATTGGGGTTTAATTGGAAGCACTAGCTTTTGGAGCGTTGCTCCTTCGTAAGGAGCAGCGCTCCGAAAGCTAGTGCTTCTAAGTCAACCTGTTGGACTATAACCTGGTGTTGTGTGATATTTAACTTACTATATTGTGATTGGTAGCCTTCCATCTTGTGAGATGATAGTTTTCACATTGGTGGTCAAAATTGTGTTGATTTCAGTCGCTCTTGTCCTGGCATGGAAGTCTGTGCTGAATCTGTTATGGGTCAAAATAGTGGGCTGAGAATGTGTAGGATTCACAGACCTTTTGTTTTCTCTGAGCCTTATGCTTGGCAGTTGAGCTTCCTTTCACTCATAACTGTTCTTTTCTATGTTGATCACCCTTCTGGAATATGCTTTCCTGAGCAAGGTTCATAGAGACTTGGACTGCCCACATTTCACTATCTCCTTTTCAGTCTCTCCATCTGAGTCAACAGGAATACACTGGCTTGCTTTCAGGAATTGATGGAAAGGTGATGTATTCAGACATCAGCCGCCCTTTAGGTTTCGCTCCAGAATCTTTGTCGGGGCTAACTTCCTTTCCCTTCGACTCTTCTGAGAAATTAACAAAGCCAAGGAACAACTCATCCAAAGCTGCGTTTTATTCATGCGAGTCAGTGTGTCAACATGTTGTTGGCCCTGCGCGCTGCATGTCTAAGGATCAAACTTACAAGTTCCATTGAATTCTTAGCATGGGACTGTGGAAGACCCAATTTCTATGTATGACTACAGAGAGACAACTGAGGACTTGCCAATGGTGCACTTGTATCTTTGTCTTTTGAAGTATATTGGAGTGCAGTGCTCCATTTTGTTGAATTTAGAAATGGCCTGGTATGTCTCATGCATGGTCAAGCAGGGAGAGTGGTGCTTAATAGGTTGTGTTCTTTGTGCTTTTTGCATTCCCTCTGACAACTCAATTTCTATATTTTATTTTGTCTGAATTTGAGTTTAAATTTAAATTCTCAGGCTTTGTTTCGAACTCATGTTTGGTCCAGCAATGAGCACAGTGCTGTCAGTAAACTAAGAAAACTTTAATTATAGGAACCAAACAAATGCAATATACAGTGCCTGACATCAGAGGCATATTTTGCCCCCTGGATATATAACTGTCATTTAAGTAAACTATCTACCACATGAGCAAATTGTTCCCTCATTCATGAGGAAATGACTCTACCTTCACTGGCCTGGAGGGAATGGGAAAGCAGGGAATATAATTCTCTACACGTAAGGCCAGGAATGGCAGATTTCCTTCCCTAAATGACATTCCGGTTTTATGGCAGTCAACACAGCTTAATGCTGACTGTGTAATCAATCTTATAATTCCATATTTTATTGAATTCAAATTTAATTATATATCAGGGTGGGATTGAACCTATTCCCCAGAACATTGAACGTGAGAGGGGGAAAGTTTTTAAAGGAGATATGCGAGGATGGTAGGTACCTGGAACATGCTGCCAGGGGAGGTGGTAGGAGCAGAAGTGACAGCAACATTTAAGAGACATTTAGACAGACACATGCAAGCAGATGGATTAGTGTAGAATAGCATCATGGTTGGCACAGATATGGCTGGCTGAAGGGCCTGTTCCTGTGCTGTACTGTTCTATGTTCCATCTGAGAGTAAAAGCAAATTTTTCTTTTAAAATCAGTTCTAGCTTTCTCCTACACTGGTGCAGCAACCTAGAAAATTCTTTATGGATTTTTGCTCAATTACATCAAAAAAAACCAAGAATGACAAAAAAATTATACATACCAAACACAAGGTCAAGACATTTAAAGCAATATATGCAGTTGGTATAGTTAATATGGATTTCAGCAAAGCGTTTGACAAAATCCCACTTGAGTGATGGACAAAGAAGACAAAAGCGCATGGGATTCAGGGTAACTTGGTAGGTTGGCATAGTGGTGGGGGCGGGGATGGTAGAATGCTGTTTGTGTGTGACTGGTGGCTAGTGTCCAGTGCTGTACCATAGTATTGGATCTCTAATTGGTCATAAAATGCATATATTAAAAAAACATTATAGAAGAAGATGATAAATAAGTTTGTGAATGACAAAAAGATTGGCTGAGCAGTGAGGAAGACGGTCTTTGGTTGCAGAAGTATTCAGATGCATTGGTCAGATGGACAGACCAATGACAGATGGAATTTAACCTTGATCAATGAAAGGTGATGCACTTTAGAAGAAATAACAAGACAAAGCAGTCCCTAATGAATGGCAGGGGACAGAAAGCTCAAAGAAACTGAGGGAACTTGGGTCCTTGTGACTCTACTCCTGAAGACAGTGGGACTGGTTAATAAAATATTAAGAAGACACTTGCCTTTATCAGTTGTGGCATAGATTATAAGAGCACAGAGGTTTTGTTGGAGCTGTATAAAACTTTGGTGAAACCACTATGGTAGGACTGTGCACATTTCTGGTCACCGCACTATAGGAAGGATGCGATTATTTTAGAGGGGGTGCAGAAGAGATTCTCCCAGGATGTTGCATGGGATAGAGCAATTTATCTCGAAAGAAAGGCTGGTTAAGTTCAGCTTGTTTCCTTTAGAGCAGAGAACGCTGAGAGGGGATCTGATTATGTGTGTAAGATTATGAGGAGCATGGACAGGGTGGATAGAAAATAGTTGTTTCCCTTTGGTGAAGGGCCAATAACGAGAGACCATTACTTCAAGGTGAAAGGCAGGAAGTTTAGAAGGAATTGAGTAAAGTTCTTTTCACCCAGACAGTAGTGGGAATCAGAAGTTGACTGCCTGGGGGGGGGGGGGGGGGCAGGGTGGTGGTAGTGTGACGAGAAACCTCATAACCTTTAAAAGTACATGGTTGAGCACTTGAAATGGCATAACATTCAAGGCTATAGGCAAGTGCTGAAAAATGGAACTCGTGTATATTTAGTGTAATTTTTGTCAGTTTGGACGTGATGTGCTGATGGGCCTGTTCTGTATGATTCTGTATTATGTACACACCCTGTATCAGACAGTGTGAAGGAACATTTTGAGATGGAAATATATCAAGTATCTTTTGTGGAGCAATATGAACTTTCCAGGTCCAACCTTGCACTGCTGCCGCACAGCACCAGGGTCCTGGGTTCGATTCTCGACTGTCTGTGTGGAGTTTGCACATTCTCCCCGTGTCTGCGTGGGTTTCCTCCGGGTGCTCCGGTTTCCTCCCACAATCCAAAGATGTGCAGGTCAGGTGGATTGGCCATGCTAAATTGCCCGCAGTGTTGGTCAGGGGTAAATATAGGGTAGGGGAATGGGTTTGGGTAGGTTTCTCTTCGGATGGGCGGTGTGGACTTGTTGGGCCGAAGGGCCTGTTTCCACACTTTAGAGAATCTAAGCTAATCTAATCTAATCATATTAGGCCCAAAATCAAATGGTTTTGTGAAGACTAAATACTCAACAGACACTCATCAGGAAGAGCTCCACCCCTGAGTTTGGATAATCTTAGTATTGATACAACCATAAAGAAAATGTTTCCTTTATAGGGTGAGCATAACTACATGTCGTCAACGTATGTTAGTGACCTAGAAATCCAATAGAGAATTGTGAAAAAGATTTTACACCCAAAGAGTGGTAAGAATGTGGAACTCACATTCCTACAGGACATGGTTGCAATGAGTAGCAAAATAACTCCATAAAGGCAGGTATCCCATCACTCTCTATTTACATGTGCATAGTACTTGACACTGCTCAGAGTGTCAGCCATCTCTCAGAGTGAACAGAACCCCTGACATTTCTGTTTATTTTTTTCTTTTTTTTTTTCTTAAGGCTTGTACCTCATCACCAAGTCAACCCTTATTTACATGTGCAGAGTCCTTGGCATTGATCCAGCACCCTCAGAGTGAACAGGATAAGTAACACTCCTGTTTTTTTTATTACCCCCACACTACCGCCTAACTGCGGTAGGGCTTATTTTTTCCCCAGCACCCATGTTGTGTGTGTGCAGGTGTGAGACACAGTGAGAGACACAAGGTGCACGAATCTTTAGTCAAGTTTCCACCAGGAAGAAAGGAAACACCCGAGTGGCCTGTACATTTCTGTTTTTCTTTTTTTTTCTTTTTAGTGAACAGAACCCCTGACAGTCCTGTTTTTTTTTTATTTTATTTTTTCTTAAGCAGTGCCCTTACACTCTTTTTTTAAAAACATTTATCCCACACTACCGCCTAACTGCGGTAGGGCTTATTTTTTCCCCAGCACCCATGTTGTGTGTGTGCAGGTGTGAGACACAGTGAGAGACACAAAGTGCACGAATCTTTATTCAATTTCCACCACCAGGAAGATAGGAAAACACCCGGGTGGCCAACATTTCTGTGTTTTTTTTTGTGTGTGTGTGCAGGTGTGAGACACAGTGGGAGACACAAAGTGCACCAATCTTTATTCAATTTCCACCACCAGGAAGATAGGAAAACACCCGGGTGGCCAGTGACAAACACTGCCCTTCACATCAAAGGGCAGTGCTGTGTGATCAAAAACAGTGAAGGGAAGGGTAGGGACTAAATCAAAATAGAGTTGGAGGGAGAAATGATGCACTCCACTCCTTGCGGCGCCCACCTCTCCCTGAACAACTCCATGGTGTTGGTGGACACCGCGTGCTCCTTCTCCAAGGACACCCGGGCCCTAACGTAACCGCGGAAGAGGGGCAGGCAGTCGGCCCTAACGACCCCCTCCACGGCCCGCTGCCTGGACCTGTTGATGGCCAGTTTGGCCAGGCCCAGGAGCAGACCCACGAGGAGATCTTCAGACCTGCCCTCCTTCCTCCGTACCGGGTGCCCAAAGATCAGGAGCGTGGGACTGAAGTGCAGCCAAAAACAGAGAAGAAGGTTTTTAAGGAAATCAAAAAGGGAGTGCAAACGCCCACACCCAATATAGACGTGGTCCACGGACTCCACAGCACCACAGAACAAGCAGTTGGGCTGGGAGTCCGTGAACCACCGCAACCTGCGGTTGCAGGGGACTGCTGCGTGCAGCACCCTCCACCCCAGATCCCCGAGAGAAAGGGGGAGGACTCCCGCGTAGAGAGCCCTCCACTGGGGATCCCCACCGCCCGGTGGCAACATTTCTGTTTATATTTTTTTTCTTTTTTTTTCCTGTCTATTTTTTTTTCTTTTTCTTTTTTTTTTTCTTTTTAGGGAGAAGAGGACAAACCTCAAATCCCTCCTGTTTATTTTTTTTTTCTTAACCCCCACACTACCACCTAAGTGCGGTAGTGCTTATTTTATCCCCAGCACCCATGGTGTGTGTGTGCAGGTGTGAGACACAGTGGAAGACACAAGGTGCACAAATCTTTATTCAATTTCCACCACCAGGAAGATAGGAAAAACACCCGGGTGGCCAGTGACAAACACTGCCCTTCACATCAAAGGGCAGTGCTGTGTGATCAAAACAGTGAAGGGGAGGGTAGGGACTAAATCAAAATAGAATTGGAGGGAGAAATGATGCACTCCACTCCCTGCGGCGCCCACCTCTCCCTGAACAACTCCAGGGTGTTGGTGGACACCGCGTGCTCCTTCTCCAAGGACACCCGGGCTCTAACGTAACCACGGAAGAGGGGCAGGCAGTCGGCCCTAACGACCCCCTCCACGGCCCGCTGCCTGGACCTGTTGATGGCCAGTTTGGCCAGGCCCAGGAGCAGACCCACGAGGAGATCTTCAGACCTGCCCTCCTTCCTCCGTACCGGGTGCCCAAAGATCAGGAGCGTGGGACTGAAGTGCAGCCAAAAACAGAGGAGAAGGTTTTTAAGGAAATCAAAAAGGGAGTGCAAACGCCCACACCCAATATACACGTGGTCCACGGACTCCACAGCGCCACAGAACAAGCAGTTGGGCTGGGAGTCCGTGAACCACCGCAACCTGCGGTTGCAGGGGACTGCTGCGTGCAGCACCCTCCACCCCAGATCCCCGAGAGAAAGGGGGAGGACTCCCGCGTAGAGAGCCCTCCACTGGGGATCCCCACCGCCCGGTGGCAACATTTCTGTTTATATTTTTTTTTTGCGGTAGTGCTTTCCCCCATTTATTTCCACTCCTGTTTATTTTTTTTTTTCTTCTTTTTTTTTCTTTTTTCCTTTTTTTTTGTTATTTTTTTTTCTCTTTTAACCCCCACACTACCACCTAAGTGTGGTAGTGCTTATTTTATCCCCAGCACCCATGGTGTGTGTGTGCAGCTGTGAGACTCAGTGAGAGACACAAAGTGCACGAATCTTTATTCAATTCCCACCACCAGGAAGATAGGAAAACACCCGGGTGGCCAGTGACAAGCACTGCCCTTCACATCAAAGGGCAGTGCTGTGTGATCAAAACAGTGAAGGGGAGGGTAGGGACTAAATCAAAATAGAGTTGGAGGGAGAAATAATACACTCCACTCCCTGCGGCGCCCACCTCTCCCTGAACAACTCCAGGGTGTTGGTGGACACCGCGTGCTCCTTCTCCAAGGACACCCGGGCCCTAACGTAACCGCGGAAGAGGGGCAGGCAGTCGGCCCTAACGACCCCCTCCACGGCCCGCTGCCTGGACCTGTTGATGGCCAGCTTGGCCAGGCCCAGGAGCAGACCCACGAGGAGATCTTCAGACCTGCCCTCCCTCCTCCGTACCGGGTGCCCAAAGATCAGGAGCGTGGGACTGAAGTGCAGCCAAAAACAGAGGAGAAGGTTTTTAAGGAAATCAAAAAGGGAGTGCAAACGCCCACACCCAATATACACGTGGTCCACGGACTCCACAGCACCACAGAACAAGCAGTTGGGCTGGGAGTCCGTGAACCACCGCAATCTGCGGTTGCAGGGGACTGCTGCGTGCAGCACCCTCCACCCCAGATCCCCGAGAGAAATGGGGAGGACTCCCGCGTAGAGAGCCCTCCACTGGGGATCCCCACCGCCCGGTGGCAACATTTCTGTTTATACATGTCAACCAGGGCCCCCTGATTGGACCAGATAAACATCCCAATCAAGGAACTCCTATTCTATGAGGTCCACCTGGCTGACCACACTCCAATCGCTACAAATAGTATAGATGCACTTAAGGGGAAGCAACAGCATCACTTATTGGAGAAAGGAATTGATAGTTACAAAATAAGAGAATAATGAGGAAGATGGGAGGATGCTCAAGTCGATTAAAAACACTGGCATTAACTGGTTGAGCTAAATGGCAAGTTTCTGTGGCGTATATCCTACGTAGCCCTGTGTATAGATCCGGTCATACTCTGTCCTTGCAATGTAATTTTTTAAAAAACATAGAAGTGATATTTCACACCTGTGGAGTACATGGAATGGGTTTAGGGCCTCCTGGCCCAGAGGTTGTGATGCAACCACTGCACCACAAAAACCTATCTGGGGCAATTTTTATTTTATATCAGCCTGTTCAAAGATGTTATTATACGCCATTGGATCAGATAGGACTTGAACCCAGGCCTCTTGGCTCAGAGAGGTAGGGACTCGGGAGCCCTTCATCGAGAACATGATTATAAGATATATACAATACTAAAGTGGATTAACAAAGTAGATGTAGAGAAGATGTTTCTTTCTGTGGGGCAATTTAGACCAAGAGTTCATAGTTTTAGGATAAGGAGTAGCAAATTTGAAACAGAAGTGAGGAGAAATTACTTGTCTCAAAAGTACAATACCCCAGAGTACAGTGAGTACATTTTAATGAGGGGATAGACAGGTTTTTAGTTAGCAATGAGTTGAAGGATTATGGAGAGAATGCAGGAAAGTGGAGTTGAGGCTGAGATGAGATCAGCTATATTAAATGGCAGACCAAACATGTGGGGTTGAATTGCCTACTCCTGCTCCTAGTTCTTTTGGTTTGGTGTATATGTACCAGCCATGCTGGTAACACACTCAGCTCTCATTCACTATGTTATAGGATCAAATCTCTGGAACGTTGAGTGCAAAAGTCGACGCTGACATTCTATTGCAGTACTGAGGAAACATTGCACTTTGAAGATTGCTGAGGAGACATTAAACTGAGGGCTAATTTACACTTACAAATGGATCTAATAGATTACATGACATGAATCTGAAGAAGAGCAGGTTGGTTATCCTTGGCTGTCCTACCCAATATTCTCCTTAGATGTTGCCTGACCTGCTGTGCTTTTTTCCAGCACCACACCCTAACTACTAACTACCCAATATTCATTCTTTTAAAAATATATTTTTATTGAAAAAGAGCTTTTTGATATTACAACAAATACAAAACAATATAATTCAAAACAGTACAAAAAAAGCAAGAAAAAAATGAAACCAAACTGCACTCATATACAAATGTATACATAAAAAACAACTAAATACCTAAATAATAACTAATAACTAACTAATAATAATAATATGGCTCAACGGGACAAAACACTGGCTCTTTGCCATCAAAAGCATTGATTTACACATAGCCATACATTTGCAGTTCCCCCTCTCTGGATACTGGACTCATAAAGCACAATCATTATGGCTATATAAAAGCCATTATTAGTATGGCAGATAAATCTGTGTTCAGGCAGTCCAAAAAGAGCCGCCATGCCTAATAAAAACTCTCAATTTTTATGATGCACCAAACTTGAAAGAAAATCCAAAGGGATATGCTCCATAACTACCTTACGCCAACCCGACAAACTCGGAGGATTTACAGACGCCCAACCTATTAGACACCCAAAAAGTAAGGATGTTGAAAAATGTTTTTCTAATGCGCATCAATAGGCAATACACTGGACAGGCTAAGGAGATCCCAAGATCCTCTCTATTGCACATACCACAATGCTCCAGTATATTTGGAGCCTGCAGCAGGACCAGATGCAATGAGTAAGAGTGCCTGTGCTCAGTTTGCACTTGGGATAAGTTGAAGATACGCAAAGAGTCATAGAGATGTACAGCATGGAAACAGACCCTTCAGTCCAACCTGTCCATGCCGACCAGATATTCCAACCCAATCTAGTCCCTCCTGCCAGCACCTGGCCCATATCCCTCCCAACCCTTCCTATTCATATACACATGCAAATGCCTTTTAAATGTTGCAATTGTACCAGACTCCACCACATCCTCTGGCAGCTCATTCCACACATGTACCATCCTCTGTGTCAAAAAGTTGCCCCTCAGGTTTCTTTTATATTTTTCCCCTATACCTTTGCCCTCTAGCTGTAGACTCCCCGACCCCAGGGAAAAGACTTTGTCTATTTATCCTATCCATGCCCCTCATGATTTTGTAAACCTCTATAAGGTCACCCCTCAACCTCCGATGCTTCAGGGAAAACAGCCCCAGCCTGTTCAGCCTCTCCCTATAGCTCAAATCCTGCAACCCTGGCAACATCCTTGTAAATCTTATCTGAATCCTTTCAAGTTTCACAACATCTTTCCGATAGGAAGGAGACCAGAATTACACACAATATTCCAACAGTGGCCTAACCAATGTCCTGTACAGTCGCAACATGACCTCCCAATAAAAGAAAGCATACCAAAACACCTTTTTCATTTTCCTATCTACCTGCGACTCCACTTTCAAGGAGCTATGAACCTGCACTCCAAGGAATACTCCCTAGGACCTTACCATTAAGTGTATAAGTCCTGCTAAGATTTGCTTTTCCAAAATGCAGCCCCTCACTCTTAGCTGAATTAAACTCCATCTGCCACTTCTCAGGCCATTGGCCGATCTGGTCAAGATCCTGTTGTCATCTGAGGTATCCTTCTTCGCTGTCCACTACACCTCCAATTTTTGTGTCATCTGCAAACTTACCAACTGTACTTCTTATGCTCGCATCCAAATCATTTATGTAAATGACAAAAAGTAGAGGAGCCAGCACCGATCCTTACGCCACTCCACTGGTCACAGGCCTCCAGTCTAAAAACAACCCTCCACCACCAGCCTCTGTCTTCTACCTTTGAGCCAGTTCTGTATCCAAATGGCTAGTTCTCCCTATATTCCATGAGATCAAATCTTGCTAACCAGTCTCCCATGGGGAACCTTGTCGAACACCTTACTGAAGTCCATATAGATCACATCTGCCACTCTGCCCTCATCAATCCTCTTTGTTACTTCATCAAAAAACTCAATCAAGTTTGTGAGACATGATTTCCCACACACACAGCCATGTTGACTATCCCTAATCAGTCCTTGCCTTTCCAAATACATGTACATCCTGTCCCTCAGGATTCCCTCCAACAATTTGCCCATCACTGAGGTCATGCTCACCGGTTTATAGTTTCCTGGCTTGTCCTTACCGCCCTTCTTAAACATTGACACCATGTTAGCCAACCTCCAGTCTTCTGGCACCTCACCTGTGACTATCGATGATACAAATATCTCAGCAAGAGGCCCAGCAATCACTTCTCTAGCTTCCCCTGATCTGGTCCTGGGGATTTATCCACTTTTATGCGTTTCAAGACATCCAGCACTTCCTCCTCTGTAATATGGACATTTTGCAAGGTGTCACCATCTATTTCCCTACATTATATATCTTCCATATCCTTTTCCACAGTAAATGCTGATGCAAAATACTTGCTTAATATCTCCCCCATTTTCTGCGGCTCCACGCAAAGGCCACCTTGCTGATCTTTGGGGGGCCCTATTCTCTCCCTAGTTACCCTTTTGTCCTTAATGTATTTGTAAAAACCCTTTGGATTCTCCTTAATTCTATTTGCCAAAGCTATCTCATGTCCCCTTTTTGCCCTCCTGATTTCCCTCTTAAGTATACTCCTACTGCCTTTATACTCTTCTAAGGATTCATTCGATCTATCCTGTCTATACCTACATATGCTTCTTTCTTTTTCTTAACCAAACCCTCAATTTCTTTTTCTCATCCAGCATTCCCTATACCTACCAGCCTTTCCTTTCACCCTAACACGAATGTCTCATTCCTGAAGGTTTCCCATTTTCCAGCCGTCCCTTTACCTGCAAACATCTGCCTCCAATCAGCTTTCAAAAGTTCTTGCCTAATCCCGTCAAAATTGGCCTTTCTCCAATTTAGAACTTCAACTTTTAGGTCTGGTCTATCCTTTTCCATTGTTATTTTAAATCAAATAGAATTATGGTCACTGGCCCCAAAGTGCTCCCCCACTGACACCTCAGTCACCTGCCCTGCCTTATTTCCCAAGACTAGGTCACGTTTTGCACCTTCTCTAGTAGGTACACCGACATACTGAATCAGAAAATTGTCTTGTACATACTTAACAAATTCCTCTCCATCTAAACCCTTAACACTATGGCAGTCCCAGTCTATGTTTGGAAAGTTAAAATCCCCTACTATAACTACCCTATTATTCTTACAGATAGCTGAGATCTCCTTACAAGTTTGTTTCTCAATTTCCCTCTGACTGTTAGGGGGTCTATAATACAATCCCAATAAGATGATCATCCCTTTCCTATTTCTCAGTTCCACCCAAATAACTTCCCTGGATGTATTTCCAGGAATATCCTCCCTCAGCACAGCTGTAATGCTATCCCTTATCAAAAATGCCACTCCCCCTCCTCTCTTGTCTCCCTTTCTATCCTTCCTGTAGCATTTGTATCCTGGAACATTAAGCTGCCAGTCCTGTCCATCCCTGAGCCATGTTTCTGTAATTGCTATGATATCCCAGTCCCATGGTGCCTTCCATGTTAGGCCCCTTGCATCGAACCTACCTTGTCCCTCCCTGCCCTGACTGTTTGACTCTCTTCTATTCTCAACTGTACCAGTCTCAGATTGATCTCTTTCCTCACTATCTAGTACAGGTCACATTTACCCCAAAAGAGATTCCAATGATCCAAGAATGTGAATCTTTCTCCCATACACCAGCTCCTCAGCCATGCATTCATCTGCTCTATCCTCCTATTCCTGCCCTCACTAGCTTGTAGCACCGGGAGTATTCTAGATATTACTACTCTCAAGGACTTCTTTTTGTAAATTCCTACCTAACTCTCTGTAATCACTGTTCAGAATCTCAACCTTTTCCCTTCCTATGTTGTTGGTTCCAATGTGGATAATGACCTCTTGCTGGCCCCTCTTCCCCCTTGAGAACATTCTGCACCCTCTCTGAGACATCCTTGATCCTGGCACCAGGGAAGCAACACACCATTCTGATTGTTCACTGCTGGCCACAGAAACATCTGTCTGTACCTCGGACTAGAGAGTCCCCTAACACAATTGATCTCTTGGAATCCGACGTACCCCTCGTTGCATTAGAGCCAGTCTCCATACCAGAAACTTGGCTGTTCATGCTACATTCCCCTGTGAATCGATCATCCCCTACATTTTCCAAAACACCATACTTGTTTGTAATGGGTATATCTACAGAAGTCTCCTGCACTAGGTGCCTACCTCTCTTACCTTTCCTGGAGTTAACCCATCTATGTGACTGTATCTGAGACTTTCCCCCCCTTCCTATAACTGCCATCCGTCACATACAGTTGCTGTTGCAAATTCCTCATTGCTTCTATCTGTCTCTCCAACCGATCCATTCGATCAGATAAGATTCGCAACCAACAGCATTTATTGCAGATATAATCTGCGGTAACCCTTAAACTCTCTTTAACTGCTACATCTGACAAGAAGCACATATCACCTACTAAAGGCCATTTTTGCTCCTTCACAATCTACAGACCCAGAAAATAACACCGTCTTATTCCTCTACAAAACACTGCCCCAGGTTAAATGAATAGTTATGGCTTATATTTTAAGTTTAATCAAGAGACATATCTCAAAAAAATATAATCAAGAAAGAACCCACTCTACCCACTACTGCAAACTTTCTGTAGGCCACTTAAACAATTAACTTATCTGATTCTGTGCTGTGAACTTCACCCAAACAGTTCCTCCAAGATCAGTTGTGAATTTCACTGTTTGTTAATTTTACCAGACACACTCCGATGTCTAGCGATACGTGAATTCAAACAGCAAAGGCAGTAACTGTACAGTGTCAGTTTCTTTCTCCCTCTCTCTCTCTCCTGCACTGACCTCACTATGTGCTTCCTTTTTCTGTTCTTCTCCCTTTTAAAAATGCTGTTGTTTTAACTTTTATTTCCAAAGTTCCAAAACAATGCAACAGCATATAAAACAGTAAATGCTGCTCCTGGAATTCGAGGAAATCACCCCCAGCACCTAAAATACTTCAAAAAAGGAGCAGCTGTTACAGCCATCTTAGATTTGTTAAATGATCTGGACTTAAAAATGTGTTGCTGGAAAAGCACAGCAGGTCAGGCAGCATCAAAGGAGAAGGAGAATCGACATTTCGGGCATGCTGCCTGACCTGCTGCACTTTTCCAGCAACACATTCTTAAGCTCTGATCCCCAGCATCTGCAGTCCTCACTTTCTCCTAAATGATCTGGAGCCAGGTGGACCCTGTGGAGAATCTTCAACTGTAAAGCATGAGTCCTATTGCAAATCGAGATCGCCCAACTCTCTGTCCCACACTGTGCAAATCTGTTTGACCTTGTCTGAAGCCCCCCCAAACAGGTGATAGAGTGCTGACCAAAAGCGTGTTCTTCGCACTGAGCATCCTTTTCTCTAGGTCGGATCTGTAGGGATCAGTTAAATGTGTAGTCCTTTTTTGAATGAAACCCCTAATTTGAAAAAAACGAAAGAGGTCCCTGCTAGGTGGTTCGTATTTCCGAGCTAACTAGTCAAATGTTATCATTGTGTCTCCCTCAAATAAATCACCCATGCAAGACACACCCCTAGCTGCCCAAAGCTTACCCTGGGTCCACCATCCCTGGTTGAAAAGGTGTAAAAAAAAAAAAGATTTTTCGGCAATATTGCCTTCACTCTGTTGCATTGCCCACTATGCTTTAACCGTATTAATAACTATTGGGTTGTGGCAATATTCCTTAGCTGTCCTCATTTTGTCAAGGAACAGCAAGCTAGTAAGGAGCGACTTTGCAAGAGAAGTTTCAATATCTAACCAGATTGAAAGAGCGTCCCCACAAGCCCCGTCACTTGCATAAGATATAAGTGAGCTCAGTTAATAGTTTTTAATGTCCGAGAGATCCATTCCCCTCAGTGGTGAGGCAATTGCAATTTAGCTAACTTTATAAGGGGCTGCTTACAATGCCAGATAAAAGGGCTGAACCAGCCGTTCAGTTTCTTGAACATTTGCCTAGTGAAATTCAAGGGGAGCATTCGCATAGGGTACAATTAACAGGGGGAGAATGTTCATTTTAATGAGGGCTATCTGACCAGCTAAATCTGAGGTGATTCACTTTGGGAAGAATAACAGGAAGGCAGAATACTGGATTCTTGGTAGTGCAGATGTGCAGAGGAATCTTTGAGTCCATGTACATCGATCCCTGAAAGCTGCTACCCAGGTTGATAGTGCTGTTAAGAAGGCATAGGTAAAAACAAGGGCTGCAGATGCTGGAAACCAGATTCTAGACTAGAGTGGTGCTGGAAAAGCACAGCAGTTTTAGGCAGCATCCGAGGAGCAGGAAAATCGACGTTTCGGGTAAAAGCCCTTTATCAGGGCTTTTGCCCGAAACTTCGATTTTCCTGCTCCTGTTAAGAAGGCATGTGGTGTGTTAGGTTTTATTGGTAGAGGGATTGAGTTTCGGAGCGGTAACGTCATGCTGCAACTGTACAAAATGGTAGTGCGGCCTCACTTGGAATATTGTGTACAGTTCTGGTCGCCCCATTACGTGAAGGATGTGGAAGCATTGGAAAAGGTAGAGAGGAGATTTATCAGGATGTTGCCTGGTCTGGAGGGAAGGTCTTATGAAGAAAGGCTGAGAGACTTGGGTCTGTTCTCATTGGAAAGAAAAGGTTAAGAGGGGATTTGAAAGAGACATACAAGATGATCAGACGATTATATAGGGTAGACAGTAAAGATCGTTTTCCTAGGATGATGATGTCGGCTTGTATGAGGGGCATAACTACAAATTGAGGGGTGATAGATTTATGACAGATGTCATAGAGTCACAGAGATGTACAGAGGCAGGTTCTTTTCTCAGAGAGTGGTAAGGGTGTGGAATGCCCTGCCTGCAATGTAGTTAACTCAGCCACATTAGGGAGATTTAAACAACCCTTGGATAAGCACATGGACGATGATGGGATAGTATAGGGGGATGAGCTTAGATTAGTTCATAGGTCTGCGCAACATCGAGGGCCGAAGGGCCAGTTCTACCCTGTATTGTTCTCTGTTCTATGTTCTAACCAAGAAACTGGAAGCACCTCCTATCTTCGACGGTCTTATTTGATTTCGTCAAATAAATGAACAAAATTAGCTTTAAACAGCTGATCGAAAACTGGAGTAATGAATATATCCTGTGACAACTTAAAAGGGAATTAAGATTCGCCCTCAAAACCTAGAATTTTCGTAAGACCACCCATAGGCATAGCCACTGATTTTGCAAAATTGATCTTGTAACCTGAAAGGTGCCAAATGAATTGATACGTTGTGTCAGACGAGGCACGGAAACTGCTGGGTTTGACAAAAAGGTGAGGACATTGTCCACGTACAATGAAATCTTATGTAATTTTGACCCTACTTTTGGAGCTGATATATTAGGATCCCTACAAATGGCCTCCGCCAGTGGCTCGCTCACCAATGTAAAAAGCAATGGCAAAAGGGGACAGCCCTGTTGGCTGCCCCTAAAGATATTAAAATTGCTTGATCACACACCATTGGTAAGAACCACGGCAAGAGAGTCACTGTAGAGCAACTTTACCCGTGTTATAAAGGCTTTTCCCAAACCAAACCTCTGTCGAGTATAAAAAAGTTACAGCCACTCGACCTGGTCAGATGCCTTCTATGCATCTAGAGAGATCACTAATCCCTGTCCAGACTGTTGGTGACATGCTTGAATTACATTAAGCAGCCTCCTAACGTTATTGGAAGATCTACGGCCCTTTATAAAGCCTGTCTGGTCCTCTTTAATAATAGAAGTCAACACGGTTTCCAGCCTTAACGCAAGAGACTTGGAAAGGATTTTAAAATCAACATTTAAAAGTGAAATGGGCCTATAAGAAGCACCGTTCTTCGGGGCTTTCCCTTTTTTAAGAATAAGAGAGATATTGGCCTGTCTTAGAGACGGCAGGAGGTGATTATGACTGTATGAGCCATTAAACATGTTGAGCATCGGACCTGACAAAATGCTTATGAGTTCCTTGTAAAATTCACTGAGGAGTCCATCAGGACCAAGTGCCTTTCCATTCTGAAGCTGCTTCACAGCCTCCTGCACCTCTTGTTCTGATAAAGGGGCAATGACAAAAGACTCTTGTTCATGGGTTACAACCGGAAGCTCCAGGTTCTTGAAAAAAGACTCCACCTTGGCCTGCCCATCCTCACAACTTTCAGACCGGTATAATTCAGAGTAAAATCTCCAAAATGCTGCATTGATCATTTTAGAATCACCGGTTAGGTTTCCAGCACCTTCCCTGATCAACGTAATGGATTGGGGGGGGGGGGGGGCACTTTTATTTTCCCCTGGCAGAATACGCTAAGTATTTGCACAGTTTGTCACCATGCTCAAACAGCCTTTGTTTTGCAAAAGTAAGCTCCTTCTTTGCTGTCTGCATGAGCATGGAGTTCAATGTAACAGAAGCGCTGTGATTCTCTGTAGTTTGGCCAACAAGGGCCTGTCAGAGTAAGCCTTCTTGCTACCTTCAACCATACTTCGAGTAGACATTGCTGCTGTCCCTTCTTCCGCTTCCGACTGGCAGAGTAGGAAATAACTAACCCTCTCACATAGCTTTAGCAGTTTCCCAAAGAACAGATGGGCTACTAGCCGAACCTGAATTAATGTCTGGAAATGCACTGAATTCATTAGAAAAATAATTCACAAACTTACTATCCAGTGTCTCAGACCTGCTACAGCGTCCTTAATCTTAAACCACAAGTGCACTGGAGTGTGATTGGAGATAGCAATATAACCAATCAAGTCCAGGATTGCAACAAGGGTAAAAAAAAATCTATCCTAGTGTAGCACCTGTGCAGATTGGAAAAAAATATAAATTTCCTGCCAGTAGGGTGGAGACACCTCCAGACGTCCACCAACCCTAACTCCACACACAAATCCACAAATTGCTTGGTTTGTAAAGAAGGTATCAGGGGACGTTTGGGCAACCTGTCTACTGTGGAATCCATAAGACAATTAAAATCTCCCCTTATGATGATATGCCGCGATTCAAGACTAATCAACTTGGACAACACATCCATCAGAAATTTGAGGGGATGGGCCGGGGGACATACTATATTCTTCTCCATTTATCAAGGCTTTAAGGTTTATGAACCTCCCATGTGTGTCTTTAACACACTCTTGTAACTTAAATGGGAGATACCTCCTAAACTATATGGTCGATCCCCTACTCCTAGTATTAACAGATGAAAAGTAAACCTGATCAAAGCCATTCTGCTACAATTTCAAATGTTCCCTATCATCCAAGTGCTTTTCTTGCAATAAAACAAGATTCACTTTTTCCTTTCTGAGATTCGAGAGTACCTTTTTCCTCTTAACTGGCAAATGACTCACCTTAGTATTCCAGGTACACAATTTAAGAGTCATTAGCCATAACCTTCTGCAGTAACATTTAGATTCCAGAGAGAAAGAACTCTCATTACAATCGCTGAGCCTTAATAAAAGAAAATCCACAAGAACATAAAAACTGCACAAACTAAAACCATTACAGTTAACAAACCTACACAACTACCAAAAGACGATATACAACAAAAACTGAAAAACAAAACAACATATAAAGCGCCACTGGCATTGGATAGGGGAGTTCACCCCCTGCCCAAAGGGAGTGAGAATGTGTATAGGATGTAGGGAAAGAGTTAAGTTTTGAGTTTTGTGAAACGTGAGGTTCAGCTGAGCATGACTCAGATCAGATAAGCGCTTGCAGTTAACAATGGGGTGCTGGAGGCAAGGGTAATGGGTTAACAAGATGGAAAGCCTATGTAGAGCCATTTAACAATATTGGAAGCATTCTGTATATAAGGTCAGATAACAAGATAAAAAGTATTCATTATGTGAAGCCAGTTAAGGTTAAGAATATTCACTGTGTAACAGCAGGTGGCTTAATCTTTACTATTGACACTCACTGATTGTAACAGTCACCCAATCAATATGTATGTTGCCTTAACTGGATGCTCCTCGCTGTAAAATGACTATATAATACATTAAGAAACTGCTGTTCGAGAGAAGAGTGAGAACTCATGTCATGGGTGATCATTCTCTCTCCCTCCAGGGCCCGGAATAAAGATGAAGGAGGTAAAACTATACTGTGTCTCTGAGCGTTTTGCTTCGACTGATACGGGAACGAGGAAACAGGACGGAGGGGCACCTACAGATCCCAAAACCCAACTTGCCGCCCCGCTGCCAACACAGCAACTGGGGCATTTAATTATCTGAACTGGGCTTATACTACCTGTAAATAGTTATCTAGCCATCCCAACCATTTTCTCTCCTCCTAGCTGGAGCCGCATCACAAACGCATGTGACAAAAAAAGGGATATACAGAAAAGAATAACAATGTTAACAAAGAAGTTAAAAGTGAATAGTAAGTACCACACCTATCCCTGGTATAACTTAACTTAGAAGTTAAAAGTAAATACCCCATCCATACCTGAGCATAATTTAACTCAGATTATTGCCGAAATGTAAGAGGAAAAGAAAAACCCCAATACGACTTCCTTTTTTTTTAAAAGTATAAAGACATACCAAACAATGTTATTAACTGTACATATTAAATTATCCAGACTAAGTTAACTTGTTCACAAAGTCTCTTGCGTTCTCTAATGAGTCAAAGAAGTGTACGGATCCATTATAGGTGATCTGAAGCACTGCTGCGTACCTCAGAGAGTACTGAATCCTGAGCTCCCTCAGTCTTTTCTTAATGCCATCATAGAATTTCCTTTTCTGGGTCACTGCAACTGAGAAGTCTTGGAAAATGTGATCCTAGAGCCTTCGTTAATTAAGGCCTTCGAATCCTTCCCCGAACTCTGGAAACTTCCACGATTCTCTGCTTGTCTCTATAGTAATGGAACTGCACCAGGATAGGGCGAGGATGTTGGTCCAGAACTGGCCTCCATGCTGTGACCCGGTGAGCCCCCTCAATCTTCAAGCTTCCCATTCCAGCCTCCAAGTTAAGGAATTTTGGCAGCCAATCCTCAGTAAATTCCATTGGTCGTTCACCACCCTACTTTCCCTTCTGCAGACCGACAATCCAAATATTTTTCCTCCTGCCCCTGTTCTCGAGGTCATCGACCAGGTCAAACAAATTACGGACCTGCGTCTCCAGGATCCTATCCTTGGAGGAATCAGTCTCAGCTTCGACCACTGTGACCCTGTGTTCAACCTCGCCTGACTTTTGCCTGAGGTCTCCCAGCTGCATTCGTGCTTCTGCAGCATAGTAGAGATCAGGGCCAGCTTCTCTTCAATTTCCTTACATAGCATCTCGCGAGACTTTGCGAGCTCCGTTACCAGGGCCTGGTAAGAAATCAAGTCTGAGAATCTTGTAGGTTGGGCCACAGCCCTGGCCTAAGGTGAGCCTGCTGCCTTGTTAGGCATTCCTGGATGGCAAAAACGCAGATAAGTGACTTCTTGTCTAGCTATCACCATTGTTAACAGCTAACCCGAGAATGCAACTTTTTAAAAAAAAGGTTTTGTGATTTACACATGAAAGAAGTGAAACTATCACGGTATTCCAACAGATGAAAGGCTTAACAGACAATCAATTTTCAATGTATAATTTCAGTTACATCACACTGTAAATTTTTGCTATAAATTCTGTGTTAGGATTGAGCTCTCCAGTATCACCTGATGAAGGAGCATCGCTCCGAAAGCTAGTGTGCTTCCAATTAAACCTGTTGGACTATAACCTGGTGTTGGGTGATTTTTAACTTTGTACACCCCAATTCAACACTGGCATCTCCAAAAAGTGACTTCTTAGAATCTTTTAGGACTCTGTGACTTTTTCAGAGTCCTAGAATACCACGATGACCTGGGTAGGGTGGATTAGGACTTGGTCCTGCCTTCGATGCAGTGTGGAGCTCTGCAAAGCGATCTTCATAGATCACCGCCATCTTGGATTCCCCCAAAAATCTGGTCATTATCACATTGCTATTTGTGGGTAACTGTGTGCAAATTGTACACAATGTTACGTTTCACCACTTCAGAAGTGCAGTAAATCACTTTGGAATGTCTTTTGGTCATGAAAGGTACAATATGAATCCTAGTCATTCTATCAGGTCTGATGGATTCCACGCTAATGAAAGAATGTGGTTACTGTGCATTGATGGCTTAACCATTTTTCATTACAATGGGAGGGACACCTTGCCTCTGTTATCACGTAAGAACGAGATTAACTTAAATATTCTGACAGTTAAGACCAATGATTATAACTTACAGGTGGGTATATTTGAGGTATTATATCATAGGCCCTGAGTTAATTCTGAGGGAAGTAGACCTACTAGGATAGACACCATTTTTCATTGGAGAGACACAAAAGCAACAGAGACCTTTAGCTTGGTGTCCATTACCCCAGTTTCATATCCAATCAAGTTAAAAATCACACAGTATCTCCCCAGGGTTACAGTCCGACAAGTTTATTTGGAAGTACAAGCTCTTAAGAGTGCTGTTCCTTTATCAGGTAGCTACCTGACAAAAGAGCAGCACTCCGAAAGCTAGTGCTTCCAAATAAACCTGTTGGACTATAACCTGGTGTTGTATGATTTTTATCTTTGTCCACTTCAGTCCAACACCAGCACCTCCACATCATATCTAATTAAAGCACCAAGTTGTTTCATTAATTCCATGACTGGATTACCTCGTGAACAAATGGTGTTAGAAGGAGAAATGTTGGTCAGGACATCAGAAATATTACTTTGCTATTCTCCTGATAAGTGTCACTGGAGTTTTTTTTCATGTCCATCTGAAATGGAAGACTATGGTTTCACATCTTATCCAAACGATATGGAATTGCACTGGAGTTTCAGTAGCTGAAACAAGGCTTGAATATTCTGACTTTGAGATGAGACTACTATCACTGTGAAATGTCAACAACGACTTTTAGTTTTACTTCCTTTATGGGATGTCGCTGGCTGGGCCAGCATTAATTACCAGAGGGCAGTTGAGAGTCTGGAATTACTTGTAGGCTAGACCAGGTAAGCATGACTGTTTCCTTCTCAAAAGGACATTAGTGAGCCAGATGGGAATTTCCCCACAAAGAACAATGAATTCATGATTTTTATTGAATTTTTAAAAAATTCAAGTTCCACCATTTACAGTGGCAGGTTTCGAACTCAGAACATTAACTGAATTTCTGGATTAACAGTCCCGTAATAATACCACTATGCCATCCCCTCCCCTGTGATGCACTGTGATGTGCCTCCCAATTCTTTTTTAAGGACTCATCATGACAAGTAGTGGCTACCAGTGCTCTGTCTGCAGCACCCATGTTTATGGGAAAAGAGTGAGTGACTAATGCTCAGTGAATTGGAAAGGGCTATCAATATATTGTCGTCAACATCATCATCATCATCAGAAGACAGGGAAATCGAGGAGAGAGTCTAGGAGAATTTGTTTTAACATCCAGGGTTGTTAGAACATGCAATGTTCAACCAGTAGTGTTGAGACTAGAATCCATAATTATTTTTAAAGGGGTAAATGTTACAAAAATAAAAATGCAAAATAATAGGGCAAAAGGATAGGGTAAATGGATAATTCTTTCTAAGAACTGGCAAAAGTAAGATGAGCTAAATGCTAGGAGACAGTGAGGTCTGCAGATGCTGAAGATTAGAGTTGAGATTGGTCAGGCAGCATCCGAGGAGCAGGAAATTCGACATTTCGGGCCGGAGCCCTTCATCAGGAATGGAGAGATAAAGAGGGAGGGAGGATGAGCTAAATGCTACCCTGTATTGGAAGAACAACAGAACAGATAGGTGACAAAGTAAGTTGTGAAGAGAATAGAAGGAAACTACTAAAGGAATATTGACAGATTTAAGTGAGTGGGAAAAGATGTAGCAAGTGCAGCATAATGTGACAGAATGTGAAATTGTTCATTTTAGTAGGAACAATAAAAAGGAAGTGTTTTATCTAAATGATGAGAGATTGAGATGCAGAAGAATCTGGGTGAAGTTGTGCGTGATCGCAGAGGGTTAGTATGTGGGTATAACAATTTATTAGATTTCATGAATTGTGAGGGGAATTCCATACAAAAGTGGGGAGGTTATGCTTTAGCTATACAAGGCATTGATGGGACCACATCTGAAGTACAGTATTGGTCACCTTACTTGCGGAAGGGTGTATATGCATAGGAAGTAATTGTGAAAAGGTTTACCAGACTAATACCTGATTTGGATGTGTTGCCTTACAAGGAAAGGTTGGACAGACTAGGCCTGTTCCTGCTGGACTTTATAAGAATAAGACAAACCACATAAGATATACAGTAGCGCCTCGACTTACGAACTTAATCTGTTCCGGGACCCGGTTCTGAATCAATTTTTCCTATTGTTCGGATAGCATAAGAATGCTTGGACGGCTGTTCACAGCGCACGCGCCAAAGATGAACTGAATAAGATCACGCGAGGCCCGAGAGCTTTTGCGTTCAACAAGGACGTAGCAAAGCAGAACAACGAAACCACGTGGTCGCACACGGGCTTTTTGCGTTCGTACCTTCGTTCGTACCTTGAATTTTGTACATATGTTGAAGCAAAATTTTACGTCCAATCCTGTTTGTAAACCGATTTGTACGTGAAGGTCGTCGTTCGTATATCGAGGCGCTACTGTAAATTGAAATATCTAAGATCCTGAAGTGTCTTGACAGAATAGACATGGAGTGGATGCTTCCTGAGGGTCACTGCTTAAATTTAAGGGGTTGCCAATTGAAGACAAAAATGAAGGGAAATATTTTCTCACAGAGGTTTGTGAGTCTTTGTAACTCTCTTTCTGAACAGATGATGGAAGCACAGTCTTCGAAAATTTTTAACGCAGAGGTAGATAAATTCTTGATAAGCAAGAAGCTGAAAGGTTATTGGGGATAGAAAGAAACGTGGCATAATCAGAGTAGCCACAATCTTAATGAATGGTAAAGCAATTCATTAGGTGCTAAGTGGACTACATCTGCTCTTAATCTATAGTGTCATATATTCGGATCTATGTAATATAGGACTTAGGAGCAGGAGTAAGTCTTTCAGCCGGAGGCGCAGAAATGGCAGAGATAATCCTTTGAATGCAGAGACTAGTCGGTTTGAAAGTCAGGGCCAGGGAAACCTTATCATTGTCCTGGGAGGGAGGGGATTGTCAGAAGTGTGGGAGATGGATCGGACACAGCTGAAGGAAGGCCCTGTCAACCACAGTGGAGGTAAATCCTCAATTGATGAAAGTCATGTCAGAGACACCTCGGTGGAAGGTGGTGTCACTGGAATAGTTGCAATGGACCGAGAGAGAAACTGTGAGAATGGAATAGAATCTTTGCCGGAAGTAGGCTGTGAGAGTGGGTGGTCGAGGTAAATGTGGCAGTTGATGAGTTTATAGGAGATATTGGGGGACAGTCTGTCCCCAGAACTGGAAACAGTAATGCCAAGGAAGGGGAGTGAAGAGTCAAAGATGGGCCAGGTGAAGGAGAGACTTGGATACAAATTACTAGCACAATTGATTCATTTTTCTAATTCTAGATCATAGCTGATCTATTTGTGAGTTTGACTCTATTTTCCTGTTTGTATGCAATAGCCCTAATTCTAAACATAAAATAGCACTGGTTTATTGTGTTCTTGCATGGAATCTACACAAAAATAACTGGCCATTCTGACCAACTTATCTGTTCTGATTTTTATGTTGCATGTAAACTCAATCTTTTTCCATCCTGCCTTCCAGTATTCAATTATTGCCTATTTTATTTGTAGAAACTTTCTTTTGAATTTAACTAACTACCTTGATTTTTTAATAGCCACCTGCAGCCTCAGGCTGTTTTGTTACAATGTTGTGAGGTGGTTGTTTGAGTCCCCTTGGCAACAGGCTAGAGAGGGTCCAATGCAATTTTCAAATTGTTACCTCCTTCATTACTGACCCATGAATGATAACAATGAAGGATGCCAGTTTTCAGTTTCTGACCACCCTTGGCAACAGGTCAAAGCTCCACAAAGACATGCATCAAAACAATCCTCTGTCTGTAGTTGAAGAAACAGAAATCTTCACAAAAAGGACGGTAGATATTTAACTAGCTCACACAGCTTATTTGGAAATGTGATAGAAGAAAGCTGTGTACATTATATTTCCAGAGATACAGATTAGACGTTAGGTTCACAAGCTTTTAAGGTTGTTTTTCGCAGTCTGAGGATCGAACTCCTTAGATAATTACTAACAGTAAAGGCCAGTTTTCCCATTCAATGAGATCTTTGCCCTATGAGATCTTTGCCCTAACAGCTTTGTTAATGAGATTCTTCGCTCTATTGATTTTCCTGAGGTTCCATTCCAAGTATTAGTCACCCTGTGAGAGTAATTTTTACTATAAGCTATGGTGTAAGATGGACTATATTGAATTGTATCAACTATTATACACCGCATTACTAACTTCCTTTGAAGTTAATGGAAGATAGAACTGGGGAGTTGTATCATGCATCACCAATTCCCTATCACCCATTGAAGACAGTCAGCACAAATTAAATGTACCTTCCTATCTACCTGGAAGAATTTCCTATCAATTTTTTTTCCTTTTACTATTTGAATATGAACCCCTTGTCGTATTCTCAATGTAAATTAGATTTACTTTTTCTATTTTCTTCAGCTCTGGCAGTATTCTGTCAATCATGGCCTTGGAACACCTACTTTTTCAATGTCTCTTCTGGCTTACTGATATTTGCTTGCAGGATCTTGATGTATTTGAGATATATTCTCTGGCTATTCCACCCTGAACATGTCTTATTATTTGTGTTTATTGACTGGAGACACCATACAATCTCTTGTTACAGGTATCCATTCTACGCACCTGATGGGAAGCTGAGTGCCTTGTGTGTGGACAGTGAGCCCAAAGTAGTGAGAAGTTTGCTCCGTGAAGTAAAGAGTGGGTATGGAATAATATCCTTAAGTTAATGAGTTTTCCAAACCATTTCCAAAACTAAAGAAGCCTGAAGCTGATACGATCTGCCTATTCAGTGCTGCCTAATGCAGGAGGCAGAGGTTGCAAGGACTCTTAATGCAAGTAACATCACTAAGGTCAGCCCATTTCAACAAGATATGAGCAATTACTGACTGAAAAGCCCATCCTGTTTAATACACTGAAGTTAATTGATGTCTAGAGTGATGCAAATGATTGACACCATTTTGTTGATATTGGTGGCTGACTATGATGTTATGTTAGTAGGCTTAAATATTTTGAGTGTTGGGTTCTTTGAAATGGACAACTGTTGAACTACACTTTAGATTTTATTTCACTACTTGCGACTAAACTGACGTAACATTTGTATCTTGTTAAAGGTCATTCAGAGATTCAAACATTTCCCTTGGTCTGAGAGGAAGAGGCAACAACTGGGCTCTTGGTAAGATTCTGAGGTGTCATTTAGATTTTAAATCTTAAAAGCCATCAACCTTCCTTATCCTCTAATCTATCAATACTTTCCTATGATCCCTGTGGATATAGAAAACTTTTATTAAAAGATTAATTAATTTAATTAAAGGTTAAATGATGAACAGAAATAACCAACGGACAATATTTCAAATGTTAAAATGTTTACTTTAAAACAAAATTAACATAAACAGTACGTAATAGACAGTAAACATAATGAACTGAAGAGAAAGGACTTCCACAGTAACTGAGATCTGTGCACTGCACTTTTAACAGATGTGTTGCATGACAAGAACAAGTCAAAGCTACTGGTAGCTCTCGAGCAGACTTACTTCCCTCTGCCATGCCTATTTGAGAGTTGTCTTTCAGCAGCAAGGCCTAGGCGTGGCAATTTCTTATCCCTTTAATCTTTGCAAGCCCACGGGCTTCATTCCTTCTTTTGGAACAGCAGAGGCCATTCTTCAGAAGTAAGAGGAGCAGATGCTTTCTTTACACCCTGATCATGCCCTTCACAATACATTATTATACACCTCAATCTGATTCACGCCAGCAGCACCTTCTCTGCTTGAAAAAAAACCCTGAGTTTATCCAACCTCTCTTCATAGCATAAAATGCTCCATCCCGGGTTACACCCTGGTGAATCTCCTCTGCACTCCCCCCAATGCAATCACATCCTTTCTTTAGTGTGTTGAACAGAATTGTACACCGTACTCCCACTATGGCCTAATCGGTTCTGTATAGCTCCACAATAATCTCCCTGCTCTTATAATCTGTGCCTCGACTAATAAAGGATAGTGTTCAGTATGCCTTCTGAGTTACCGTATTAACCTGCCCTGCTATCTTCAGGGATTTGTGAATAAGCGCCCCAAGATCTCTCTGTTCCTGAGTTTTCTAGCATCCTACCATTTATTCAGTACTCGGTTATCTTGTTATTTCTTCCAAAGTGCAGCACCTCACAATTACCAAGCTTAAATTCAGTTTGCCATTAATCTGCCCATCTGACCAATCCATTTATATCCTCTTGTATTCTAAGAGCTTCTCCCTCACTGTCAATCACCCAGCCAATCTTCATATCATCCATAAACCTCCTCATCATCTCCCTCCGCTCCACATTCTCATCTATATCATTTATATTTGTCATGAACAAAAGGGACCCAGCACTGATCCCTTTTGTATGCCCCTGGACACTGGCCTCCAGTCACACAAACAGCCCCCTGTCACTACCCTCTGTCTTCTGCCACTAGGCCAATTTTAGGTCCAACTTGCCCAGTTACCCTGGATTTCGTGTGCTTCTACCTTTTTTGTCAGTCTCCCAAGTGGAACTTTGTCAAAGATTTCTGAATTCCATACAAACAACATCAACTGCACTACCTTCATCAACAGACCTGGACACTTCCTTGAAAAATTCAGTCAGATTCCTGAGGCATCTGACAAAGCTATGCTTACTATCCCGGGCCAAACCTTGCCTCTCTGAATGAAAATTAATTCTCCCCTTCAGAATTTTCCCTAATAGTTTCCCTACCACTGATGTGTCATGGTATTCAAAATTTTAAATTCTGCTAGAGTAAATAAGGAGGTACAGTTTTCCCTATATTAGTTTTTTTTGGTAAAAAGAAGACACAGGTTATTTTGTTATGGGGGACGTCTATAGATATTTAAGTATAGGATTGCTGTGTTCTGGATAACACTGCCTGAGAGGGTGGTGGATGCCAATTTTATGGTAATTTTTGAAAGGGGGGATCTAACTTGAAAAGAAAATAAAGGAATGTGTGTCGTTTTTAGTTTTGTTCACGCTGCATGTTATTTACACATAATCACTTTAAGGGTCACTGCTTCGTGCCCAGCAGTAAGAACCCTTGGTTGATTTTTACTGTTTCTCTAAAACAAAGTAGTTGCTGTCTAACATGAAATAACTTACAGCAACCAAGCACAAATTGGGAATCAAACATGTCACATCTGGGTTTACACTGGATGAAGCTTTTGTCTCTTAGTCCTTAGGGGAGCTCAAATTTCCAATCCAGATAATCATATAGCCAATCTGTTGAAGATTATATCCCCTGAGCTGTGTAAGTTTGAGAAAAGGTTAGACATGGTGTGCTAAATGGCACTCGTGGTGGAAAAGTAGGACAGGCTGAGCAACAAATAACAAGTGGTTGACTAGTTATTTAATCAGTTCTGGTATCCAGCAAGCAACACTGTTCAGTGTACCCATGAGGAGAACAGTGTTACAATTCAAAAGGAGATAAACAGGAAGGGCTGACAAATGGCAAATGAAATTCACACAGTTGTGAAGTGATGCGTATTAGATGGAAGAACATGGGCATTGCTGGCTAGGCCACCATAAATTGCCTACCAATAACTGACCTTGAGAATGGAGAGGCTGAATAGGCTGGCACTATTTTCCCTAGAGCATCGGAAGCTGGGGGGGGTGTGACCTTTATAAAATCATGAGGGGCATGGAGAGGGTAAATAGGTGAGGTCTTTTCCTCGAGGTGGGGCAGTCCAAAACTAGAGGGCATAGGTTTAAGGTGAGACAGGAAAGATATAAAAGGGACCCAAAGGGCAACTTTTTCGTGCAGAGGGTGTTTTGTATGGAATGAGCTGCCAGAGGAAGTGATGGAGGCCGGTCCAGTTACAACATTTGAAAGACATCTGGATGGGTATATGAATAGGAAGGGTTTGAAGGGATATGGGCTAAATGCTGGCAAATGGGACTAGATTTATATAGGATATCTGGTTGGATGGACGATTTGGACTGAAGGGTCTGTTTCCATGCTGTATATCTCTATGACTCTGTTGTAGTGAACTGCCTTTTTAGTGCTGCAGACCATTGGTGTGGGTACCTTCACAATGCCATTAGGAAGGGATTTCCAGGATATTGGCCCAGCAGCACTGAATTTCCAGGCCAGGATGTAAAGTGGATTGGATGGGAACTTGCAATGTTCCATGTATCCACTGCCCTTGTCCTTTTAGATGTAGTGGTCGCAGGTTTCGAAGATACTGTCAAAGTCCTTGGTGAATTTTTGCAGAGCATCTTGTAGATGGTGCACCGTTGCTGCTACTGTGCATCAATGGTGGAGGCTGTTAATGTTTGAGGATGTGATGTCAATCAATTAGATTGGTTTTTTTTTACTGGGTGGCATCAAGTTTCCTGACTACGATTCGCGCTACATTTGTTCAGGCAGGTATGGAGTATTCCATCGCGTTGCTCATTTGTGCCTTACAGCTGAACAGGCTTTGGGAAGTCAGGAGGTCAGTTGCTCACACAGGCATTCTAGCTTCTGACCTGCTGTTGTAGCCACAGTATTTAAATGGCTGGTCCAGTTCAGTTTCTAGTTAATGGTAACTCCCAGAATCTTGATAGTGGGCATTCAGCAATGGTGATCCCATTGTATGTCCTGTAGCTAGTTAGACTGTTTCTTGTTGGAGATGGTCATTAGATGGCATTGTGAGGTGCAAATGCTATTTTGCTATTTGTCAGACCAAGCCTGGATATTGTTCAAGTCTCGCTACATTTGGACGTGAACTGCATCAGTAAATGAGGAACTGTGAAATGGTGCTGAACATTATGCAATCATCAGCAAATATTCCTACTTCTGACCTGAAAAGAAGATTATTGATGAAGCAAATGAAGATTTCTGGCCCTGAGGAACTCCTGCATCTGCATCCGGGGCTGAGAATGGGGTGAGCAAATCAACATAAAGGGTGTAAGTGGAGGGCATACATACGTAAATAATTGAAATGGAAGGGCAGGTTGAGAGAGTGGTTTAAAACAAAACACACAGGAACATGCAGAGCTGAACACAGAAGTTATGATAATCCTGCAGAAACAATTGTTAGCTCTCACTTGTACATTGCACAGAGTTTTGGCATTACGCTTTAGGAGGATTTGAAAGAAATAGAGAGATTATAGCACAAAGAATGGTTCTAGGGATTAGAACTTTAGTTATATAGGAATTTTGGGCTGTTCTCCTTGGAGAAGAGGCGATTGGATAGACATATTCAATATCATGCCGGGTATGGACACAGTAGGTAGGGAAAATAATTGCCATTGGTGCAAGGATCAAGAACCAGAGGACATAGCTTTAAGTTGTTTGACAAAAAAAAATGGCATTGTGATTAAAGAAACATTTTTACCAAGCGAGTCAGTAGTATCTGGAATGTACTGCCTAGGCATGTGGTGGAGGCAGATTCATTCATTGCTTCCAAAAGAGAATTGCCTGGACTGCAGTGGTTCAAGAAGGCTGCTTCACCACCATCTTCTCAGGGGTAACCAGGTGTGGGCAATGAATGGTGGCCATCCAGTGACTCTCCTGTCCCACCAGTGAATTAAAAAAAAACTTGCAGGACTATGGGGAAAAGGCAGGGCTGTGGAACTCTGTGGTTTCCACTTGCCATGAGCTGATATGGCCACAACTGGCTGAGTGGCCTTCTTCTGTGCATTCTATAAATCTACTTACATATAATTTGAGAGCCAGGACTCTGCTTTCGGATCTCTAAGCCTGGTCTATCCTTCAATAAGATTGTGACTTGAGCTGGTTGTAGTCTCAGCTTCACTTTGCTATCTTGTCCCCTCCCCCCTCCATAACCCTTGACTCCCCTGTTTATCAAAAATCTATGTGACTCGGCCTTGAATATATCTATTTGATTCTATTCTGTCAACAGTATAATTCAGTAATTGCTACTATTTTGATCAGTTGGTTGTAGTGATTATTCGAACAGGATTACATTGCGTGTAAAGGATTCATATGGATTCCTAGAAACTTAACGAGCCTCAATCTACTGACAGGGTATCATGGGCTGCAGAGAGAGGATGACAATAGTTTGCTCCATCGCACTTTGGACAGCTTCCGGAAAGAGGTGGAGCGACGTGATGCCTACAGTGGGGTCGTACTGTTACACAGTCTGACTGGTGGCACAGGATCTGGTGAGAAAAACAAACAGGTCAAAGGTTAATCAAACAGCTGGCAGGCAGAAGTAGTTTCAACTGACCTCTGTTATGGTGAACTGTGTGTCATATTGTGAAAGCTCCACTTGGGACACATGGTCTGTGCTCAAACTGCACACCAGGACTTCAACATATAATCCAGGCCAATTATGGGAAATTTGCACTATCAAGTGAGTTGTTGAAGTGAGGTCCCTGCTTGCCAGTTTAGATTAATGTGAAAGATCCACTGAATTTTTTTTTGAGGAACAGGGAAGTTTCCGAATGAAAATTTCACTGTCACCTGACTTTAAACAAGCGTCATCACTCTCCCAGTTGCAGGTTTTTCAGTGTCTGGATATATGAAAACCTATATCAGAAAATATGGTAAGATGACCTAGCCCCCTCAATACACATGGGGATCACAGGAAAAGTCTCCAGCATCCTAGGTGCCATATTTAATACTTACCATTCTTACAAGATCATTCCTGCCTCAGCAAGGTCTAGCTATGAGTGGAAAATATACAGTGAATTAGCATTTGCCATAAAATCCAGGATTACTACTGTCTAAGCTGCGAAGAACCATCTGATTCTTAATTTTCCTCAAATGTAGCATAGAATTGTAGAAATAGCTTATGCAGAAGGAAGTCATGCACCACTTGTCTCTGCTGTTTCTGTTAAAGAGCTGAGCCCCATTCCCCACTGCTTCTCCATCACCATGCAATAATTTCCTTTCCAGCAAATTTTTAAATTCACTTTTAAAATCATAATTGAATCTGCTTTCACTACCCTTTCAGTCACTGTATTCCAGATTATAAATATTTTCTCCTTGTGCCACCTCTTTTTTTTTAACAAGTTACTTTACATCATTGTCCTTTAGATTAGATTACACACAGTATGGAAACAGGCCCTTCGGCCCAACAAGTCCACACTGACCCGCAACTCATCCCCCTACATTTACCCCTTCACCTAACACTACAGGCAATTTAGCGTGGCCAATTCACCTGACCTGCACATTTTTGGACTGTGGGAGGAAACCAGAGCACCCGGAGGAAACCCACGCAGACACTGGGAGAATGTCCAAACTCTGAGGCGGGAATTGAACACGGGTCTCTGGCGTTGTGAGGCAGCAGTGCTAACCACTGTGCCACTGTGCTGCCCACTTTAGTTATTGACCCTCCTGCCACTGAAAACACTTCATTCTTATTTACTCTATTAAATCATTCAACGATTTTAAATATCTTGATAATTGTCTCATAACTTTCTCTGCTGTAAGATGAACAACCCAACTTGTCTCGAATGACCTACTGTCAAGAGCAGCACACCCAATGAAGAAAGTAGAATGGTATGGTAGAATGTGAAATCTTCAAGATTCAACTTGAAGGATCACCTTGCTATGCTCTGGAATTCAGTAATTGTTTCATTTAACAGATGAATGCCTTCCTCAAATTAAGTGAACTACCCAACAAGATGCAACTCTCCAAGGTTTGTGAGAAGCAATGGCGAAAGGATGAGCCTGAAAGCAATCAAGGACACACTCTAAGATTGAATACCTCTTGACACTTTTAGAAATCTATTTCTTTCTTAAATATATCAGTGGCTTTGCCTCCACTGCCATATGTGATAGACAGTTCCACAGGCTCATCATCCTCTGAGTGAAGAAATTTCTCGTCATCCCAGTCCTAAAATGGTTCACCACATTTTCTGAGACTGTTATCCCTTGATCTTGACGCCCACCCCACCCATCCCCACCTATCTCCATCTTCTTTATCTTTTGTTTTTTAAAGGGAAAATATCCTTCACTGTACAGCTGGGGAAATTCAGGGTTAGTCTTTGACACAGAAGAAGGTCATTGGGATTGTTGTGCCTGTGCCAATTCTTTAAAAGAGCTATCCAGTTAGTTCAACAACCCAACTCTTTCAATTCATTAGCAGGAAGGGTCACAGGATTCTGCCTCACTCCATAGATGCCACACCGGCTGGGTTTCTCCAGCAATTTCTGTTTTTATTCCAACTCTTTCCTGTTGTGCTGCAATTTTTTTTATTGTTCAAATTTATATCCAATTCCCTTTTCTAAGTTAGTACTGTTTCTACTGCTCCTTTCAGGAGCATATTTCAGGTAGCTACAAGTCGCTGTGTTTGGAAAGTTTTCTTTAGTCTTCCCTGTGTTCTATTGCTAAGTATTTCTTACTGACTGTGTCAAACCCACCCCGTGAATATTGAACTGTTCTATTATGTTTCATCTTAATCTTCCCTGGGCACAGTGGCTCGGTGGTTAGCACTGCTGCCTCACAATGCCAGGGACCCGGGTTCAATTCCACCCTCGGGCAAATGTGGAGTTTGCATGTTCTCCCTGTGTCTGCGTGGGTTCCCCCCCCCCCTTTTCCAGTCCAAAGATGTGCAGGTTAGGTGAATTGGCCATGTGAAATCACCCATCTTGTCCAGGTATGTGTAGGTTAGGTGGATTAACCATGGGAAGTCCAGGGTTACGGGTAAACGATGGGGGCTTGGGGATCTGGGTGGGATGCTCTTCAGAGGGTGGGTGCAGACTCAATGGGCTGAATGGCCTGCTTCTGAATTGTAGTGTACTATGATTCTCTGTTCTAAGAAGAGCAATCCTAGCTTCTTCTTTAAATATCCTACGTAGACTTGGCAAGACCTTGCTTCTGTCCAAAAATGTGAACACCAGCATTGAGCACAGTACTGCACCTGCATGATTTGTAATGTTTTACTTGATCTACTTTACTTTTGTATTCTGTGGCTCCACTAATAAAGCCCAGGATCCGATCTGCCTTTTAAGAGCTTGCCACCATCAAAGATTTGTGGAAATGACTTCCCAGCTCTCTCTGAGCCTACACCTCCTTTACAGTTGTATCTTTTAAATTATATTGCCTCTACTCATTCTTTCTCCTAAACTGCAACATTTTGCACAGCTTGACACTAAATGTTCAACTTGTTTTCATTGTCTTGGCTGATATAGCTGAGAAACAGACACGGGAGCAGGGTGTTTGCATTTGAGCTGTAGAGCAGCTACGTGAGAAAGCACCTTCAGGAAGGGGCATTAAACAACTGAAGGGTGATTATCACCTACCTGAACTAGTAACATAATATTTTACACCAGAAATTTAATAGAAGTGTCTCAAGGACAGACAATATAAAATTACTTTCCCCTCTAAACTGCCTCGAGCATACAAGCTGGTCATGCTCAGTTAAGGAATACAATCTGGTTTATTGTGTCTAGAATAAAACACTTGAGAAAGAAAGTGACCTCTCCCTTGCTGCTTTTTACGTGGGAAAATAAAACAAGTGGGAATGCACGAGCGAGGTAATAGCCTGTTATTTGCTGTTTGTGGGAGGTTCAGCACCAGACACTGCAGCTAAGCAGGATTTGTGAGTCTTTGCTGTTTACCCCTCTGTCTTCCTTTAAGCACTGATTCTGCGTTGCATGCACTGAGATTCAATTCCAACAGCTCTCTGATCTTACACACAGTGGTAAATCAGTTTACCTCGGCTTTAAACATGTTCAATGGCCATGCCTCCACTGGTCACTGGGGAAAAGAACTTCACAGATCACTAACCCTCTTAAAGTTAAAATTCTCCTTATCTACTTCTTTAGTGAGACATGCCTTATTTTTAAGCTCTGACCCCTAGTTTTAGTCTTTCCCACAAAGGGAAACATCCAAGGCAACAACCATTCAGAGAGAATCTAACCCTTGACATTCAATGGCATTATCATTATTAAGTTCCCTACTGACAACATACTGGGAGTTACCATTGATCAGAAACTGAAGTGGACCAGACCAACCAAATGAAATTTTGGATACGAGAGCAAGTTAGAGGCTAGAAATTCTAGTACCACAATATACGAAGAATATGAGTGGGGTTCAGAAAGAGGTTTATGACAATGGTTACAGGGATAAGACTTCAGTTGTGATGAATGATTGGAGAAGTTGGGAATGCTTTTCTTGGAGAAGAAATTAAGGAGTCTGGACAGCATGGATTGGGTGAAACTATTCACACTCATGAATACAGCAACATCCAGAAGGCACAGATTGAAAGTGTTTTACAATTGAGGCAAATGCGAAGTGATAATAACCTTTTTACACCAAGGGTAGTTAGAGTCTGTAATGCAATAAAGGCAGGTTCAACTGAAGCAATGAATAATCATTTCAACAGAAACAATTGGGAGGGTTGCGAGAAAAAAGTGAGAGATTGGCATCAAGTTAAAATGCTTAGACAGCCATTCAGACATAATGGGGGTGAATGGCTTCTTTCTACACCTGTAACAATTCTGTGATTCTAAGGTCAGTAACTCACCTCTGGACTCCACAGTGTCCCTCCACCCTCTGCAAGGCACAAGTTATGAATATCATGGAATACTCCCCACTTGCCTGGATAAGTACAGGTTCAACAACATTTAAGAAGCTTGATACCATTCAGGACAAAGCAGCCCAATCATTGGCACCACCTTCAACATTCACTCCCTTCATCTATGCATGTTAGTAGCGTTGTGTACCAGCTACAAGATCCACTGCACTAACTCACTAAGACTCCTTTGACAATACCTTCCAAAATGACTTCTGCCATCTAGAAAGAGAAATGGAGGAACACAACCAAGTCACATACCATCCTTTCTTAGAAAGAATATATTGCTGTTCTTTCACTGTTGCTGAATGAAAAACCTGGAACTCCCTTCCTCGCTGTCCCTACACAGTAAGGACTGTAGTGGTTCAAGAAGACAGTTCCACCAACTTCTGCAGGGCAATTTGGGATGAGCAATAAATGCTGGCCCATCCAGTGCCACACCCCACGAACAAGTTAGAAAAAATATCGCTCTAGGTCAACAACAGAAGGACTTGGGGTGCTGTGTCTCGGGAAGACTGAATGGCCAGCAACTCTTCCTCCATCCAGATAAGGGAATGACACAGAGACTGAAAATCACCTTCTGGTACTTGACCAGGTAGCAGAGAGACTGACTGGATCCAGGCAGCTGCTGACTGGGACCTGGAGCTATTGAACAACCCTGAAACTAGCTTAGCCTGGCATGGCAGAAACAAAGAGTCAAAAAGTGTGTGGTGCTGGAAAAACACAGCAGGTCAGGCAGCATCCGATGAGTGGGAGATTCGACTTTTTAAGCATAAGCCCTTTATCAGGAACGTGGAGGGGTAAGGGGGGGACTGAGAGATAAATAGGGGGTGGGGCTGGGGAGAGGGTGAAATGGTTAACCAAAGTATCGAAAGTACATTCAGAAACTAGATCTGAAGATGGGGAAATGGTTAACCAGTGAATAGGCTAAATAGAACATAGAACATTACAGCACAGTACAGGCCCTTCAGCCCTCGATGTTGCGCCAACCTGTCATACCAATCTGAAGCCCATCTAACCTACACTATTCCATGTACGTCCATATGCTTGTCCAATGTACTTAAAGTTGGCAAATCTACTACCGTTGCAGGCAAAGCATTCCATACCCTTACTACTCTCTGAGTAAAGAAACTACCTCTGACATCTGTCCTATATCTATCACCCCTCAATTTAAAGCTACGCCCCCTCGTGCTCGCTGTCACCATACTTGGAAAAAGGCTCTCTCTATCCACCCTATCTAACCCTCTGATTATCTTATATGTCTCTATTAAGTCACCTCTCAACCTTAATATTAACCAAATATCTTTAAAAAACTGATTCAAAGAGATATAGTTAACCAAAATGTTGAAAATAATGTTTGGGGATTAAGTCTGAAAGGAGGGCCATTCTGCCCTTTGAAGTACTCAAGGAAGTTACTCATTACAAGGGTAATTAGGGATGGACAATGAATGCTGCTCTTGGCAGCAATGCCTACATCTGGTGAAAGAATAAAGATCAGAAAAACCCAAGTCTTGGCCCAGGCCTTGCTACAAATGGAAACTGATTAGGTTTGGTCTCTGAAGGAGCTGTTACAGACACTATGGGGTCAAATAGCTTCCTCTTGTAGTGTAAAATTCTACATTTCTAACTATCATGAGCGATGTTGCACATTGTCCACTCATCAATGAACATTCTCACTTCTGACCTTATGATGGGGGTGGTGATTGTCATTGATGACAATTGGGCCTAGCACACTATTCTGAGCATTTGAAGGGTGGTGTCAGCACAGTGGTAAAGACCTTAACTCTGATCCACACGGTCTGTGTTCAAGTCCCATCTGCTCCAGAACTGTGTAATAGCATCTGTCAACAGTTTGGTAAGAAAATATCCAACCTGAGGAATTACTGCAGTCTTATCCTGGAGCTGACATGATTGACCTAAAATAACTATGACCATCCACATTTGTCCCAGGTATAACTATCAACCAGCAGATCTGGTTGACTTCAGCTTTTCAAGGGCATTAGCTCAGCCAAATGCAGCCTTGATCTCAAGGACTGCCGCTGTTACCTCATCGTTGGTATTCAGCTCTTTTTATTCATGTTTGGATCAAGGCTGCAATGAGGTCAAAACTGCTTCTAATGCAATTATATCCTGTTGGAAATTAATCACTTCAACCGATGAAAGAGCAGCGCTCAAAAGCTTGTGGTTTAAAATAAACCTGTTGGACTTCAAAAGCAAATTACTGCAGCTGCTGGAATTTGAAACCAAAAGCGAAAATGCTGGAAAATCTCAGCAGGTCTGGCAGCATCTGGAAGGAGAGAAAAGAGCTGACGTTTCGAGTCTAACTGACCCTTTGTCAAAGCTAATGTGCACCTCCACATTATTAAATTAAGGAGACCAAAACTCCACATAGTACTCCAAATGTGGTCAGCAATGCCTTTTATAATTGTAGCAAAACTTCACTAATTTTATATTTGATCGCACCTGTGAAATACAACAGCATTCTCTTTGCCTTCCTAATCACTTGTTGTACCTGCACACTAATGTTTTGTAATCAGAGCTTGTGTTACACACAATGGAACTGAAAAGGCTACCAAAGACATGATCAGTATTTTCTTAGCCTCAAGGGATACCTCCCATTCCACAATTGTAATGCTTTCTATAACTGAACCTGGTAGGGACGAGGTGGGCCAGTATTTGAGGCCTCAAGGTGTCCTGCAGCTGCTCACTTATTACATGTCAAATCATTATAGGTGGAAATGTGTTGCTGGAGAAGCGCAGCAGGTCAGGCAGCATCTAGGGAACAGGAGAATCGACGTTTCGGGCATTAGCCCTTCTTCAGGAAATCATTATAGGTGTCTTGCTGCTATTCAAAGGTGAAAATAAGCCCCACTTAACTCATACCATGCTCAGCATAACAAGGCTGAGAAAAAGAACACTTTACTGTTTTGTGATTTTTTTTTCTGTTAATACCATACGATTAGGCAAATCCACTGAATCACATCAATGTGGTGAAAAAGAAGAGGCAAAATTAATCTGTCATTTTTAATTGCGGTGAAAGTATTTTTTTATGAAGACAGGCAGTGATGCTACATCATGGACTTGCAGTTTCAGACATGATGTTTCCCCCTTAAGTCACCAGGTGTTGTTGGCAAGGCTAAAATATTATGTAAAGTTGCATTTTTAATGACTCAGCCCATTATATAATCTGCTTTGCTTCCCTCCTTGATAATTGAAAGCTCTACAACCACTGACTTAACTGAGCCACTGTCGAACTGCATGAGGAAAATGTTCAAACCCTACATTTATATAGTGCTCTTCGTGAGCTCAGGTCTTTTCAAAGCGCTTCACAGCCAATAAATAATTTAGATGAGCAGTTCCTGCTACAATGTAGGAAAATATGGTAGCTAATAAGGGCCTACAAAGATTTTTTTAAAATATTTTTATTGAAAAATTTTTCTTTGCAAAATTAGAAAGTTACAGAAACATGAAAATATAGCACCAAAACATCAAAAATAACAATAAACAATGAACCAACTACAGTACTATGCTACTGTAGAAAAGAAATCAAAACCACACTTATTACAAATCAATAAATAAATAACACCACTTTAGTGCAACAAGACCATAGCTCTCAACCTTCGAGAGCATCAATTATTAAACCCACATTTGTTTGAAAGTCTTCCTCTCATGGCCTGAGGTTTATCAGACCAGACCATCATGGCAAGACAAAAGCCCTAATCAAAATGGCAGACAGATCGGCTTCCGAGTAATTCAAAAGGGCTGCCTACAAACATTTAACAAGGTATTAAAATGACCAGATAGTGAGCACCAGATTTTCATCAGGAAATGGATATTGAGAGTCTGGAATTTTCCTGGCAATATGATCCTTTTTGCTTTGTAGGGAAGTGCACCTGCCCTATTCCTGTGTTGAGGAGTTGGCCACAGATTGGAGACAGACCCACCATCTACAGGCAGCAGTGGAGACTGGAGGATGGCAAGGTTAAGTTAGAAAACAGCATAACTGTATTCATGATCATCCAGCCCTTAATATCTCAGTGTCCAAAGCACTCTCAAATGTCCCATGCCCCTTTTGCCCCCTCCGCGTGTATTCACCCAGTATGCACTAAGTACATAACTAATCAACCATACAATGATGCGAGCAAGTCATTGGAATTTTAATCAAAATAAACATCTGATGGTGGTTGGGCCTAGCACACTATCCTGAGCATTTGAAGGGTGGTATCAGCACAGTGGTAGCGTCCCTAACTCTGATCCACACGGTCTGTGTTCAAGTCCCATTTGCTGTGTAATAACATCTGTCAACAGGTTGATAAGAAAATATCCAACCTGAGAAATTACTGCAGTCTTATCCTGGAGCTGAGATGATTGACCTAAAACAACCATGATAAAAATACATTTGATCAACATTGCCTATCTTACTTTCCAATACAAAATTAAATCAAACACAGGCATAGGAGGAAACCTTTAAACCACTTTATGTGTTTTTAATCTCATCCAAATAAGATAATAAGCATTCAAAACCCTGCAAGAACAGCAAATAAAAGCCAGCACATCCCTTTGTACTGAGTAAACAAACACCTGCGAGAATGAGTCTATATTGCACTTTCGAATCTCAGCCCGCGTCTTCCATTACAGGAAAGGCTGAATGCCTACTTTTTTTTGTGTGTTTCTTGCAGCACCTGATAGGGTTCCCTCATGGTTCCTGCCCCTCTGAGAAGACTTAAAGCATGTCTTCTGTAAAAGTTGGCCTGACTCCATGGAAATCAGGAGAGTCTGAGTAGAGACAGTAGAATTATTGAGTGTAGGTTCACCGGCCACACCCTCATCCTGTGCCAACAAAAGTCGCTGAAAATAGGAATCGGGAGTATTTCTGGATTGGGTTCCACCTCCTAACTTTAAAGCCTTTCCACCTCTGTGTCAACATGGATGGCAGTGTGAAAATGCCCCTAGTTTAGGTATAATTGTTGGCCAACATACCGAGGTCAATTCTCTTGACCTTCTTCAAGGTGTTACATCTCCATAGAGGGCCGACTGAACTTTAATTTGGCAGCCCATTCAAAAGATGGTACTTCTGACAGTGCAGCTGCCCCTTCAGACTGTCCTGGAAGATTCAGACCCGATTGCGTGCTTTCAGCTCCATGTCTCATCTTTCTCAGAGCTGAGAATGCTATCATACATCCAAAGAGACAGTGGAAGGTAGTGACCTGTTGATATCATAGTCCTTCTTGAGCCTGAAAGCTTTTCTGATCTGGAGCGGTGAATATTTTCTTTCCTGTAGGATTGGGTGCACACTTGTGTGAATCAATCCGGGAGGAGTTTCCAATGGGTTACATTCTCTCTGTGACGGTCGCTCCACACCAGGTGGGGGAAAGTCCACTCCAACATTACAACTCCCTGCTCTGCCTTTCTTGGCTTCAGAGGTAAGATTTCACCTCAGCTGCTATATGCTTTAAACATTTGTGTTTCTGTCTGAATGTTTGTGGTCTTCAAACTGATGGGAACAGACAGTTTTTATTTCTGGCCACCAGGTGGCAGCATTAAGCATTCCTGATAGAAAAAGTTAAACTTCCCTTCCACTTGTTGTGGTCAGATAAATCGCATGTTGGATACCCTACCTTTGCGATCAGGATATCTTACAGGATATCTCAGAAAGAGAAAGACACTAAGTGCAGTGCCTGATATTTGCTCGACTGTATCAGCCTGTTAGGCTCAGTGGCTAGGTCTCTCCTCTTCTGTATCATGATGTGGAGGTGTCGGTGTTAGACTGGGGTTGACAAGGTCTGATGTCACACAACACCAGGTACAGGTCCAACAGGTTTATTTGAAATCATAAGCTTTCAGACTGCTGCTCTTTTGTCAGGAGAAGACTTAACCTGACAAAGGAGCAGGGCTCAGAAAGCTTGTGATTTCAAATAAGCCTGTTGGACTATAACCTGATGTTATGTGACTTATGACCTCTCTGAATCAGATGATGGTGCCTGACATTGGTAACACTGAGGAAATGCTGCACAGTCAGAGGTGTTGCCCTTTCGATGAGATGTTAAACTATAGCTTCGTCATCACAATCTCTCAGCTGAATGTAGAAGATCTCAAGACATTTTGTGCAGAAGACTAGGGGAGTCCTTTAGGGTGACAATAATCTTATGTCTTCAGGAGAAGTCTCCTTTTGCAACATCAGCATTGCCTCCTTTTCAAGCCAAGTGTGAAATCTAGTTTGGGCTGTTCTATCCAGCGTCATTTTCTTTTGTGTGTTTGACATTGTTGTAGGTATGCTGATGGGGTACTCCTGTTTCACAATGACGATGTGTTGCGCAGAATGCAGGTCTTGAGTGGAAAGAAGATCAACCATGCCCCAGCTCTACAGCCGCAAATTTCCTTGTCGGACATGAACACACACATTGCTTCCTGTCTGGCTGGATTGATGTACCCAGTAAGCAACCTCCGAACCCAAAGGTAGACATTCAGGCCATGCCAAAGCTGTGCCAAAGATTTTGATTTGAGTTGATTTTATGATTGTCAGATGTACCAAGATACAGCGCAAGTATTGTTTTGTGTGCTATCACATCAAATTATACCTTACACAAGTACACCAGGGTAATGGAACAGAATGCAAAATATAGTGTTACAGCTACAGAGAAGGTGCAGAGAACGATCAACTTTAATATATGAGAGGTCTGTTCCAAAGTCTGATAAAAATGGAAGAAGCTGCCCTTGAATCTGTTGGTTTTTTCAAATTTTTGTATCTTCTGCCTAATGGAAGAGGGTAGAAGAGCATATAACTGAGGTGGGAGGGGTTTTTGATTATGTTGGCTGTTTTCCCAAGGCAGCAGGAAGTATTGACGGACTCAGTGAAAGGAAGAGGCTGGTTTACATGATGGACTGGGTTGCATTCACAACTCTCTGTAATTTCATGCAGTCTCAGGAAGAGTAGTTGCCATACCAAGTTGTGATGCATCCAGGTAGGATGCTTTCCATAGTGCATTTATAAAAGTTGGTAAGAGCCGAATTTCCTTCACCTTCTGAGGAAGTAGAGGCATTGGTTTGCATTCTTAACCATAGCATTGATGTGGATGGACCAGGACAGATTGTTGGTGATATTTACTCCTAGTATGTTCTGGATGCGGAGAGACAATTGGGGTGATTTAGAGTGAGCATGTTGCTTCATGATGCTTTGGCATTACACACCTGGAATCTCTGGTTTCAGTGACAAAACCTACATGCCTCCACCTCCCATAACCTTAACACTGCCCCAATCCTCAGTTTGGGAATCACTGTCCTGATGGGTAAACAAGTAAATCCTGTTTTTGATCTGCAATTTTGAGTCGTAGAGTCATAGAAGTATACAGCAACTCGTCCATGCCGACCAGATATCCAAACCTAATCGAGTCTCATTTGCCAGCAGTTGTCTCATATCCCTCTAAACTCTTCCTATTCATATACCCATCCAGATACCTTTTAAATGTTGCAATTTGTACCAGCCTCCACCCCTCCCTCTGGCAGCTCATTCCACACACGTACTACCCTCTACGTGAAAACGTTGTCCCTTAGGTCCCTTTTTTATCTTTCCCTTCTCACCCTAAACATATGCCCTCCAGTTCTGTATTGCTCCACCCCAGGGAAAAGACTTTGTCTCTTTACCCTATCCATGCCCCTCATGATTTTATAAACCTCCATAAGGTCACCCCTGAGCCTCTGACGCTCCAGGGGAAACAGACCCAGCCTGTTCAGCCTCTCCCTGTAGCTCAAATCCTCCAACCCTGGCAACATCCTTGGAAATATTTTCTGAACCCTTCAAGTTTCACAACATCCTTCCGACAGGAAAGAGACCAGACTTGCACGCATTATTCCAAAAGTGGTTGAACCAACAACATCCTGTACTGCCGCAACATGACCTTCCAACTCCTGTACTCAATACTCTGACCAATAAGGGAAAACATACCAAACGCCTTCTTCACTATCCTATCTACCTGCGACTCTACTTTCAAGGAGCTACGAACCTGCACTCCAAGGTCTCTTTGTTCAGCAACACTCCCTAGGACCTTAGCATTAAATGTATAAGACTTGCTAAGATTTGCTTTCCAAAAATGCAGCACCTCGCATTTATCTAAATTAAACTCCATCTGCCGCTCCTCAGCTCATTGGCCCATCTGGATGACTGGTGTAATTCTCAGAGTAACGGGTAGATTTTCACACAGGATTAGCGGCAAGTTCCTGTTTTAATCTCCTCAACATCATGACTAGTCTTTTGAGAACAAAGTTCACTGTGAATTGGCTATAGTTTACCCAACTAATCCGATGGTAAGTACTGTTTGAGAAAGATTGGGAGAATTAAACCAGTTTCGGCTCTGCAGAATAGAATGTATGGACAATCTCCATACATTCTGTTAGTTTGCAGGAAACATTGAATTTTGCTTTCCATTTTATTTCTGTGGAGCTGACGTACAGTTAAAATCCTTCAACAAAATTTTAGAATCCAAATTAATTTTATTTCCCATGACTCCGAGGTGATGATGTGTTGATGAACATTTTTTTTAATAGATATTTTTATCGAAAATTTAAAATGTTTTTACACGTTTACAAAAGAAAAGTAACAAAACAACCCAAGTATAAACATTGATATACAATTAAGTCTTAAATAAATAATAACCAAAATCTATCAAACAGAAAAAAAGTACTGAGAGAAAAAAAACAAAACTCAACTTACTACTCATCCAACCTACAACTAACCAGAGTGTATGATTAAATCTCTTACATTATTCAAGAGAAAAAAAAACAACGAATAACACAGAAATTGGTAGTGAGATACATGCTCGGAATGTGTTAACATCAGATCATAACAAAACCCATATTTGTGCGGGATTCCTCTCCCAAGGGGCCCTGGACCAGCCAGGTTCGCCCTCTCAATTAAATAAGAGCTCTTGTTAGGATGACCGAAATATCTGTATTTGTGTAATTCAAGAAGGGCTGCCATATTTATGGAATAATTCGTTTTTTTTGGTGCACTATATTGGTAAGGAAGTCAAGGGGAATACATTCATAACTAATCTGTGCCAATTTGAAAGTCCAGGGGGGCCCTCAGCCACCCAGTTTACCAAAATATTTTTCCTTGCACAGAAAGAGAGAATGGAAAATAATCTCTTCCCAGTCGTAATTTCAGGTGTCCTTTACCCAATAAGTGTGTCTCTTGTAGGAGAGCTATATCAACCCTTTCTTTCTTGAGGTTTGATAATATTTTCTTCCTTTTGACTGGTGAGTTACTCCCCCTGACATTCCAGGTGCACCATTTAATCGATGATTAACCATAATCACCGGGCAAGTCCGAGACCCCTCGGGTGAAGAAACCCTAAGCAAAACATCCTGAGCATAGAGCATATAAAATTCACAAAAATAAAGATTCTTTAGTACTCTCAGATCAATATAATAAAAAACTATTTCTAAATAAAAAAATATAAAACGTATTTAAATGGAGATTTTCCCCCTTGTTCCCAGGGGGCATCACTTCCTTTCCAAGAGCCCATCATAACCTCTCCCAACCAGTGCTCCACCCTTGACCCAGGCACCCCATGATAGGATAAAGAAAATTCAAATATACTACTGAGCTAGAATTAACAATGAGTACCCTACCCCCCAATGTTGAAATGTTGGTCCACGCCACCCTCCCGTCCTGGCACCTTCCCCTGCCACCGCAGAAATTGCAAAACCTGCGCCCACACCTCCTCCCTCACTTCCATCCAAGGCCGCAAAGGAGCCTTCCACATCCATCAAAGTTTTACCTGTACATCCACCAATATCATTTATTGTATCCGTTGCTCCCGATGCGGTCTCCTCTACATTGGGGAGACTGGACGCCTCCTAGCAGAGCGCTTTAGGGAACATCTCTGGGACACCTGTACCAATCAACTACACCGCCCTGTGGCCCAAGATTTCAACTCCCCCTCCCACTCTGCCGAGGACATGGAGGTCCTGGGCCTCCTTCACCACTGCTCCTTCACCACCAGACGCCTGGAGGAAGAACGCCTCATCTTCCGCCTCGGAACACTTCAACCCCAGGGCATCAATGTGGACTTCACCAGTTTCCTCATTTCCCCTTCCCCCACCTCACCCCAGTTCCCTCATTTCCCCTTCCCCCACCTCACCCCAGCTTCAAACTTCCAGCTCAGCACTGTCCCCATGACTTGTCCTACTTGCCTATCTTCTTTTCCACCTATCCACTCCACTCTCCTCTCTGATGTATTACCTTCATCCCCACCTCCATTCACCCATTGTACTCTTTGCTACCTTCCCCCACCCTCCTCCCTGACCTATCACCTTCATCCCCACCCCAACTCACCTATTGTACTCCATGCTACTTTCTCCACACCCCCACCCTCCTCTCATTTATCTCTCCACCCTGCAGGCACTCTGCCTATATTCCTGATGAAGGGCTTTTGCCCGAAACGTCGATTTTGCTGCTCCTCGGATGCTGCCTGACCTGCTGTGCTTTTCCAGCACCACTCTAATCTAGAATCTGGTTTCCAGCATCTGCAGTCCTTGTTTTTAACCTATAATAGTGCCCAAAAAAAATTTAAAGAAGAACAGGGAAATCATCACCAGGGTTTTGGTCAATATTTATCACTCAGTCAAAGTTAACAAAGACAGATAAACTTGTCTTTATTGCATTACTATTTGTGGGAGCTTGCTGTGTGCAAATTGGCAGCACATTTTCTACCTCACAACAGTGACAATGCTTCAAATATGTATAATTGGCCGTAAAGCTCTTTAGGATGACCTATTGTGAAAGGTACTATCAAAATGAAAGTCTTTTTTAAAACTACATTGGTTATATAACATGGTATTTTTAAAATCTAACCCCCAACCTACCTCAACGAATGCATCCCTTACACTTCCATAACTGGCTTTGTGTACATTTACAGGCTGTAGGTTAGTAAGCAGGCAGGAGGAGTGGTGAAATAAGGTGCCTTGCTTTAGCAGCTTGCCACTGCTGACCAGAACCATGCCCGCTCCCCCCCCCCCCGCCGCCCCTTTCCCCTTGTGACTGTAAAAGCAGTGAGGGAGTAGCACCATTGCCAGGTGAGGTCCTGATGTGGACTAGTAAGCACCTCCTGCCCCATTCTGACATTGTACAGATTTAACATCAGAGGAGAGGCCTCTGCCAATGTGACAGTAGATAGAGTATCAAGTTAATGAGAGAGCTGGGTCAGATAAAACTAAATTTAAATGTCTGAAGAGAAAAGCTGGAGTGCATAATAGCAATTTGGAAAAAGAATCTATAAGGTTATGGCAGAGAGTGCAATGGCAGTAAAGTGCATGAGTGAATTGAATTGAATTGAATTCATTGTCATGTGTACTGAGGCACAGTGAAAAGCTTTGTCTTGCGAGCAATACAGGCAGATCAGAGAGTTAGTGACTGATGCCACATTAGGAATAATAGTCAGAAGTTAAATTTAGAGACAGTATAACAGAACACATGAAGCATGATTAGCAACATAGATGATTCAGTCACACATGTAGAGGTGAATGAGTTTCAGCTTCTCAGAGAACAATGAATATATTCATTGAATATATTCAAGGCTGTGTCAGACACATGTTTGATGGAACATAGAACTATGCAGCACAGGAACAGGCCCTTTGGCCCACAATCTTCGGCCTGCCCTTAGTCCATATCCCTCCATTCCTTACGTGTTCATGTGCTTATCTAAAAGTCTCTTAAACACCCCTATCATATCTGACTCCACTACCACTCCTGACAGTGTGTCCTACACTCCTACCACTCTCTGTGTCAAAAAAAAACCTTCCCCTCACATCTCCCTTGAACTTTCCCCCTCTCATCTCATCATGCCCCCTAGTTTCAGACATTTCCAGTTTGGGAAAAAGATTCTGACCATTAACCCTTATGCTTCTTATAATTTTATAAACTTCTATCAAGTCTCCCCTCAGCCTCCGCTGCTCCAGAGATACCAACCCATGTCATACCCACTAACCCACGCAGCATCCTGGATTCTTCTGCACCATCTCCAAAGCCTCCACCAACCTCCTGTAATGTGATGACCAGAATTGAATGAAATCTTCTACGTGTGGCCTCACCAAAGTCTTACAAAGCTGCAACATGATTCTTGTAACCAATTCCTCGACCAGTAGAGACAAGCATATCATACACCTTCTCCACCTCCCCTATCTACTTGTGTGCCACTTTCAGGGACTGGAACCCAAGATCCTTCTGCCATTCCTCTGCCCATATTAGATTAGATTACTTACAGTGTGGAAACAGGCCCTTCGGCCCAACAAGTCCACATCGACCCGCAACCCACCCAGACCCTACATTTACCCCTTCACCTAACACTACGGGCAATTTAGCGTGGCCAATTCACCTAACCTGCACATTTTTGGATTGTGGGAGGAAACCGGAGCACCCGGAGGAAACTCACACAGAGAGTCGCCTGAGGCAGGAATTGAACCCAGGTCTCTGGCGCTGTGAGGCAGCAGTGCTAACCACTGTGCCACCGTGCCGCTATTGAGCTATATCCCGCTGTAACTTTTGACAGCCTTCTACATTATCCACAATTCCACTGATCTTTGTATCATCTTCAAACATACTAACCCACCCATCTGCATTTTCATCTAAGCCATTTATATATCTCACAAGCAGCAGTGGTCCCAGTAGTAATGAAGAGGATTGATGAGTGCAGAGTGGTGAATATGATCCATATGGACTTCAGTAAGGCATTTGACAAGGTTCCTTGTGGTAGACTGGTTAGCAAGGTTAGATCTCATGGAATACAGGGAGAACTAGATATTTGGATACAGAACTGGCTCAAGGGTAGAAGACAGAGGGTAGTGGTGGAGGGTTGCTTTTCAGACTGGAGGCCTGAGACCAACAGTGTGCCAAAAGGATTGTTTCTGAGTCCACTGCTTTTCATCATTTATATAAACAATTTGTATGTGAACATAGGAGGTGTGGTTAGTAAGTTTGCAAATGACACCAAAATTGGAGGTGTAGTGGACAACGAAGAAGTACAAAAGGATCTTCATTAGATGGGCCAAGGGGCCAAGGAATGGCAGATGGAGTTTAATTTAGATAAATGTGAGATGCTACATTTTGGAAAGGCAAATCTTAGCAGGACTTATACACTTAATGGTTAGGTCTGGGGATTGTTGCTGAACAAAGGGACCTTGGAGTGCAGGTTCATAGTTCCTTGTAAGTGGATTCCCAGATAAACTTTAATATGCTTGCCTTTATTGGTCAGGGCATTGAGTATAGGAGTTAGGAGGTCATGTTGCGACTATCCAGGACATTGTTTAGGCCACTTTTAGAATATTGTGTGCAATTCTGGTCTCTCTCTTATAGGAAGGATGTTGTGAAACTTGAAAGGGTTCAGAAAAGATTTACAAGGACGTTTCCAGGGTTGGAGGGTTTGAGCTATAGAGAGAGGTTGAATAGACTGGGGTTACTTTTCCTGGAGCATCGGAGGCTGAGTGGTGACCTTATAGAGGTTTATAAAATCATGAGAGGCATGGATATGATAAATAGCCAAGGCCTTTCCCCTAGGTTGGGGAGTCCGGAATTTGAGGGCATAAGTTTAAGGTGAAATGGGAAAGATTTAAAAGTGACCTAAGGAGCAACTTTTTCATGCAGATGGTGGTGCATGTATGCAGTGAGCTGCCAGAGGAAGTGGTGGAGGCTGGTACAATTGCAACACATCTGGATGGGTGTATGAATAGGAAGGGTTTGGAGGGATATGGGCCAAATGCTGGCAAATGGGACTAGATTTGTACAGGATATCTGGTCGGCATAGATGAGTTGGACCGAGGTGTCTGTTTCCGTGCTGTATATCTCTATGACTCTGTGACTCTATGGATCCCTGTGGGACAACACTAAGCACAGATCTCCAGCCTGAAAAACAACCTTCCACCACTACCCTCTGCCTTTCTGAATTGGCAAGCCAATTCTGAATCCATGACCTACTATGAGGGACCTTGTCTAAAGCCTTATTAACATCAATGTCGACAACATCCACTGCTCTACCCACATTGATCACCTTCGTCACCTGCTCAAAAAATTCAGTCAAGTTAGTAGGGCATGACCTACCCTGCACAAAACCATGCTGACTGTCCCTAATTAGGCCACACTTTTCCAAATATGCGTAAGTGGTTATGGGAGAAAGGCAGCAAAGTGGAGTTAAGACCACAGTCAGATCATCCAGGATCCCATTGAATGCTGGAACAGACTTAGAGGGCTGAATGGTCTTCCCCAGCTGTTATTTTATAACATCTTTCAACCACCATTCATCTGAGTTCTCCTTTCCATCACATCCACTGGTTCCTGATCACTAACCGGGTCTAAAGCCACTGTCTAATCTAATGGGTGTGATTATGTGAGGGTGTGAGGTAACATTCCACCTCCCATGTTTATCACCAAGTCTGAACCAGTATGTTTGAGACAAAGTTCCTTAAGTTGCTAACACTTATTGCAGATGCAGTTACCAATCACCAAACATCCCACAAACTCCCAAATGTTTCAGATGCAGCACACCCCTCGTACTGCTGTCTCCATTAATTAATTTCAATTTCAATTAATTAATACCTTTAATTAATTGAAATTGGATATAATTAATCGGCTTGGTTTATTTAGTCATTTTAACCAGTGAAGATGTTTAAATTATTATTCCTAGTAAAGGTGAAGTCACCATAGTCTTATCAGACTTTAGGGCTGCTCTCTCATTAGAGAGAAATTGACTGAAGATAGTTTAACCTTAGAATCACCACTGGGTGATGGGAGTGGTTGAGATGGAGAGCCCTTCACAGTAACCTCAGCTGATAATGGGAATTGAACCACTGTTCAGCCAAATGAACAAACCAACCTCCACATTATTATTCCAATAAAGTATTGGTGACACGTTCCTAATCATGTCCGTAATGTTAAAGGTTTAGATGGAGAGGAATTTGTTAAGAGTGTACAAGAACATTTCTTGATTCAGTATGTGGATGTACCTACTAGAGAAGGTGCAAAACTTGTCCTACTCTTGGCAAATAAGGCAGGGCAGGTGACTGAGGTGTCAGTGGGGGAGCACTTTGGGGCCAGTAACCATAATTCTATTAGATTTAAAATAGTGTTGGAAAAGGATAGACCGGATCTAAAAGTTGAAGTTCTAAATTGGAGAAAGGCCAATTTTGACTATATTAGGCAAGAACTTTCGAAAGCTGATTCGGGGCAGACGTTTGCAGGTAAAGGGACGGCTGGAAAATGGGAAGCCTTCAGAAATGAGATAATGAGAATCCAGAGAAAGTATATTCCTGTTAGGGTGAAGGGAAAGGCTGGTAGGTATAGGGAATGCTGGATGAGAAAAAGAAATTGAGGGTTTGATTAAGAAAAAGAAGGAAGCATATGTATGGTATAGTAAGGATAGATCGATTGAATCCTTAGAAGAGTATAAAGGCAGTAGGAGTATACGTAAGAGGGAAGTCAGGAGGGCAAAAAGGGGACATGAGATAGCGTTGGCAAATAGAGTTAAGGAGAATCCAAAGGGTTTTTACAAATACATTAAGGACAAAAGGGTAACTAGGGAGAGAATAGGGCCCCTCAAAGATCAGCAAGGTGGCCTTTGCGTGGAGCCGCAGAAAATGGGGAGATACTAAGCGAGTATTTTGCATCAGCATTTACTGTGGAAAAGGATATGGAAGATATATAATGTAGGGAAATAGATGGTGACACCTTGCAAAATGTCCATATTACAGAGGAGGAAGTGCTGGATGCCTTGAAATGCATAAAGGTTGATAAATGCCCAGGATCTGATCAGGTGTACCCGAGAACTCTGTGGGAAGCTAGAGAAGTGTTTGCTGGGCCTCTTACTGAGATATTTGTATCATCTATAGTCACAGGTGAGGTGCCGGAAGACTGGAGGTTGGCTAACGTGCTTCCACTGTTTAAGAAGGGTGGTAAGGACAAGCCAGGGAACTATAGACCGGTGAGCCTGACCTCAGTGGTGAGCAAGTTGTTGGAGGGAATCCTGAGGGACAGGATGTACATGTATCTGGAAAGGCAAGGACTGATTAGGTTAGTCAACATGGCTTTGTGCGTGGGAAATCATGTCTGACAAACTTAATTAAGATTTTTGAAGAAGTAACAAAGAGGACTGATGAGGGCAGAGCTATAGATGTGATCTATATGGACTTCAGTAAGGCGTTCGACAAGGTTCCCCATGGGAGACTGATTAACAAGGTTAGATCTCACGGAATACAGGGAGAACTAGCCATTTGGATACAGAACTGGCGCAAAGGCAGAAGACAGAGGGTGGTGGTGGAGGGTTGTTTTTCAGACTGGAGGCCTGTGACCAGTGGAGAGCCACAAGGATCGGTGCTGGGTTCTCTACTTTTTGTCATTTACATAAATGATTTAGATGCGAACATAAGAGGTACAGTTAGTAAGTTTGCAGATGACACCAAAATTGGAAGTGTAGTGGACAGCGAAGAGGGTTACCTCAGATTACAGCAGGATCTTGGCCAGATGGACCAATGGGCTGAGATGGAGTTTAATTCAGATAAATGTGAGGTGCTGCATTTTGGGAAAGCAAATCTTAGCAGGACTTATACACTTAATGGTAAGGTCCTAGGGAGTGTTGCTGAACAACGAGACCCTGGAGTGCAGGTTCATAGCTCCTTGAAAGTGGAGTCGCAGATAGATAGGATAGTGAAGAAGGTGTTTGGTATGCTTTCCTTTATTGGTCAGAGTATTGAGTACAGGAGTTGGGAGGTCATGTTGCGGCTGTACAGGACATTGGTTGGAATATTGCGTGCAATTCTGGTCTCCTTCCTATTGGAAAGATGTTGTGAAACGTGAAATGGTTCAGAGAAGATTTACAAAGATGTTGCCAGAGTTGGAGGATTTGAGCTATAGGGAGAGTCTGAACAGGCTGGGGCTGTTTTTCCTGGAGTGTCGGAGGCTGAGGGATGACAAGTGGATGGATAGGGTAAATAGGCAAAGTCTTTTCCCTGGGGTTGGGGAGTCCAGAACTAGAGAGCATAGGTTTAGAGTGAGAGGGAAAGATATAAAAGGGACCTAAGGGCCAACTTTTTCACGCAGAGGGCGGTACGTGCATGGAACGAACTGCCAGAGGAAGTGGTGGAGGCTGGTACAATTGCAACATTTAAGAAGCATTTGGATGGGTATATGAATAGGAAGGGTTTGGAGGGATATGGGCTGGGTGCTGTCAGGTGGGACTAGATTGGGTTGGGTTGGGATATCTGTTCGGCATGGACTGGTTGGACCGAAGGGTCTGTTTCAATGCTGTACATCTCTATGACTCTATGTTGATTAAAATAACTGTGAGGCCTCTTGTGACATAATAGTATTGTCCCTCCATCTAAGCCAGGAAATCTGGATTTAAGTCTCACCTGCTCCAGGGACATGTCATAACATCCCTGAACAGGTTGTTTAAAAATGTCCACATGTTCCGCCTTTCAAACACTTACTGGTTCAAGCTTCTGCAAACCACGACAAGAATTTTCCTGCAACTTCTGTTTTTGTTTCTGATTTACAGCATCCACAGTTCTTTCAGTTTTTAATAAACATAACAACTTTATTTAATGGAGGTGGAGACTGAAAACAGGACAGTGTGAACCTAAAATCTGTATTAGAAAAATTGCCTATTGAGGAGATTATAACTTGATATTTGAAATATCATAATTTTGGATAAGTTGAGCCAACATGGTTTTGTGAAGTGGGAATCAGTTGTAACTGATTGATGTAGATTTGTCTGAGGAAGTAAGCAGCAAAATGCACAAAGGGGAACCTGTAGATGTGGTGTACTTGGAATTACAAAATGGGGCCACGTCAAAGGCTACTACAAAAACCGGGAGTAACATATCAGCATTGACATTGGTCAGCCACCAAGAGGCAAGAAAAAAGATAAGTGGGCCTTTTTCAGGTCGGCAAGTTGTGATCAGTGGGGCGCCATAGGATTAAGTACAAGGGCCAGAACTAGGGAATATAAAGTGGGAAAATGTGAATGTAACCACATTGGCAGGAAGTACAATGAAGCAGTGTATGATTTAAATGGAGGGAAATTGCAGAACTCTGAGGTATAGCGGGATCTGAGTGTCCTGGTACATACTGCTAAAAAATGTTAGTTTGCAGCTGCAAGTGACAGGAACGGCAAATGTAATGTGGTGTTGATTGCAAAGGTTACCGCACGGCCTTGGTGAGACCACATCTGAAGCACCGTGTACAGGTTAAGCCTGCTTGGTTAAAATAGGATATAAATATGTTAGATGCAGTTTAGGGAAGGTTACCTTGACTCATTCCTGGAATGCATGGTTTATTTTATGAGGAAATGTTGAAAAGGTTGGTCCCATTCTCGTTGGGATTTAGCAGAAAAATAAGTGATTTTGCTGAAACATATTATCTGCTTAGGGGACTGGATAATGGAGGGATGTTTCATCTCTGTGGGGAAGGCTGGAATTAGGGAGTGGAGTTTAAAAATGAAGATCTACTTTATACATCAGAGTAGGAGAATGTTTTTTCTCTGGAGGTGGTTAGTCTGTGGAATTCTCTTCCCCAGGAAACAGTTGAAGCTGGATCATTGAATTTATTCAGGGCTGATTTAGATCATTTTTTGATAAACAAGGGAGTCAAGGGCTTTGGGGACTGAGGAAAGTATAGTTGAAACCACAACCAGATCAGCCATGTTGTTATTGAATGACAGAACAAGCTGAAGGGAGGAATGGTCTACTTCTCCTAGGAGCTACATTCTAGGGCTTCTCAATGTGTTTGTACTTTGTTCCCTGGGAATGTGTCATTATCCTCTGTACACATTGATTACAGCTGTTCCTGGCATTGTCTGCACATTCTCAGCCCACGTGGTCGAACAGCTTTCTAACATTCACTGCCCACTCTCAGACAATGACTGTTGGCAACTGCTAATTTTGCAAAAGTATCTGTGGGAATGCACAACAGTGAAAGCTTAAGTTCTTCAGGAGAGTAGGTGGAATGAGAGGATGCTAGCAAGCTAAACCTTCCTGAGGGACATAAACCCAGCCAGGCCCTAGAATTACACGAGATTTACAAAAAGGACAATGCTATTTGGTCCAATCAGTTTTTCCTCCACACAAGCTGTAATCCTCATCTGTATGGTTACTCTCTTCCAAAATTCATGTCCTTCAACAACCAATCTAACCTATTCTTGGTACTAATATTCTCTCTTTTAAACTACTGACTCAAACCCTCTATTCGAAAGAAAATCCTTCTGCTTTCTACCTTAAATCTCTTACGTTTAATCTTCTTTGTTCCCTCAGTCTGGATCACCCAATCATTTCCTGTTTCTATCCGCTTTGTCCAACCCTTTATCAATCTCTATCAATTTAATTAATATAACTCTGAAAGGACAAACACAGTGAGTGACAATCAAATACAGTTTGAAAAGTTAAGATTATAATTTTCCCTCAACCTGAAAATATTAGAGTCCATTATCAAAGATTCAATAGGATAGCACTTATAAACAGTGACAGGATCAGACAGAGTCCACATTTTCAAGGATGTAGCGAGGGGAGTTGACAAAGGGCAGCTGGTAGATGTATTTTGTTTTGGACTTTAGAAGGCTTTTGATAATGTCCCATCCCTTAACATAGAACATAGAACAATACAGCACAGAACAGGCCCTTCGGCCCACAATGTTGTGCCGAACATTTGTCCGAGCTTAAGCACCTATCCATGTACCTATCCAATTGCCGCTTAAAGGTCACCAATGATTCTGACTCTGCCACTCCCACACAGGCAACGCATTCCATGCCCCCACCACTCTCTGGGTAAAGAACCTACCCCTGACATCCCCCCTATACCTTCCACCCTTCACCTTAAATTTATGTCCCCTTGTAACACTCTGTTGTACCCGGGGAAAAAGTCTCTGACTGTCTATTCTATCTATTCCCCTGATCATCTTATAAACCTCTATCAAGTCACCCCTCATCCTTCGCTGTTCCAATGAGAAAAGGTCTAGCACTCTCAACCTATCCTCGTACGACCTATTCTCCATTCCAGGCAACATCCTAGTAAATCTCCTCTGCAGCCTCTCCAAAGCTTCCACATCTTTCCTAAAATGAGGCGACCAGAACTGCACACAGTACTCCAAATGTGGCCTTACCAAGGTCCTATACAGCTGCAACATCACCTCACGACTCTTGAATTCAATCCCTCTGCTAATGAACGCTAATACACCATAGGCCTTCTTACAAGCTCTATCCACCTGAGTGGCAACTTTCAAAAATCTATGAACATAGACCCCAAGATCCCTCTGCTCCTCCACCTTACTAAGAACCCTACCGTTAACCCTGTATTCCGCATTCTTATTTGTCCTTCCAAAATGGACAACCTCACACTTGGCAGGGTTGAACTCCATCTGCCACTCCTCAGCCCAGCTCTGCATCATATCTAAGTCCCTTTGCAGCCGACAACAGCCCTCCTCACTATCCACAACTCCACCAATCTTCGTATCGTTTGCAAATTTACTGACCCACCCTTCGACTCCCTCTTCCAAGTCATTAATAAAAATTACAAACAGCAGAGGACCCAGAACTGATCCCTGCGGAACTCCACTTGTAACTGCGCTCCAGGCTGAATATTTACCATCTACCACCACTCTCTGACTTCGAGTGGTTACTTCATCCTAATGCTTATGCTAATATAAAATTTTAATGTAAAATTAAGGCACATAGGATTGGGTAGAGTTCTGAGCTGAATAGAGAGCTGGTTGCCCAAAGGAAACGATGAGTAGGTATAAGCAAGTTTTTCTCTGAGTGGCAGCCAGTGACAAGAGGAGTCCTGCATGGTTCAGTGCTTGGACCTCAGCTATTCACAGTATTTGTTAATAATTTAGATGAAGGAACTAAATGTAATATTTCCAAGTTTTCAGATGATGCAAGGCTGAGTGGAAGGGTGAACTGTGAGGAAGATGCAAATATACTTCAGTGTGATTTGGACAAATTGAGTGAGTGGGCAAATGCATGAAGTATAACGTAGATAAGTGTGAGTTAGCAAAAACAGGAATACAGATTATTAACTGAATGGTGACAGATTGAGAAAGGGGAAGGTGCAACAAAACCTGCGTGTCTTGCCCATCAGTCGCTGAAGGTAAGCATGCAGGTGCAGCAGGAGATGAATATGGCAAGTGGTATGCTGGCCTTATTAGTGAGAGGATTCAAGTACAGGGCCAGGAATGTCTTACTGCAATTGTAGTGAGGCTTGGTGAGAGCACACCTGGAGTATGGGATTCCGGTCCCTTATCTGAGGAAGGATGTTTGGCTATGGAGGAAATGAAATGAAAGTTTACCAAACTGATTCCTGGGGCAACAGGACTGACATATGAAGAGAGACTGGATTGGTTGGACTGTGATTAGAGTGGTGCTGGAAAAGCACAGCAGGTCAGGCAGCATCCGACGAGCAAGAAAATCGACGTTTCAGGCAAAAGCCCTTCATCAGGGTCCTTGATTTTCCTGCTCCTCGGATGCTGCCTGACCTGCTGTACTTTTCCAGCAATACTCTAATCTTGACTCTAATCTCCAGCATCTGCAGTACCCATCTCTGTCTTGGTTTGGACTATGTTCACTGGAGCCTAGTTAAATGAGGTGGGAATAAAATTTGATAAAAATGTTTTTAAAAATACTGGTAAATTCAAACAGAATCATACAGGACAAAGGCAGAAAGAATGTTTCCAATACCAGGGAATCCAGACCAGGGGTCACAACCTAAGGATATGATGTGGCCATTTAAGACAGAGATAAGAAGAAATTTCCTTACCCAGAGAGTGATGAGCCTGTGGAATTCTATGCGACAGAAAGCAGTTGAGGTCAAAGTGTTTCCAAGCAGGAGTTAAATCTCGATATAGTCCTCAGGGCAAAAGGGATCAAAGTCCAAGCGGAGAAAGTGGAAACAGGATTATGAGTTGGATGATCAGCCATTAACATGTTGAATGACAGAATTGGCTCGAAGGGCCAGACAGTGTACTCCTTCGCCTTTTATTAAATATAGAATAGATCATAGAATCCAGACAGTGTAGGAACAGGCCCTTCGGCTCAATAAGTCCACACTGACCCTCTGAAGAGTAAACCACCCAAACCTACTCCCCTACGTTTGCCCCTGACTAATGCGCCTAACCAACACATCCCTGAACACGATGGGTAATTTAGCATGGCCAATTCACCTAACCTGCATATCTTTGGATTGTGGGAGGAAACACACGGCGAATGTGCAAATTCCACACAGACAGTCGCCCAAGGCTGGAATTGAACCCAGGTCCCTGGCGCTGTGAGGCAGCAGTGCTAACCACTGAGCCACCATGCATTTTCTATGTTTCTATGCTATTTTTCTCTTGCTCTGCTAATATAAGTGAAGACTCTTACTGGGTTTAGTTTGGTTACTCTGGAAGCTCTCTGGTATCCCTCCTAAATGACCAGTTCATACTCACGGGCAAGCAATGAATTTTGACTAACTAACGGACTGTTCAAGTCCTTTATTCTCCTTACACACAGTTTCTCAGTAGGACTTGTTAAAAGGCTTTTGCTGAAAATGACCTTTCAACCCATTTGAAGACAGTCTCCCGTGATACCAGTTGAATATCAGGGTCACTGGATAACCATATGCAAGACTCTAAATTTTGATTTCTTAATTTCTCACCTCAGCAGGAGAGTTGGAGTAGGAATTGGACTCAGTAGCTTTAATCTAGACACAATGAAACCTATAATGGACCTAAGGGTCTCTGACCTGAACCCACCTAGTCATCCCAGTGGTAATTCTGCACATGGACCTTTTTGAACCTGGCTCTGCAATGCATAATGTTCAACCATGATTTTGGGCTTTCTTTTGCAGACGTATCACAAGCATCATGAGTTGATTTGTTTCATTGTCTAACTAGTTTGTGTGTTTTTTTTATTTCGAAGTGCTGTCAGTATTGGTCTGGAGCCTTGGGAGCTGTTGAGAACTGTCTGTCCTGTGCCAACTACCAAGTTCCTATATACAAGCCAGGTGAACCGGAGGTAGGAGGCTGACCTGGTTCTCATGGGCCCAATCATCAGGATGCTGCCTGACCTGCTACGCTTTTCCAGCAACCCATTTTTCAGCTCTGGTCTCCAGCATCTGCAGTCCTCACTTTCTCCTTCCAATCATCAATATGGCTAATTGATGGGTTAAGGATACCTCAGTGAAAATTTGAATTAGCTGTAGAATGTTTCGAATCAGTGTGTCAGACTCGGAACTGCTGAGAATTTTGAGTTCATCAGCTGGATACAGCACTCTGATGGCATGCCTAGCATGGGTTAGACATGGAATAAAGTTCCCTCGACACTGTCTCGGCAAATACTCGCAGGCATGTACAGATTGGATTATATCCAGAGTGGAGGAAATAAGCATTATGAGGAAAGGGCAGGAAAGTGGACATAAGGATGGTCAGCTGAAACAGCTTACCTTTCATAGTCTTATAAAGCTTCCTTAGGTAACCCGCATGAAATTCTTGAGTCATATCTTAGGCATCATAGCTGAGACGTTGTTGAGTACCATCGCTTTGCCGAGGTGTAAGCAACATTGAAGAACCCCAGCTGCCCTTTATGATCTGATAGGGGAAGGTAATACCTGAATCAGTTGAACACAGTTGTAGCTCCTGCATGAGAAGCCATTACTTGAAGCCAGTCCTCCACTTGTGTGTTTTCTGGCGTCAGCCCCAAACCAGTTTTCTGTTTCAGAAGTGCAAATATTACCATGGTGTCCATGGTCACTCCATTGAGTAGCTGGTGTTTGCTTGATAAAGATACAACTTTGTAACTTTGCATAGCTGACCTGCATAACTGGGAGTGTGGAATAACACTCAATAAGCAGTTCATATCCTAAATAGCAAGGCTGTTAAATGCTCATGTTCTGATTTATAATCTCATTAGCCAGCTGTCAGAATAACATGAAAACTGAGTGTAAGAGTCTTCAGGTCAAACAGGTCCCAATGTATCAACTTTATCTCAATGGCAGCACTCGTTTCTGAGGTAATAGGTTATAGTTCAAGCCATAACTAAATCGATTATCGATGTGGAGAAAGTGTTGCCCCAACAAAGCTGTTACTTTTTAAATGAGACATTAAATTGAGGTCCCGTTTCTCCAAAGTAAATTTGATAAAATGGGGTAGTTTTGATATTGAACAGGGATCAATTAGCTAAATAGTCTTTCCTCCTCCTCCTTTCAAATATTTAATCCCCTTAGAATTGGCCCCATGGCAGTCTAGATTAACCACATACTGCTGGTCCAATTATTGTCACTCTCTTTGTTGTCCTTAGGGGAACTGCATCCTGGGATAGTATGCTGTCCTCCATTGTGCGTACTCTTCCACGTCATTCACCCACTGGGGATGTTGTATCCTTTTGCAGATAAGCGAGATCATTGAGGTGAAGAAATTTACTCTCATCTTTCGGGAATTACTACACAACTTCATGGACCAGTGAGACTGACAGAAGCATTGTGTTATCACATTTTGTTGCATTTTTGGGATCAATTAGGAGTGTCCCTGTTCCTAATTTCCAACTGTCATTTCTAGAGCCAGTGAGCTTAAAAATGTTCTCAGGATGTGGCCAGATTTGTTGTCAATATAAATTCACCTTGAGAAGGGAGTAATCAATGACCTCCTTCCAACCCTTCATTCCTATTGTGTGATGGTGTGAAGTTGAAGATTTTAGAAAATTGTGTCAGTGAAGATGGCAATATGAAATAAGGTGTGGGTGCATCAGCCATGTCTCAGAGGGAGCATTCTCAACTTGGAGGTGGTGAGTTCAAAACACATTCCAATGATTCAACACAGAATCTAGACTGACTCTGCAGTACTGAGGAAGTATTACACTATTGGTGATACATCATTTTGGGTGAGACAAGATCTTACGAGTCTCCTCAGGTGAAATAACAGATCCCAGATCTATATTTGTCCTTCAAGCAACATCAATTTTACCTTTTTTTTTTAGATTACTTACAGTGTGGAAACAGGCCCTTTGGCCCAACAAGTCCACACCGACCCGCCGAAGAGCAACCCACCCAGACCCATTCCCTATACCTAACACTATGGGCAATTTAGCATATCCAAATCACCTAACCTGCACATCTTTGGACTGTGAAAGGAAACCGGAGCACCCAGAGGAAACACACGCAGACACAGGGAGAATGTGCAAATTCCACACAGACAGTTGCCCGAGGTGGGAATTGAACCCAGGTCTCTGGCGCTGTGAGGCAGCAGCGCTAACCACTGTGCCACTGTACCGCCTGAACTACAACAGTGACAATGCTTTAAGATATAGTCCTTCATCAACTATAAAATGCTCTGAGATGCCCACAGGTTGTCAATGGTATTATATCAAAGCAGACCATAAGATATAGGAGCAGAATTAGGCCATTTGGCCCATCGAGTCTGCCTCACTACTGAATCATGGTTGATGTTTCTCAACCCCATTTTCCTGTCTTCTTCCCATAACTCTCGATCTCTTCACTAATCAAGAATCTATCTCTCTCTGTCTTAAATATAGTCAATGAATTGGCCTCCACAGCCTTCTGCAGCGATGAGTTCCAGAGGTTTACCACCCTAGGCCTGAAGAAATTCCACCTCATTTCAGTTCTAAAGGATCCACCCTTCACTCTGAGGCTGTGCCCTTGGGTCCTAGTCTTTCCTGCTAGTGGAAACATTGTCTCCACATCCACTCTAGGAGAAAGTGAGGACTGCAGATGCTGGAGATCAGAGCTGAAAATGTGTTGCTGGAAAAGCGCAGCAGGTCAGGCAGCATCCAAGGAACAGGAGAATCGATGTTTCGGGCATAAGCCCTTCCTCAGGAAGGACTTATGCCCGAAACGTCGATTCTCCTGTTCCTTGGATGCTGCCTGACCTGCTGCACTTTTCCAGCAACACATTTTCAGCTCCACATCCACTCTATCAAGGCCTCTGAGTACTCTGTAAGTTTCAATCTCATATGCCAACATATCTTTCCTTAGATACGGAGCCCAAAACTGTTTCACAGTATTCCAAATGCGATCTGACCAGAGCCTTATGCAGCCTCAGTAGTTCATCCCTGCTTTTGTATTCTGGGCCTCTTAAAGTGAATGCTAACATTGCATTTGCCTTACTAACTGCCAGCTGAGACTGTATGTTAACCTTAAGAGAATACTGACCAGTTGTAATACCTTGCAATGAGGGCGACCTATTCTTTCCTGTACTTGACCCTTAGTGTCTCCAGACATGGCTGAGCAAGTTATTAGAATTGCTGATGAGACCCATCACCAGGCCAACCCAGAGAGGTGGAATAAAATTGCTAATGTTACCCACATGCAGAAAGGAAATTTAAAAGAAAACACTCTCTAACGGGGTTGACTAATGCTAGCAAATAATTTCTGAGTGACTATGTGGATGCTTTGGGCCATTTCTGTACCTTGAAGTGTTTGGAGAGACAGGGTGGGGCACCCTGCTGGAGATCCACTCGAGGAGAAGAAAACAGGGAATTCGTGAAAGAATGGCTGTTCTTGCAAAATTATTGTTAACACGTTCTTAATTCCTTTAATCAGTATCAGAGCACAGCAGTTCTAGCTGTGGCACGTGGAAACAGAGCTGAGACATTTAATTGCTCACTACAACCCGTCATGATGAAAATGAAACAAGGATATGGATGTGTTTCATGGAACTCTCATCCCTTGGACTCTTGGACAGGTCAGTAAGGTAAAGTCATCATAGTCCGACCAGACCATAGGGCTGCTCTCTCATTAATAGTTTAACCTGAGGGTCACCGTGCCTCAGGCAAGGGGAGAGGTTGAGAAGGAGAGTCCTTCATGGTAACCTCAGCCAGTACAGGAATTGTACCCACACTGTTGATGTTACGCTGCATCACAAACCAGTCATCCAGCCAACTGAGCTAACTGACACTCAAGTGAAAAATGCTTCCAAGGCAATTTCACTTTCCAGGAAATTCAGGCCAATGTATTTTTCATTTGTTGCTTTAGCTTGCCAGGAAATTTGGGCCTGAATTTTGAGGCATATTTCAGAGAATACTACCATAGACCAGTTTCTCTCCAGTATGATGTACCATCTGGGCCAAGAACCACAATCTGCTGCTCTGTGCATGACAATGAGAATGGTAACTAACAATCCAGACAGGTGTGCAGATGTTCAAAGACCCCAACACTCAAAGTAAATGGGAATCAGTGTGTGTCAGGATCAACAAACTCTGTAAAAGTCCATCTCTAAATTTCAATCCTGACAATTTTAAGGAAACCCTTTTAATAAAATGCAGTAAATGGGAAACAGAAAGGGAAACAGACCAGAAGAGTCACATTAGTTTGTATAATATTGACCTCATTTCCAATGAAGTGATGATTATTTTCACCTTGATTTCGAATGCCATGAGCTGAATTGCTTTGTATTGTTTATTTCTATGTTACTATATCAGTGATTCTGTCAGAAATAGTTGTATAGCAGGTTTTGGAACAGTCAACAAAGACTTGTTCTGAAGATTTCATTTTCTTTGCCAGATCTCCTCCTCCCATTAGCTGTTGTCTGTGTGATCTTACAGGATATGAACCTTGCAACAGCAACACCCAAACTGACACTGTCCTTTCTAACACATTACTGTCTGAGAGTTTGCTGTGTGCACATACTCTGTCCCATTTCCCACATCACAAGAATGTAGCTACATTCCAATGGTAGTACTTCAGGGGCTGCTTTGGGGGGCCTTTTATTTTGAGAAGGACGCAATATAAATACAAGTCCTTTGCTGTTTTCATGGAATGTGGTCATTACTGGCATGGACAGCATTCCTTGCTTATCTTTAAGTATCTTTGAGAAGGTGGTGTTGATTAACATTCTTGACCTGCTAGTGTCCATCTCATGTTGTTACATGTGCTATGCTGTTAGATAGAGATTTGCAATATTTTGACGCAGCGATGATGAAGGAATGAAAATATATTTCCAAGGTAGTAATCCTTATGTTGAAACCCAATTGGAGGAAGCATTGAGGGTGGCAAGGGCACAGAATGTAGTTTGAGTGTGAGGATCTCAATGTCCATCACCAAGAATGCCACCGCTACTACTGACTGAGCCAGCTGAGTCCTAAAGGGACAAAGCTGCTAGACTATCTGTGCAGCAGGTGATGAGGGAACCAACAAGAAGGAAAAATTTACCTGACCTCATCCCCACCATTGTGAGATGAAACCCACCTTCATATTGAGGATATCCTCTATCGTGACAGTACTGCTATGCTAAACAGGACAGATGTTAACAGATCTAGGAACTTAAAACTGAGGCACAGTAGGCTATCGTCAGCAGCAGAATTATTTTCAACTACACTGTGGTAACGTCATGGCCTGGGTTATTCCAGGCTCTGCCATTACCAGGAAGCTGGGAAATCAATCTTTGTTCAATGCAGATTGCAGGAGCACATGGCAGGAACAACAACAGAGATACCTAAAACTGAGGTGTCAATCTGTTTAATCTACAACACAGGAGTATTTGCATAACCGCCAATAAAGCAGCATGCGACAGGCCTAAACAATCCCACAATCAATGAATCGGATTCTAAGCTCTGCCCTGTCCAGTCATGAATAAAGGTGGGTAAAAGCAACCAACTGGACATTGAGGCTCCTCAGCTATCTCCATCAATAACAAGGGAGCCCAGCACATCAATGCAAAAGACAAGGCTGAAGACTGCAATAATTTTCTACCAGAAGTGCCAGTTGGGTGATCCATCTCAACTTCCTGCTGACAGCCCCAGCAGTCAAACAGTTAATTCACTCCACGATACTGCTGAAGACAATTGATACTGCAAAGGTGATAGGCTCTGATAACTTTCTGATAATGGTACTGAAGGTGTTGCATTTTGGTAAGGCAAATCAGGGCAGTACAGTACAGTACAATTAATGGTAGGTCTCCAGGGAATGTTGCTGAACAAAGAGACCTGGGGTGCAGGTGCATAGTCCCTTGGAAGTGGAGTCACAGGTAGACAGGATGATGAAGAAGGTATTTGGCACACTTGTCTTTATTTGTCAGTACATTGAGTATAGAATTGGGATGTCATGTTGTGGCTGTACAGGACATTGGTGAGGCCACTTTCAGAATAATGTGTTTAATTCCGACCTCCCTGCTATGGAAAGAATGTTGTGAAACTTGAAAGGGTTCAGAAAAGATTTACAAGGTTGGAGGGTTTGAGCTGTAGGGAGAGGCTGAATAGGCTGTGGCCTTTTTCCTTGGAGTGCTGGAGGATGAGTGAAGACCTTTATAGAGGTTCATAAAATCATCAGGGGCATGGATAGAGTGAATAGCTAACGTCTTTTACTAGGGTCAGGGAATCCAAAGCTAGAGAGTAAAGGTTTAAGTGAGAGGGAGAAGATTTAAAGGGGACCTGAGGAACAAATTCTTCACGTAGTGGTTGGTGCGTATATGGAATGAGCTGCCAGAGGAAGTGGTGGAAGTTGGTACAATTACAACTAAAAGGCATCTGGAAGGATACTTGAATAGGAAGGGTTCAGAGGAATATCGATTAAATGCTGGTAAATGGGACTAGATCAGTATAGGATATGTGGTCAGCACAGTCGAGTTGGATCAAAAGGTCTGTTTTGATTCTGTATAATTCTATGACTCGTTCTCCAGAAATTGCTGCGCCCCTAGTCAAGCTGTTACAGTACAGCACTGGCATCTACACAACAACGTGGAAAACTACCCAGTTTGTCATGTAAACACAAAGCAGGAAAGCTGGCCAATTACTGCCCTGTAAGTTGACTCTTGACCATGAACAAAGTGATGGAAGGGGTTTTTCTCATGTGGCCCTTGCAAAGGAATAATCTGCTTACTGATAATCAGTTTGACTTTCACAACAGGCACTTGAATTCTGACCTCGTTAACAGCCTTGGTTCAAACATGGGCAATGAAACTGATCTCCAGAGGGATGTGAGAGTGACTGTCTTGAACATTAAGGCGGCATTGAACTGAGTATGACTTCGAGGAATCCGAGCAAAGCTGGAGTCTGAGGGTCAGGGTAACACTCTTGTGATTTGAAGTCATAACTGGCACAAAGAAAAATGGTTGTGATTGTTAGAGACCAGTCACTTCAGTTCCAGGAAATGATTGGGTTTGTCAGGGTGCTGTTTGAGATCCAACAATCTTAAACAGTTTAAACAATTACCTTTCCTCCAGAACACTGCGGTGAATAACTGTCTCCCTAATGGCTGGACACAAGACACAAGTCAGAATTGTGATGGGACACTCTTCATTTGCCTGAATGGGTGCAGTCCCAACAATACTCGAGAAACTTGACACTGTCCAGGAAAAAAAGCCCACTTGATTCCAACTCCCTTCTTTGCTGATGCACGTGGAAGCAGTCTATACACCTATAAAATGCACTGCAGTTACTCAGCAAGGCTCTTTTGATAGAACTGTACAAACCTGCCACCATTCATAGGGCAGAGGAGCGGCAAGATGGAATTTAATTTGGTTAAATGTGAGATATTGCGTTTTGGTAAAACAAACAAGGGCAGGGCTTATCCAATTAATGGGAGGGTCCTGGCTCATGTTGTTGAATAGATGGAACTAGGAGTGAGTATAGTAGTTGGGAGGTCATGTTGCAGCTGTACAGGACATTGGTTAGGTCACTTTTGGAATATTGTGTGCAATTCTGGATTCCCTCCTATCGGAAGGATGTTGTGAAACTTGAAAGGGTTCAGAAAAGAGTTACAAGGATGTCGCCAGGGTTGGAGAATTGGAGCTACAGGGAGAGGCTGAATAGGCTGGGGCTGTTTTCTCTGGAGCATTGGAGGCTGAGGGGTGACGTTATAGAGGTTTATATAGTTATGAGGGGCATGGATATGGAAAATAGACAAGGTCTTTCCCTGGGATGGGGGAATCCAGAACTAGAGGGCATTTGTTTAGGGTGAGAAGGGAAAAATTTAAAAGAGACCTAAGGGGCAACGTTTTCACGCAGAGGATGGTACGAGTATGGAAATGATCTGCCAGAGGAAGTGGTGGAGGCTGGTAGCATTACATTTAAAAGGCGTCTGGATGGGTACATGATTAGGAAGGGTTTCGAGGGAATGGGCCATTTGCTAGCAAATGGGACTAGATTTATATAGGATATCTGGTCAGCATAGATGAGTTGGACCGAAGGGTCTGTTTCCGTGCTGTACATCTCTAATGACTATAACTCTATAACTTTGACTCAATTAATGAATTCACATTTTTGGATCATTGGAAACTCTTTTGGGGTAGAAGTGACCTGTACAAGAAGGACGGATTGCACCTAAATTGGAAGGGGACTAATATACTGGCAGGGAAATTTGCTAGAGCTACTCAGGAGGATTTAAACTATTAAGGTGGGGGGATGGGAACAGGGAGATGGTGAAGAAAGAGATCAATCTGAGATGGGTACAGTTGAGAACAGAAGCAAGTCAAACAGTCGGGGCAGACAGAGACAAAGCAAAGAACAAGGTTGGGCTGATAAATTAAATTGTATTTATTTCAATGCAAGGGACCTAACAGGGAAGGCAGATGAATTCAGGATATGGTTAGGACCATGGGACTGGGATATCATTGCAATTACAGAAACATGGCTCAGGGATGGGCAGGACTGGCAGCTTAATGTTCCAGGATACATATACTACATTAAGGACAGAAAGGGAGGCAAGAGAGAAGGGGCAGTGGAGTTTTTGATAAAGGATAGCATTACAGCTGTACTGAGGGAGGATATTCCCAGAAATACATCCAGGGAAGTTATTTGGGTGGAACTGAGAGATAAGAAAGGGATGACCACCTTATTAGGATTGTATTATAGACCCCCTAATAGTCAGAGGGAAATTGAGAAACAAACATGTAAGGAGATCCAGCTATCTGTAAGAATAATAGGGTAATTTTTGTAGGGGATGTAACTTTCCAAACATAGTTTGGGACTGCCATAGTGTTAAAGGTTTGGATGGAAAGAAATTTGTTAAGTATGTACAAGAAAAGTTTCTGATTCAGCATGTGGAGGATGTGGTGGAGGCTGGTACAATTGCAACATTTAAGAGGCATTTGGATGGATATATGAATAGGAAGGGTTGGAGGGATATGGGCTGTGTGCTGGCAGGTGGGACTAGATTGGGTTGGGATATCTGGTCGGCATGGACGGGTTGGACCGAAGGGTCTGTTTCCATGCTGTACATCTGTATGACTCTATGTGGATGTACCTACTAGAGAAGGTGCAAAACTTGAACTACTCTTGGGAAATAAGGCAGAGCAGGTGATTGAGGTGTCACTGGGGGAGCACTAGGGGGCCAGCGACCATAATTCTGTTAGTTTTAAAATAGTGATGGAAAAGGATAGAACAGATCTAAAAGTTGAAGTTCGAAGTTGTAGACATGCCAATTGTGACGGTATTAGGCAAGAACTTTCAAAAGCTGATTGGGGGCAGATGTTCGCAGGTAAAGGGATGGCTGGAAAATGGGAAGCCTTCAGAAATGAGATAACAAGAGTCCAGAGAAAGTATGTTAGGGTGAAAGGAAAGGCTGGTAGGTATAGGGAATGCTGGATGATTAAGAAATTGAGGGTTTGGTTAAGAAGGAAGCATATGTCAGGTATAGACAGGATAGATCGAGTGAATCATTGCAAGAGTATAAAGGCAGTAGGAGTATTCTTAAGAGGGAAATCAGGAGGGCAAAACGGGGACATGAGATAGCTTTGACAGATAGAATTAAGGAGAATCCAAAGGGCTTTTACAAATACGTTAAGGACAAAAGGCTAACGAGGGAGAGAATAAGGCCCCTCAAAGATCAGCAAGGCGGCCTTTGTGTGGAGCCGCAGGAGATGGGGGATATACTAAACAAGTGTTTGCATCAGTATTTACTGTGGAAAAGGACATAGAAGATAACGAATGTAGGGAAATAGATGATGACATCTTGAAAAATGTCCATATTATAGAGGAAGAAGTGCTGGATGTCTTGAAACACATAAAAGTAGATAAATTCTCAAGAATTGAGCAGGTCTGTGGGAAGCTAGGGAAGTGATTGTTGGGCCTTTTGCTGAGATATTTGTATCATCGAAAGTCACAGCTGAGATGCTGGAAGACTGGTGGTTGGCTAACGTGATGCCACTGTTTAAGAAAGGTCATAGGGACAAATCTGGGAACTATAGACCAGTGAGCCTGACATGGGTGGTGGGCAAGTTGTTAGAGGGAATCCTGAGGGACAGGATGTACATGTATTTGGAAAGGCAAGGACGGATTAGGGATAGTCAACATGGCTTTGTGCATGAGAAATCATATCTCACAAACTAGATTGAGATTTTTGAAGAAGTAACAAAGAGGATTGATGAGGGCAGAGCGGCAGACATGATCTATATGGACTTCAGTAAGGAGTTCAAGAAGGTTCCCTATAGGAGACTGGTTAGCAAGATTTGATCTCATGGAATACAGGGAGAACTAGTCTTAGGGGACGGCACGGTGGCTCAGTGGTTAGCACTTCTGCCTCACAGGGTCCCAGGTTTGATTCCAGCCTCGGGGGACTGTGTGGAGTTTGCACAATCTCCCCACGTCTGTGTGTTTTCTCCGGGTGCTCCGGTTTCCTCCCACAGTCCAAAGGTGTGCAGGTTAGGTGAATTGGCCATGCTAAATTGCCCATAGTGTGAGGTGCAATAGTCAGAGCGAAATGGGTCTGGGTGGGTTACTCTTCGGAGGGTCGGTGTGGATTTTTTGGGCCAAAGGGCCTATTTCCACACTTTTGGGAATCTAATCTGATCTCTAATCATTTGGATACAGAACTGGCTCAAAGGTAGAAGACAGAGGTGGTGGTGGAGGATTGTTTTCCAGACTGGAGGCCTGTGACCACTGGAGTGCCACAAGGATCGGTACTAGGTCCACTACTTTTCATTATTTATATAAATAATTTGGATGTGAGCGTAAGAGGTACAGTTAGTAAGTTGCAGATGACACCAAAATTGGAGGTGTAGTGGACAGTGAAGAAGGTTACCTCAGATTACAACAGGATCTTGATCAGATGGGCTAATGGGCTGAGAAGAGGCAGATGGAGTTTAATTCCGATAAATGTGAGAAGCTGCATTTTGGGAAAACAAATCTTAGCAGCTCTTATGCACTTAACATAAGGTCCTAGGGAGTGTTGCTGAACAACGAGACCTTGGAGTGCAGGTTCATAGCTCCTTGAAAGTGGATTCGCAGGTAGATAGGATAGTGATGAAGGCATTTGGTATGCTTTCCTTTATTGGTCGGAGTATTGAGTACAGGAGTTGGGACGTCATGTTGCGGGTTGTACAGGACATTGTTTAGGCCACTGTTGGAATATGGCGTGCAATTCTGGTCTCCTTCCTATTGGAAGGATGTTGTGAAACTTGAAAGGGTTCAGAAAAGATTTTCAAGGATGTTGCCAGGGTTGGAGGATTTGAGCTAAAAGGAGAGGTTGTATAGGCCAGGGCTGTTTTCCCTGGAGTGTCGGAGGCTGAGTGGTGACCTTATAAAGGTTCATAAAGTCATGAGAGGCATGGATAGGATAAATAGACGTCTTTTCCCTGGAGCAGACGAATCCAGAACTAGAGAGCATAGGTTTAGGGTGAGAGGGGAAAGATATGAAAGAGACCTAAGGGGCAACTTTTCACGCAGAGGTGGTACATGTATGGAATGAGCTGCCAGAGGAAATGGTGGAGGCTAGTAAAATTGCTACATTTAAAAGGCATCAGGATGGGTATATGAATAGGAGGGGTTTGGAGGGATATGGGCCGGGTGCTGGCAGATGGGACTAGATTGGGTTGGGATATCTGGTCGGCTTGGACGAGTCGTACTGAAGGGTCTGTTTCCGTGCTGTACATCTCTATGACTCTGATTGCCTGGGATGTTAATTGCTGAATGTTTATAAAGCTAAGTTTTATGATCTTAGGCGAAACTAAAGATCAAAGTAGGTGCAATTCAGAAAAAGATAAATCATCTTACATAAGGGCAGTTTGTGGAAATCTTCAAGTTGTGAAAGTATGTGGAAGTTGTCAGGTTGGGAGAACTAAAATAAATCCAGGCTAGATGGAAACACCTAGGCCATCATAATCGGAAAGAGTCAATTAATTAGAAATTAAAGAGTTAAGATTGGACTGATACTACATTGGGGTTGAGTGACTATAAAGAATATTGCTGGGAAAAGAACATAGAACAATACAGCGCAGAACAGTCCCTTCGGCCTTCGATGTTGTGCTGATCTGTGAACCAATCTAAGCCCATCCCCCTACACTATCCCATCATCATCCATATGCTTATCCAAGGACTGTTTAAATGCCCCTGATGTGGCTGAGTTAACTACATTGGCAGGCAGGGCATTCCACACCCTTAGTAAGGAACCTGCCCCTGACATCTCTCTTTAATATATCACCCCTCAATTTGCAGCTATGCCCCCTTGTACAAGCCAACATCATCTTCCAAGGAAAATGATTCTCACTATCCACCCTATCTAATCCTCTGATCATTTTGTCTCTATTATATTCCCTCTTAGCCTTCTTCTCTTCAATGAGAACAGACCCAAGTCTCTCAGCCTTTCCTCATAAGACCTTCCCTCCAGACCAGGCACCATCCTAATAAATCTCCTCTGCACCTTTTCCAATGCTTCTAATTCTTTCCTGTAATGGGGCGACCAGAACTGTACACAATATTCCAAGTGAGGCCGCACTAGCTTTTTGTATAGTTGCAGCATGACATCATGGCTCCAGAACTGATAAACTCAACCAATAAAACCTAACACAGCGTATGCCACCTTAACAGTACTATCAACCTGGGTGGCAACTTTCAGGGATCTATGTACATGGACACCAAGATCTCTCTGCACATCCACACTACTAAGAATCTTCTCATTGACACAGTATTCTGCCTTCCTGTTATTCTTCCCAAAGTGAATCACCTCACATTTATCTACATTGAACTGCATTTGCCACCTCTCAGCCCAATTCTGCTGTTTATTCAAACCCACTGCAACCTGCAACATTCTTCCAAACTGTCCACCATTCCACTGACTTCAGTGTCATCTGCAAACTTACTAACTCATCCACCTATGTACGGTCCTAGTCATTTATAAGAATGACAAACAGCAGTGGTCTGAAAACAGATCCTTGTGGCACACCACTAGTAACTGGACTCCAGGCTGAATATTTTCCATCAACCACCACTTACTGCCTTCTTACAGAAAGCTAGTTTCTAATCCAAACTGCTAAATTAGCCTCAATCCCATGCCTCTGCATTTTCTCCAAAAGCCTACCATGTGGAATCTTGTCAAAGGCTTTACTGAAGTCCATGTACACCACATTAACTGCCCTACCTCATCCACATGCTTGGTCACCTTCTCAAAAAACTCAATGAGGTTTGTGAGACACGACCTGCCCTTGACAAAACCATGTTGACTATCTCCAATCAAATTGTTGCTTGCTAGGTGAGTATAAATTCTATCTCTTATAATTCTTTCCAAAACTTTTCCTACAACAGACGTAAGGCTCACTGGTCTATAATTACTTGGGTCGTTTCTACTGCCCTTCTTGAACAAGGGCACATTTGCAATCTGGTACTAAACCTGTGGACAATGACGACTCAAAGATCAAGGCCAAAGGCTCCACCATCTTCTCCCTAGCTTCCCAGAGAATCCCATCCGGTCCAGGGGATTTATCTACTTTCACACCTTCTAGAATTGATAACACCTCCTCCTTACTAACCTCAATCCTCAGTCTTTTCTTGTTCAATATTCTCCTTTTCCTGAGTGAAAAAGATGAGAAATATTCGTTTAGCACCTCTCCAATCTCCACAGTGTCCACACACAACTTCCTATTCTGTCTTTGATTGGCCCTATTCCTACCCTAGTCATCCTTTTATTCCTCACATACCTATAGAAAGCTTAAGGTTCTCCCTTATTCTACCTGCTAAAGACTGCTCATGTCCTCTCCGTGTTCTTCTTAACTCTCTCTTTAAATCCTTCCTAGCTAATCTGCAACTCTTCATCATCTCATCTGAACCATCTCGTGGTTGAACCTTTGTTGGTGTTCATAAAATCTTTCTAAATTGTCAGATAGCTTTTCTTTTCCCCTTTTTCCTAACTCAGTACGGTGACAGGCCGACGAGGGGAGAGGCCATTCTAGACTTGGTGCTCGGAAATGAGCCAGGGCAGGTATCAGATCTTGTGGTGGGAGAGCATTTTGGTGATGGTGACCACAACTGCCTCACATTATACATAGCTATGGAGAAGGAGAGGATTAGGCAAAATGGGAGGATATTTAATTGGGGAAGAGGAAACTATGATGCGATTAGACATGAGTTAGGAAGCATGGATTGGGAGCAATTGTTCCATGGTAAAGGCACTATAGACATGTGGAGACTATTTAAGGAACAGTTGTTGCAAGTGATGAATAAATATGTCCCTCTGAGACAGGCAAGAAGTGGTAAGATAAAGGAATCTTGGATGACGAGAGCGGTGGAGCTTCTCGTCTAAAGGAAAAAGGTAGCTCACATAAGGTGGAGAGAGCTAGGGTCAAGCTCAGCTCTAGAGGATTACAGACAGGCGAGGAAGGAGCTCAAAAATGTTCTGAGGAGAGCCAGGAGGGGGCACGAGAAAGACTTGGCAGAACGGATTAGGGAGAACACAAAGGCATTTTACACTTATGTGAGGAATAAGAGAATGGTCAAAGAAAGAGTAGGGCCAATCAGGGATAGCATAGGGAACTTGTGTGTGGAGTCTGAGGAGGTAGGGGAAGCCCTAACTGAGTTTTTTGCTTTAGGAAAGAAACGAACTTTGTAGTGAATGAAACCTTTGAAGAGCAGGTGTACATGCTGGAATGGATAGAGATAGAGGAAGCTGATGTGCTGAAAAGATTGACAAGTCGTCAGGCCCGGACCAGATTTGTCCTCGGCTGCTTTGGGAAACGAGAAATGCAATTACTTCGCCACTTGCGAAGATCTTTGCATCCTCGCTCTCCACTGGAGTCGTACCTGAGGACCGGAGAGAGGCAAATGTAATTCCTCTCTTCAAGAAAGGAAATAGGGAAATCCCCGGCAATTACAGACCAGTACGTCTCACGTCTGTCGTCTGCAAAATGTTAGAAAGGATTCTGAGGGATAGGATTTATGACCATCTGGAAGAGCATGGCTTGATTAAATGCAGTCAACACGGCTTTGTGAGGGGCAGGTCATGCCTCACAAACCTTATCGAGTTCTTTGAGGATGTGACTAGTAAAGTTGATGAGGGTCGAGCTGTGGATGTGATGTATGTGGACTTCAGCAAGGCATTTGATTAGGTTCCCCATGGTAGGCTCATTCAGAAGATCAGGAGGAATGGGATACAGGGAACTTAGCTGTCTGGATACAGAATTGGCTGGCCAACAGAAGACAGCGAGTGATAGTAGAAGGAAAATATTCTGCCTGGAAGTCTGTGGTGTTCCACAGGGCTCTGTCCTTGGGCCTCTACTGTTTGTAATTTTTATTAATGACTTGGATGAGGGGATTGAAGGATGGGTCAGCAAGTTTGCAGACAACACAAAGGTTGGAGGTGTCATTGACAGTATAGAGGGCTGTTATAGGCTGCAGCTGGACATTGACAGGATGCAGAGATGGGCTGAGAGGTGGCAGATGGAGTTCAACCTGGATAAATGCGAGGTAATGCATTTTGGAAGGTTGAATTTGAAAGCTGAGTACAGGATTAAGGATAGGATTCTTGGCAGTGTGGAGGAACAGAGGGATCTTGGTGTGCAGGTACATAGATCCCTTAAAATGGCCATCCAAGTGGACAGGGTTGTTAAGAAAGCATATGGTGTTTTGGCTTTCATTAACAGGGGGATTGAGTTTAAGAGTCATGAGATCTTGTTGCAGCTCTATAAAACTTTGGTTAGACTGCACTTGGAATACTGCGTCCAGTTCTGGTCGCACTATTACAGGAAAGATGTGGATGCTTTGGAGAGGGTTCAGAGGAGGTTTACCAGGATGCTGCCTGGACTGGAGGGCTTATCTTATGAAGAGAGGTTGACTGAGCTCGGACTTTTTACATTGGAGAAAAGGAGGAGGAGAGGGGACCTAATTGAGGTGTACAAGATAATGAGAGGCATAGATAGAGTTGATAGCCAGAGACTATTTCCCAGGGCAGAAATGACTAACACGAGGGGTCATAGTTTTAAGCTGGTTGGAGGAGAGTATGGAGAGGATGTCAGAGGCGGGTTCTTTACACAGAGAGTTGTGAGAGCACGGAATGCGTTGCCAGCAGCAGTTGTGGAAGCAAGGTCATTGGGGACATTTAAGAGACTACTGGACATGCATATGGTCACAGAAATTTGAGGGTGCATACATGAGGATCAATGGTCAGCACAACATCGTGGGCTGAAGGGCCTGTTCTGTGCTGTACTGTTCTATGTTCTAACATTGCTAGCTATGTGTGAATAAGATCAGTGACTGTGTAACCAAACTATAAAAATAATGCTTATGATCTAACAAGCCAGGTTTCTCTCTGGCACCTGACTTGTCTGGTATCATAATCAGATGGCATTATAAAACTTGTAAATGGGAGTTTGGACATTCAAAAGGTAAGTCATTCACCAGACTCTTAGCTTTTACCTGCTCTTGTAGCCGCATAATTTATATGGCCAGTTCTGTTCAGTTTCTGGTTCATGGTAAATCTGAAGATGTTGATCAGTGACATTATTTAGTTGTTGATAATGTTTTTAAACTGGGATGAAAGTTAGAGGTGACCTGTCTCTGAAAAACAGTACAGGGACAAAATGTACAGGGTAGTGTAGTGAGTCTGTCGGAGGAGATTAAATTGGTGGGTTGAGATCATGATTGGGAAAAGGTGTACGGGATCTTTGGGAAAATGAGCTTTTCTTATTCAATAAAATTTTAAGTACAGTTTTAACATATTTGTGGAATAAATATTTTAGGATTGTATACTTTGGATTTCTGAAGTTGGTGATTTTTCTTCCCATCTCTTTTAAGATCCTTGCAATATTGTTGACCTGATGTCGTCCAGCCATTCTCTGACCATTTGTGCCAACCACAGCAGTGTGTCAGATTATATTCAGCGTGTCCTAGAGAAGGCCCAGACTATGTATGATGCCCATGCCTACCTCCATTGGTACTGGAAACACGGTTGTGAAGAGGAAGACTTCATGCAGGCCTTTGAGATCCTGGACTCAGTGGTGAAGGAATACATTGCTGCAGGAGATCATTGACCATCCATCTCACAAACGTACATGTGTTATTGTTAAGTGTTGGTAAGAGGAGAAGTGATGGCTTTCCTCCTCCAGGACTATTTTCCAGCTCGGTCTCCTGGTTTGAAATATGGTTGGGCAGTCAGAGTCAGATTTTCATGTGAGCAATGGAAAAATGTCATACTTGTTCATTCTGAAATTGTGGGTAAGGCAGTGTTTGGAATGGGAGTTTTACTCTGTATCCAACTAAGCTGTATCTGACTATGGTCTTCTGGGACTATGTCGACTCTATCTTCCCTGACCTTGGAACGCTGTATGTTTTCAGCACAACATTCAACTCAGACCTATCTTTCAATATTGAACATGCTAACTAATTGCAGTTGCATCAGTGGTTTTGTCTTATGTGCAGAGGTCCCAGGTTTATTGTTTGGTCTGTAGTGGTACTGAGAGTATCCCACAGTGATTGGGTACTTGTGGAATGGGAAATTCAATTCACAAATAGTACTCACGCATGTGATCATTGTCCAGAGATCAGCTAACTCAATAGAGGCTGCTGAATGAATCCTGAACCATATACAAAGATTGAATTACTGAATACAGGCAGAAAGTTGCCTTTAAGTATACACTAGCTAGTACATTTATTTACTTGGTATCCAGGGCTGACTCCATGTCTGAGAACAACATGTGAGAACAAACCCAATTTAAAACTAAACATGCTTGCAGGTAGTAAAACACAATATGAGATTTTGATTGATTTATTTAACTTTGTACAAACCTTAATTTGGGGCTGCTGGCCTTAAATTTGTTGCCAGCTTGTTGTTTTAGAAAAAACATGTTATTGAGCAGTATTTATGCTGGACGGTCCTTTTTAGCTTTATTTTCTATTAGTATAACTGCTAGGTAACACTGAAGATAGAGGGTGGTTTGTTCTTGATGGTTTGGGTGATTATTCCTGGCTTCTTCCTTATGGTTACTGGTTGAGGCTGAGCCATGGCATTGAGGTAATTTTGCTGGAAGGAAGAAAACCACATTGTGAAATTGCAAACTGACTAGCTAGACACATAAATCGTAATTTTACAGAGCCTTGGTCTCACTTTCTGGAGTTTTGCATTAAATCTTAGGCACTAAAGTTTCAGCTAAAAATATATTGGAATAACAGAAAGAACTGCAAATGCTGGAAATCAGAAACTAAAATAGAAATTATTGAAAAATCACAGCAAATCTGGCAGAATCTGTGGAGAGAAATTAGAGTTAACATTTTGGGTCCAATTACCCTTCGTCAGAACTGGAGATTCTATAGAGTTATGTAGGTACTGCAGGTACAATGTAGGTTTATCAGCCTTTTACCAGGGATTAATGGGCTAAACAAACTTGGCTTGCGTTCACATAGAACATACTAGAAATACTGTGCAGATCTAATGGATGGAGAAGGAGACTTAGTATTTCAAATTAATTACCTTTCTGATGAAAGTGAAATTCAGAGGCTGGAACCCATTCTAGGCCATTGAGAACAGGGTTTCTGGAGATGTTAGACTCGTATGAATGGTGCATTCTATGGAGGAAACCTTTCAGGTCATGGCGATGCCATGTCATTCTCAGTGGTGAAAGATCTGGGCCTAACAGTAGCAGCCAAGCTGCCCAAGTCCATGTTCCAGGTTTCTCTCATTCTTTTTCTCGAACATTCCCTTTGCTTCAATTATTTATTCAATTCTTACTCTAAAAGGTACAATTCTTACTCTAAAAGGCAAATAATTTCCTGTAGGTATGGGTTTGGGAATTTAATTCAGTTAATAAAAAATGGTATGTAAAAAAAAATCAATAAAACCTCTTATCGAAGTGTTAAAAACCATTTTGTTTCACTCATTTACTGTAGGGTAGGAATCTGTGTCTGGTGGGGCTTATATCAGACCCATATCAAGTATGTCCAACATCTCAACGATAATGTGTCTAGTACGTGCTGAAAAGAGTTAGTGTTCTAGCTTGGTTTTTACTTTCAGTCTACACTCCTGGCTAGGATTAATATGAAAATGACAGCCAAATGTGCAAGTTCCTTTATGTTAATACAGAGTCTCTCTGTCAGCAACTCCCCATGTCAACGGCAGGAGACTGGGTTCCTCACAGCCCGTGGCTACAGCTCCAGAGCAACCTGAAGGAGGTTTGACCCTAAAACATGCAGTGCAGATATGGATGCATCCTGCTTCTCATGTACCAGTGCATCCTGCTTTGGGTAAACCCCTTGCTCCACAAACTTGTTAGTATCTCAGGAGAGTGAAAGATTAAAGGAGCAAATACTAACAAAATATCTGGCGCAGGACCCAAAGAGGAACTTATGTCTAAATATGACACCTTTTTCGAAACTTCTGCAATCAAGTTAATACATATCTTTGAATATAACCAGGAAGTCACAAGGGGCAGCAATCTCTATAAAGTTATCTAGTTCGTTGCAGAATCGTAATACAAGGCAGGATACAGCAGTTACAAGTGATAAGCCCAACTCAATTATTGTAGAGAATTAGTGATAAGGGTGATTCTGACAGTAGGAAAGGCCTCCTTATTCCACTGGTCAGCCACCTCAGACCAGGCTTCAGCTCAATGAGTGCTTGCAGCTTATAGGCTCTGGTCAAGAGGTGATTAAAATCCACTTCTGGAATCAGGCTAATTTTTAGGAAAAGGAAAATGCAATCTTGAACTCGAATGTCAGGACCAATGTAGGGAATTTACATCTGTCCAATATGGCACACAAAATGACTGTGATTAATATGGATGTTCATAAATAGAATACCAATATAGCTTCCTTAAAAATCAGAGGTTCTATCACTGAGTGTAGTGAATTCCTTAGTCCACACCATGCTCACAAGTTTCTGAGCTCTGCCCCTGCAGGGTGAACATGTAACATTTTCAATAAGTGATTCACTCTTGGAAAACCTGTAAGGATGCTATATCTGTGTTCTGCTTTATATAGACAGCTTCGTTCATTATTAGGCAGCTATCAATCACTGACAGTCCCCTGCACATAGTCCTGCCTTGCAGTTCGAATTGACATTTTCCTTTCTCTTAAAGTTTGCCTGACTTCTGCAGTAGATTTTATTCACCTGCTGAGCACAGCCGATAAGCTGCAAGCAGCTCTACCAGTTTAGGGTTTCCAAAGCTATCCTTCACTACAGAAGCAAAGGATCAGTTTTATGAAGAGTTTAAAACGGCTAGAAGCAGATTATGCAAGTCTGAATATCTTCACCTACTGAGAGATTTTAACGCAATGAAAGGTGTGGATCATGAGGCCTTTATACCTTGGGCTACATGGCCTGGGAGGGATAAATAAGAATGGTTAGAAACTACTTGAGGGTTTGCTGCTACCATACATTTTCAGCACAAACCACACCATTAGGTATCTGGAGACATCCATAATCAAGCCATTGGCACCAATTCGATATGATTATCACCAGATGTGCTTCTCTCAACCACATTCTAAATATATGCAGCATCTGCAGCACTGACTGTGATACAGACCATGCCTAATATGCACCAGTTTAAAATACAACTCTTAAAGTGTTCTAATTCAAAGCAGAGACACCATCCTAATATCAATAGTTCCTTGACACACTTTAACAAGAGCCCTCTGGGATCCTGACATAGAGTATAGAAGCTAAACGGATCATACTTGAAGACACTATCTATAATAACCTTTGGGAAGCAACAGCAGAAATGTGACTGATTTGAAACTAACATCACTCTTAAAGAATCTGTCATTGAAGCCAAGTTGTCTGCTCTCATTAATTACAAAAGTCCAAGCATAAACACTCAACATATTAAGGTTAGTTTGAAGTAAAGTCCAACAGATTGCCAGATGATGCACCAATGAGTACTTATTTCAACTTTGCCAGAAATATCCATATATCTTTCACCATGGGGAATGTGAGGTGAATGAATGAAGGAACTAAAGAGGCAACTGATCTATCAGCAAAGAAAGCCAGTCCGTTGAAAACTACTCCATTGCACACTTTCCATGGAGAAGATTCTGGAAACCAAAGAAAGTCATGCTGAGTAGAATACTGAATCCATAGTGGAGGAGCTTATTAAATTGACTCAAGAACCTGATGCTAAATCATCTGAACTCATCAAGCACAGGAAATCAACATTCCTACAGAAACTGCACAAACTTATCTGTCACAAAGGGGCAGTGAGGGGGAAGTGCTCAGGATGTTTGACACAAAGATTATTCCAAAAATTACAACAACGTTGAGGCATCACCCTGCTGAACACTGTGGGGAAAAGCATTTGGTCTCATGTATTTCCCTTGTGAGACTGCAGATCCTGGTTCAACATAGTGTGGTCACAGAATAATAAAATCTGCAAATTGATGTGATGTTCTTGGTTTGGTAGCCTCAATACAAACATTAAAATCGAAGGAGTCCATTTTATATTCCGTTCTTTAATCTCAGCAAAGCATTCAACCCTGTGCACAGAAGCAGTCTATTTAAATTGGTGGAGAGAATTGCTTACCTGCTAAAGCTACTCAATGTCATCTCTTATCATGACAATTTGACGGATAAGCTATGAAGTGGCAACATTGGAACCCTTTAGAGTCCGCTGTGGAGTAAACAGGGTTGTGTTTTGGCACAGACACTCTTTGGTACATTCTTTTCTTTGCTAATGTGATATGCCTTCAGATTATTTACAGAAAGTACAGACTTATATACCAGAATGACAGAAATCTATTCAACTTTGCCTGCCCGATACACAAGATGAAAGTGCAGCAAGTACTCAAACAATTGCTCTACTCTGATAATGCTGCATTTGAATTCCTGGCTAGCAAGTAATATCTTCAGCATTGGACAAACCCTCTCCCATCTATAAAAGACGTGTTTTGACCATTAGCATCAGAAAGTCAAATCTTACAATGCAGTATGTTGCCATGCCCCCTTCAATCAGGATTGGAAATGTAATCCTGCAGATTGTAGATGGTGTAATATACCCAAGCTCCACAGTCACCAGCTATTTTATTACTTGATACTGAAGTTAATACAGATGTTACAAAAGTTACTGATTTTGTGTTCAAGCAGAATAACAGAGTATGGAACAGCAGCAACATGAATGAAAACACTAAACTGCAAATCTACCAGGCCTTTGTCCTGTGCAGTGGTGAGGTCTGAGCAACATACGCTAGGCAGAAAAAAAGTCTCAACAGTTTCCATCTTTGTTGTTTCAGACTTTTCCTCAGCATCTCTTGGAGAACAAGGTCGCTCAGAGGTCCTGGAGGATGGTAATTCCATCAGCAGATACTTAATGTAAAGCCAATGACATCTATGTCAAGATTAGAAACTGGTGCTGGATAGCACAGCAGGTCAGGCAGCATCCGAGGAGCAGGAAAATTGAGGCCTCATTCCTGACGAAGGGCTTTTGCCTGAAGCGTTGATTTTCCTGCTCCTCGGATGCTGCTTGACCTGCTGTGCTTTTCCAGCACCACTCTAATCTTGACTCTAATTCTTCAGCATCTGCAGTACCCACATCTGCCAATGACATCTATGCTGGCTCAGACACCTTCATCGAATGCATGACTTCTATATATCCACATTTATATCATAAATTGGCAAATGAGTCACAACTGCTTGGGTATCTTGGCTGTAAGATAAATAGTAAGATAGTAGACATTGATACTGACAACTGGGGACACTTTCTGATGTCCATGATCTATGGAAGCTGACTGTTTGGAATGGGCATGGAAGTGTTGAGTGCAAGTTAAAAATGAGAACCTAAATGAGGAACATAAAACTATCTGGACATAATTTACATCAACCTGCACATCCAATCTAACTTACGCCTGGAGACTGCATCTCAAAATTTGGTGAGTATTTGGCTGACGCAAAGAGCATTTAGGTGGGGAGAAATGCAAAGTCTCAATGCTATTGCTGTTCGGGTACAATGTAGAGATCAGGTGGGATATGACCAATCTGCAAAAGCCCACGTTGTCATTTTCACATACTTAGTCCTTGAACTTGTGTTGGTCAGCCACATTCTGACCAAAATAAAGAACTCATTGTTTCTCTCTGTCACCCCACCAATATGAAGTTTTAGTTTTCATCTTAGTAATCCCCACACAGTCTGAGTCTCATTCCATCGTCTGACCTGGAATTCACCTACCCTCTGTTTCAGCTTCATTTGTGCCCTGTAAAATGCAGCTGAACCTGGATTTTTCATCAGGATATCATTCTGGATACGTTGGAACTTCTCCTTATCATCTTCATCCTGGGTGGATGGAAGGAAGAGAAATACTTTTTGTCTGGGTGATGGTAATTTTATTGTGAGTCAAATATAATTTTTTATTACATTTCCCATTTGTTTTATAAACACTTTCCTTTGTTTACTCTCAGTATCAGATTCAGAATAATTAAACATTGATTTTTATTTATACTGGTACATCTTAGAGTATGCTCCATTCTGTTCGCTTTTGCTTGCTGTAATTAATCCCCACATTTAAATGCTCACCCACCATTCATTCTCTCCAGTTAGTTAATCCCTCTCCCCTTGCCTTTTGTTTAAGTGGCTCCAGTCTTATATGTATAAATTCCACTTATTCTAAACAGCATTTCAGTGCATGAGGGATCAAACTCCTGATTTATTAAATCAAAACCTTAAGAATAAAATCACTCTCCTGTTGTCTCTTTTTACTATCATGGATAATATTTCAGAAGTGGTTACATTTGAAGAATACTTTTTAAAGTTCCTTCCCAATATCCCTTGTCTGCTTCTACTGATATTATTTCTTCCCATATGGACAACAATAATTGGTTCCTCACCTGCTGTCCATTCTATTCTGACAAGCTGGATGTCAAATCCTTGACCTTACACTCAGAAAGTGACATGCACTGATTATTCTGCTTTCGATTTGCACAGTAATTTATCTGTAAACCCCTAATACCAGTTCTCTCTTTTCCCTTCATTTCTGACAGGCTGCTGGATTGTCCTGATGCACAGCCCATCCTATCCTCTTGACTATCCAAGTAATCTTTTCTCAAGGGACAGAAACGTTAATGACAACTGCTCCTCCCCCAATTCCTGACTAAAATATATAGCCCTCTTTCTAAATGACCAACCCTCTTTGCTTTAGAACTTGGAAATCTCCCCTCTCTTTTCCTGTACTTGTAATGTGATTTTTGGTCTGTTGCTAGCTAAGCCTGACCACTTTAATGATTGGTTTACAATTGTTGCAGGTGAAATTGTCTGGACGTATCAGAAAAATACCTCACAATATCTGCAGCTCATCAAGTATTCCATCCTCATGCAACACTCAAGGATGTGGGGAATGAGTAGAAAGAGGATAACAGACTAGTTAGGATATTAAAGATTATGGGAAAGAACAATAACAGTGAAATTAGACTGAAAACATATTAAAGGATATGGGAAGTGAGCAAGTCATAGAGTCATAGAGATGTACAGCATGGAAACAGACCCTTCGGTCCAACCCCACCATGCTGACCAGATATCCCAACCCAATCTAGTCCCACCAGCCAGCACCTGGCCCATATCCCTCCAAACCCTTCCTATTCATATACCCATCCAAATGCCTCTTAAATGTTGCAATTGTATCAGCCTCCACCACATCCTCTGGCAGCTCATTCTATATACGTACCACCCTCTGCGTGGAAAAGTTGCCCATTAGGTCTCTTTTATATCTTTCCCCTCTCACCCTAAACCTATGCCCTCTAGTTCTGGACTCCCCAACCCCAGGGAAAAGACTTTGTCTATTTATCCTATCCATGCCCCTCATAATTTTGTAAACCTCTATTAGGTCATCCCTCGGCCTCCGACGCTCCAGGAAAAACAGCCCCAGCCTGTTTAGCCTCTCCCTGTAGCTCAGATCCTCCAACCCTGGCAACATCCTTGTAAATCTTTTCTGAGCCCTTTCAAGTTTCACAACACCTTTCCGATAGGAAGGAGACCAGAATTGTATGCAATATTCCAACAGTGGCCTAACCAATGTCCTGTACAGCAACAACATGACCTCCCAACTCCTGTACTCAATATTCTGACCAATAAAGGAAAACATACCAAACACCTTCTTCACTATCCTATCTACCTGAAACTCCACTTTCAAGGAGCTATGAACCTGCACTCCAAGGTCTCTTTGTTCAGCAACACTCCCTAGGACCTTACCATTAAGTGTATAAGTCCTACTAATATTTGCTTTCCCAAAATGCAGCACCTCGCATTTATCTGAATTAAACTCCATCTGCCACTTCTCAGCCCATTGGCCCATCTGGTCCAGATCCTGTTGTAATCTGAGGTAACCTTCTTCGCTGTCAACTACACCTCCAATTTTGGTGTCATCTGCAAACTTACTAACTGTACCTCTTATGCTCGTATCCAAATCATTTATGTAAATGACAAAAAGTAGAGGACCCAGCACCGATCCTTGTGGCACTGCACTGGTCACAGGCCTCCAGTCTGAAAAACAACCCTCCACCACCACCCTCTATCTTTTACCTTTGAGCCAGTTCTGTATCCAAATGGCTAGTTCTCCCTGTATTCTATGAGATCTAACCTTGCTAATCAGTCTCCCATGGGGAACCTTGTCGAACGCTTTACTGAAGTCCATATAGACCACATCTACTGCTCTGCCCTCATCAATCTTCTTTGTTACTTCATCAAAAAACTCAATCAAGTTTGTGAGACATGATTTCCCACACACAAAGCCATGTTGACTATCCCGAATCAGTCCTTGCCTTTCCAAATACATGTATATTCTGTCCCTCAGGATTCCCTCCAACAACTTGCCCACCACCGAGGTCAGGTTCACTGGTCTATAGTTCCCTGGCTTGTCCTTACCACCCTTCTTAAACAGTGGCACCACGTTTGCCAACCTCCAGTCTTCCGGCACTTCACCTGTGACTATCAATGATACAAATATCTCAGCAAGAGGCCCAGCAATCACTTCTCTAGCTTCCCACAGAGTTCTCGGATACACCTGATCAGGTGTACTCCACTTTTATGCGTTTCAAGACATCCAGCACTTCCTCCTTTGTAATCTGGACATTTTGCAAGATGTCACCATCTATTTCCCTACAGTCTATATCTTCCATATACTTTTCCACAGTAAATATTGATGCAAAATATTCCTTTAGTATCTCCAGTGTTGGGTAAAGTAGAATAAAATGGATGTAATAAAGATATCGGGAGTACACAAGAGTGATACAGGCAATCAACATAAAGTCAACTCACTTAATGTTGTGAATAAAGCAGTGCCAATACATTCATTTAATTTGATTAGATTACTGACAGTGTGGAAACAGGCTCTTCGGCCCAACAAGTCCACACCAACCCGCCGAAGCACAACCCACCCAGACCCATTTCCCAACATTTACCCCTCCACCTAACACTACGGGCAATTTAGCATGGCCAATTCACCTAACCTGCAGATTTTTGGATTGTGGGAGGAAACCCACGCAGACACAGGGAGAATGTGCAAACTCCACACAGAGAGTTGCCTGAGGCAGGAATTGAACCCAGGTCTCTGGCGCTGTGAGGCAGCAGTGCTAGCCACCGTGCCGAGTTCTGAGCTTCCCTTTAACATCCTTTGCCACAGACCTCCTGCAAGGTACATAGAACCATTTCCCCAGAGCGTCCAGTTCCAGCCTAAGTCCTGAAGTCCCTTTACTCACTCCCATTCCCATTCCTACTCTCCATTTTTACCTTTAAAGTCTCCAGTGTGCAATGTGGCCATTGGGGATTTTAACTTCTCCTTCCACTTTGCCCTATCCCCCAGCCTGATTTGCAGCCTTGCTCTTGTCCTGGTTTACAGGCCAGCCCCTGCCCCTTAGCTTAGACCTCTGTGAGTTTTTCAGTTGCCATCTGCTTCTCATTCTGTTCAATCAGTGCAGATGCCTGTGGCCAAGTGATTACCTGCACTGACCAATATCTGCCACTAGGTGGACCTTGGTCAATCTAAAAGCATTTATACTGGACACTATTCATGATTTGGAGATGCTGGTGTTGGACTGGGGTGTACAAAGTTAAAAATCACACAACACCAGGTTATAGTCCAACAGGTTTAATTGGAAGCACACTAGCTTTCGGAGCGACGCTCCTTCATCAGGTGGTTGTCATTCAACCACCTGATGAAGGAGCGGCGCTCCAAAAGCTAGTGTGCTTCCAATTAAACCTGTTGGACTATAACCTGGTGTTGTGTGATTTTTAATTTTGTACACTGTATTGGTTAGAAATCTTTAAAAATAATTGTATATTGCACTGTATGGATTACTTCCTTTATATTTAGAGATTCATTTTATTTTGCAACTTACTTCCGCTAGAAATACATAGTACTGCACATGTACTGTAGGGTATTTCAATCTGTGCCCTATTTTTTTCCAAGCAATAGGATCCTAACTCTGACTTTAGCACTGATTCCTGTGGGAAACCATTATTCACTTAAAGTCACCAATTTCAAGAACATAGCCACAACCTTAAATGATGGCTACCTATATTGAACAAGGTAGAATATTACAGGAATGTAGATTATGAGTGGGACTAAATTAGAAGGCATAATAAGGGGTATGAGGTGTGAGCATGAGAGGGGGATTAGAATACATTGAGAATTGAAGGCTACAGGAAGCAAGCAAGATATAGGAACTCAGGAAGGGAGGACTACCATAACTGATTTGATGGTCTGAATGGCAAAGTTACTTGTCAGGCCAAACTAACAAGAGTAGGGGGATGCAGCATACATATATGGTTCAAGCAATCCTAAGAAACTTACCAAAGACAGCATTCTGGATTCTGGGATCAACCCTGGTCGAATGTTATCTTTTTGTACTGAATTCTGAACATCTTCAGAAATGAGAAAAGACTCATTGTACCAAATATCAAACTCTGTATCAAAAAGGGGGAAAAAAAGGGCACTATTTAAAATCATACTGCTAAATTTCTTCTTCTCAAACATGAGGAGGAAAATAGAAAGTAATGAAGATGTGTAAAATGAAAGAGACAAATAGAAATCCTATTGACAAGAAAAAGCAGAACTTTTTCATGGTAGTCATTCCTGGAAGTGAAGTCACAGTGAATTAAATGCTAAAACAAAAGTTAAAAATTGCAGGTGTTGTAACTTTGACATAAACAGAAAGTACTAGAAAAAAATCTCAGCAGGCCTGACACCATCTGTGGAGAGAGAAACATACTTAATGTTTCATGTCAGATGTAATACTTGGTTAAAATATAACTTTTTTCTCCTCTCTGACAATTTGCTGGAGATTGGTTCATTACGTATCAATCTCACTTTGTGCTCAGGTTGACATTATTTATTTCTGAGCACAATCAGTGAGTTTGTTTTAAATCTAGGTGGATCACAATCATGGCGGCTCAGTGGTTAACACTCCTGCCTCACAGCATCAGTGAACCTGGGTTCGATTTCAGCCTTGGTGACTGACTGTGTGGAGTTTGCACGTTGTTCCCGTGTCTGCATGGGTTTCCTCCTGGTGCTCCGGTTTCCTCCCACAATCCAGAGATGTGCAGGTTAGGTTAATTGGCCATGTTGGATTGTCCATGGTGTTCAGGGATGTCTAGGTTGGTTGCATTGGTCAGGGATAAACGTAAAGTAATGGGGGATGGATTTGGGTGGGATGCTATTTGGAAGGTTGGTGTGGACTTGTAGGGCTGAAGGGCCTATTTCCACACTGTAGGGATTCTGTAATTGGTTCCAGCACGCCATCACTGGGAAATGGCTAGAAAAGTATCCAGGGTAACTTCTCCCTTGATTAATCCAGAATAGTGAGGCATATTTTATCATCTGGTTTATATTTTAAAAATATATTTCTGAAATTGTGCCTCTCGAAGACTGAGACATGCACTGCCTAGCAATCATTATTCTTGTCTCTTATTTTAGCTCTTGCTATTCCCTTCCTGGTTGTCCTCAGTATCTTTGGCCTAGTCCCGTCCATCACTACATGCCTCAACTTTACATTCCCACTTACTCCTCATCACCTTTGATCCCCTTGTTAGATAAAAATCTATCTCTGCCTAAAACTTATTCAATGAACCTGCCTCCACTGGTCTGTGGGGAAGAGAGTTGCAAAGACTCAACATACTCTGAAAGAAAAATGTCCTCCTCATCTTCAACTTAAATGGTAGATCCTTTATTTTTATAACTATGTCCCATAGTTCTGATGAAACATGTTTCTGCATCCACCTTGTCAAGTCTCCTCAGAATCTTATCTATTTCAATAAGATCACCCTTTATTTTCTTCTAAATTCTAATGGATTTAGGCCCAGCCTGAACCATATTTTCTCAAAAGATAATGACCTCCTTTATCTCAAGTATCAATCAAGTGAACCTTCTCTGAACTGTTTCTAACCCAGCTATACATAGCCTCAACAACACTCTATGCAACTATAGCACTTCCATTTTTGTATTCCCTGTTGTAATAAATTGCAACATGTCTTCTTAAAGATTTGCTACACCAGTATACTAACATCTTGTGATACACGTATGAAGATATTCATATCACTCTCTACCACAGAGTTTTATAATCTCTCCCTATTCTAACAGTATTCTGCTTTTCTATTCTTTCTGCCAAAATGGACAAATCGCAATTTGCCACATGATACTCTATCGACCAAACTTGTGCCCCGTCATTTAACCTGTTTATATCCCTTTGTCAACTCCTTATGCCCTGTTCACAACTTAACTATTTTTTATCTTCAGCAAATGTAGAACAATGCATTTGGTCCCTTCATCCAAGTCATTTATACACATTGCAAATAATTGAGGATGCACCCCTCCCTGTGGCATTTCACTTGTCACCTCACCCTCACCCTCTGCTTCCTATCAGCTAACCAATCCTTCCTCTGTGCCGATATGTCGCACTCAAAACCATTAGTTCTTATTTTGCGTCTTAACTTTTGATTAGTCCTTGTTAAATTCATTCTGGAAAACTAAGTACAGTACGACCACCAGTTCCCCTTTCTGTATATTGTTCATTACTTTCTCAAAGAAAACAATCTGCCTGACTGTTGGGCCAAGATGTGATTTGAGTCACTGGTTATTTCTTAATATCCTTGGGAACAACGAGGGATAAACAATAATTGTTTTACTAGTTTCAGATTTAATCCAAACTGCAGACATCATAATGCCTCTGTGAGGAAGAATTATCAGCACAATTTGATTCAGGTGACAATTGCATCCTTTATATTAGGGAGTAATTTAAATTTGGTCAGTAATCGAGAGTTGGATAATGTAACAATAAGTGAGGCAGATATGGGTATCTAGGATGTACTGAAAGAGAAGCTTCATTCTTTGATCTTATCCAATACATACAAAGTGCTTTCAATTTGTATGGATAAGACTGAACACTGCAGGGAGCATGGACAAACTGCTGAACTACTGAAATATGGGAGCAGGAAGGAATATGATAATGATAACGGAATAAATACTTTCTTTAGAGCTGCAAGGTTTAAGAATAGGTCCTGTGGAGAAGAAAGAACATTCAGTATGCACAGATTCCACCTAAATCCAGCTATAACCAATTTCCTGACATTGCTGTAGATTTCATTTTAAGCAAAGAGGAGAGAGAGTGAGAAGGTTCAGGTGGTTACCATTGACCAGAAACTGTACTGGACTAGCAACTTAAATACAGTGGCTACAAGAATGGGTCAGAGTTTAGAAATCACACAACGAGTAATTTACTTCCTGACTCCCTAAAGCCTGTCCACCATCTGCAAGGCACAAGTCAGGAGTGTCATGGAATACTTCTCACTTGCCTAGATAGGTATAACTCCAACAACACTCAAGAAGCTTGACACCATCCAGGACAAAGCCACCTGCTTGATGCACAAGCATTCACTCTCTCCACCGTTGGCTCAGTGGTTAGCACTGTTGCCTCAGAGTGCCAGGGACACGGCATCAATTCCAACTGTCTGTGTGGGCAACTGTCTGTGTGGAGTTTACACATTCTCCTGTGTCTGCATGGATATCCTCTGGGAGCTTTGGTTTTCTCCCACAGTCCAAAAGATATGCAGATTAGGTGGATTGGACATGCTAAATTGCCCCATATTGTCCAGGGATTTGGAGGCTAGGAGGGTTAACCATAGGAAATGGGGTTACAGGGATAGGCTTGAGGGGGTGTGTCTGGGTAGGATGCTTTTCAAAGGGTCAGTATGGACTTGCGCCAAACACCCTGCTTCTGCACTGTAGGGATTCTATGATTCAACAATCTATAGCAGCAGTATGTCTGCAACGGTCTATAAAATGCTCTGCAAAATTCATCAAGACTCCTTTCATTTTCCAAACTCCCGATCACTACCATCTAAAAGACCAAAGGCAGCAGATACGTGGGAACATTACCTCCTTCAAGTACCCTTTGAAGCTACTCACCATCTAGACTTAGAAATATATTGTCATTTCTTCAGTGTCTCTTGGCCAAATCTTGAATTTCCCTCCCTAATAGGGTTGTGGGTTTATCCATAACATATGGACTACAGTGGTTTCAGATGACAGCTTATCACTTCTCATCTAGGCAACTAGGGATGGACAATAAATGCTGCCCTTGTTCCATGAATGAATTTTTAAAAGCTGGTAAGGGATGCGTTGATATCCAGCATTTTCTTGAGATGTTCTCAGCCTCTTATTTGTAATAGTATCTTCCAAGGGATCCTATGTTGGGCGTTATGTCACTTAGGATTCCAGGAATTGTCTGACTGGAGGCACTTTTGCTTCACTTCCTGCATCCTATAGGTCTTTCCCTGGCTGTTTTTCATGGTAGCAGTAGGCCTATCCACACAGGATTACATACACAGGATTCTGTATTGCTGACTCTACCTGAGTCATCTTGCACCAACATTTCAGCTTCTGCAACAATGCTGCTTGCCTCCCATCATCCAATAGACTTCTGACTTCAAGCAACACTTCATTATACTATTTTCTGAGGTTGATAATGCCATAGGCCTTGCAGAGCTCCTGTAGGATCTTGTCTTCAAAGTTGAGTCCCTGATCACTGTGCATCCAATATAGAACACTAAAACAGACAAGCCAATTGTGCACTAACACTCTGGCTATAGTTAAGGCCTTTTGGTCATGGGTGGGAATGGCCTGCATGAACTTGTATACATCCATGAGTACAGAAACGTGTTCAGTTCTGTTACTACTGGAGTCAAGGAATGTAACATGCATTGAAATGACCACTTGCAGGCTCATGGAAACCAGGGATCATGTGCTAACAGTGAAGTTGCTACACTGATTTGGCCAAAATATGCATAGAATCCCGACATTACAGAAGCAGGCCATTCAGCCTATCTAGTCCAAACCATCCCTTCCCACTTAGACATCCCCCCTCACCCTCCCTATCCCTGTAATCCATGGCTAATCCACCTAGCCTGTACTTCCCTGGACACTATGGGTAATTTAGTCCACTTAAGCTGCACATCTTTGGACTCTGGGAAGAAACTGGAGCACCCAGAGGAAACCCCATGCAGACACAGGAAGAATGTGCAAACTCCACACATACAGTTATCTGAGGCTGGAATCTATCCCGGTCCCTAGCACTGTGAGGCAGCAGTGCTAAGCACTGAGTTACTGGATTGCCCTCTCACAATAACCTCTCACAATTGCAACAGTAGTCATCAATATTAGCCATCCTGTGCCAGCAGTTCTGCTGTCTGCTGAATGGAGACATCTTTTCCATTACCTTTGTCCTGCTTGGTCATGAAGTGCTATAAGCACTTGACATCTGACGGATGAGTTGTTTCACCTATCTCCTTGTCACGGACTACCTCTACTTTATAGTCTTTTGGTGCTCTTCTGACCAAAGTACTTCACCTCGTACTTCTCTGCAGCAGTTATCTGTCCCTCATTCCACCAACTATCAATGTCTTCCTTACAGTTTAAATTTCTTTCAAGTTTTGTGTCATCGGAAAATTTGGAAATTTCCCTTCCACACCAAGATCTAGATCATTAATATATATCAGGAGAAGTAAACATCCCAATACTGACCCCTGGGGAACTCCACTACAAACCTTCATCCAGCCCAATAAACAGCCATAAACCATTCTGTTTCCTATCATTTAGCCAACTTTGTATCCATGTTGCTACTGTCCCTTTTTATATCATGAACAATACTTGCCTGTCAGATCTATTGCATGGCACTGTATCAAATGTCTTCTGGAGATCTGTGTATACCACATAAACAGTGTTACCCTCATCAAGTCTTTGTGTTAACTTTAAAAAAAAACTCCAGAAAGTTAGTTAAACACAATTTCACCTTCAGATTCCATGCTGAATCTTCCTACTTCTTTCCATGTCACTATTAATTCTATTCTCAAATAATTATTTCTAGATGTTCCCCACTACTGAAATTAAATTGATTGGTCTGTGATTGCTGGGATTATCCTGACAGTCTTTTTTGAACAAGCCTGGAATGTTCACGATTCTCCAGTATTTTGGCAACACTTCTGAGTCCAGGGAAGACAAAAGATTGTGGCCAGTGTCCCCTCAATTTCTACCCTCACGTTTTAAAAAATCCTTGGATGTAACTTGTCTGGTTCCTATTGCCTTGCCAACAATCTATCCAAGAGTACTTCCTGATTAATGTTGAACCCTTCTAGTGAGTTTCTGCCTCGGTCACCACGGCCTCGGCAGCATCCTTCACTTCTGTAAAACAAAGTATTCATGTAACACCTCAACCATGATCTGCTCCTCCATGAACAAATCTCCTTTTTGGTCTCTAATCGGTCTCATTCTTCCTTTAACCACTCCCTATATGCCTATCGAAGACTTTGGTATTCCCTTTTATGTCAGCTGCTAGTCCTTTCTCATAGTTCCTCTTTGCTTCTGTTATTTGCTTTTCATCTCTCCCACTAAACCTTTGTTATTTGCATTGGTTCTCAATTGTATTTTCTGCCTTATATCTGTCAAAAGCACACTTTCTTTCTAAGGTTAAGTTCTATCTCCTTTGTCATCCAGAGATTTCTGGATTTGTTTGTCCTGTCTTTTCCATTTCGGGGAATACACCCTGAATACATCTGCTCCTTAAAGGTGGCCCATTGTTCAATTACTGTTTTTCCCACCAGCCTCTTATTATAATCAATCCTCTCAGCCATGTTATTACCCCATTAAAGTCAGCCCTCCACAAATTGATTTTTCTTCCTCTGGACTGTTGTACGTCATGCTGCAACAACATCCTGGCCTTATGATATGATGACCGCTGTCTCTTAAATGTTCCTCCACTGATACTTGATTCACTTGGCCCATCTCATTTCAAGGACCAGGTCCAAAAAATGTATCCTTCGCTTTCGGACTAACAGCATCCTGCTGTAGAAAACCCTCCCACACATCCTCTGAGAACACTTACCCCTCACTGTCCCTTACACTACCCATCTATGTTTGGGTAATTGAAGCCCAACTTTATAACTACTCTGTGATGTTGATATTTCTCTGTAATTTCCCTACAGGCTTGTTCCTCTACATCTTTTCAACTAGTTGGTGTTCTATAGACTAAACTGAACAATGTAATTACTCTTTTATTCCATATCTCTAGCCAGATGGATTCTGTCCGTGAACCCTCTTAGACATCCTAATTCTCCAGCACTGTAATGTCCTTCTTAGTCAATACTTCTGTCCATCCTCCTTTCTTTCTTTTTCTATCTTCCCTGAACAACTTATACCCAGGAAGATTTAACATCCAGTCTTGCCCTTCCTTGAGCCAGGTCTCCATCAGTACTACAATATAATATTCCACATTGAAATCTATATCGGTAACATCCCAACCTTATTGATATACTCCAAGCATTTACACACATGTATATTTACCATGTTTGGACTTCCTTTCTTTCTCCCCTACTCCAACTTCACCTATTACCTTACTATTCTCTATGCTAGTGCCAGTTGTATCCCTAAGTATTTTTCAAGCCTTTGTATTATCCTCTACTATTTTGTTTTGGTTCCTGCAACACTGCCAACTTAGATTGGCACTATCAAAATGCTTCACAAGGAACTCCATTCCAACTCTGTTTAGGTGCAACCCTTCTTGTATCTTCTTCCTAGCAAAACATTTTGGGACACCTTTAATCTCTAACAATCTCAGTAACCAGGCTTGCTGTCAGGTGGACGCCAGATCAGTCACATGACCCACTTCATTTTACCTTATTAAAGAAACAATTCCAAATGATATGCTCATAATTTTAACAAAACCATAGTCTCAGGAAAAGCGCTTAACTAACTAGGTCTGAGATGAAGAGAAATGCTTCCATTCAGAAAGTTATGAATCTTCTTGTGAGGACTGTAGATGATTAATCAATGAGTATATTCAAGGCTGATATCTATAGATTCTTGGAATAGAAGAGAAGTGGGGAATATGAGGATCAGGTAGGAAAGAGCAGTTGTGATAGATAATAAACCATGATGTTACTGAATAGCAAAGAAATATGGTCAACTCTAGCTTATATTTCTAATGTCATCTGGAATTGCTTCTTTATAAATGCTGTAAGACATTACCACAACCAGAAGCAGGATGTAGGGATGGATTGTATTGTGGCCAATGAGAAGATTTACTTGTGTGAATTCAGATTAATTTGGGAATACAATACTAAGGATGACTATCTTTTATAATGCCTAACCATGAGGTTAAAAGGGTTCTTCCCCTTTTAATGTGATAAAGTGATGGAGGCTGGGGCAACTATATGATATACAAATATGATGACAGCACTTCTGCAATTTATGATCAGTTCAGGGAGAATCTAGTCTTTTTGCCTGATGGAAGGTCAATAATTTGGACTTTAGCAGCTATAATCAACCCTAGCTACTGTGCATTCAAGGATAGAGCTTAGCTACAAAGCTTTTGATTTTCTGTGCTTCAGAGATATGGAGAGTGGAAAGTTCCTGGTTATTTTTAACATGGTGATTGGAGGCTCAGCTGTATGACTAAAGAAGCAATTTAGCTATTCTGTGATTGCTTTTGCATGGTATATTTCAGCAGCTTTCTTGATGTTTCCCAATTCACATTTTAGCTTATCATCCTCTCAATGTCTGCAAAATGAATTGCATTCTTGTCTCCTCTTTTCTGTCCCTCTGAGTGTGTATCAACACTTTAAATATGCTATCTAATTTTCTAACTGACTCCCATTCATAGTTGCTTTATACTTTGACCACTTTGTGGATTTTGAATGAAGGAATTGGTCCTTTGTGACCTCAGAGAAGTGCAGTAGAAATTTGTATGTTGGGTGCAACGACTGGGTTTAAGTTCTTAACTCTGAATTTGTGACTATGAGGAGAAACTTGCTAGTGTTACTACTAGAGTTATATCATTGGCATGGGGAATGGGGAAGGGCATAATTCCTTGTGTTAATTGAAGATTAATAGATATGTCATCAGAGTTTGCAAATGTTTACATGATACACCAATTAAATTAATGCTAGACAGTTTATTTACTGTTTAATTTTATATGGATTGCAATTTATGCAATTTGGATTTATAGGATGAACTCCTTCCCTTCATATCTCACTTTGAGTAACGTGAATACATGCTGGGTCATTAAGAAACCTGCCAACATCTGTTAGGTCTCTACTTAGAATCACAAAGCTCTCCATACGAACGTTTATCATCGGAATATACTGTAAACTATGAGCATAAAGTGACCCTTCATTGGCATTAATGAGAGCATTCAGAGATACTCAATGTTTGGTCATACACAGAAGATCGAAGAGTATACCTGTGATTTTCTAGTCTAACTGGTTTTGTAAGGCATTATATTTATATTGTAACTTGTCATGTGTCTCAGAAATGTCTCAAACTATCTCAAACCCGAGTTATCTGACAATCTTTTGTATGCAAAGCAAGAATTTTCAGACAGTGCAATGACGTATAACTAGGAAATCTGTTTATGATCAAGGGAGGAATGTTGGCCAGTACATTTTTCTAATCTTCTTTCAATAGTACTACAGTAACTTTCAAATCTATCTGAGCCAATGAAAATAGAAACAATCTCTCATCTGAAGTATAACCACTCCAACAGAACAATACTACCATTAGCTGAGCATTCACTGAGTAACTTAAACATGGTTATATTTTTTTCTTGCAAATAATGATATTCCTGATCACTGTAACTGCTGCAGTTGAAATCTCAGCATATTTTTGAGCTGTGTAGTCTTCCCTTACCTGTTAACAGCCGCAGCCTACACTGGTCCACCAGCTTGTGGCAGTATTGGAGCTCCACCTTCAGGTCTCGCAAAGTATCAAAGTCGTGCCGGTATTGGTGTTTCAAATCCTTCAATTGCATGACCAAGTTGAACTCATCTTCATCGATCACTGGATCACCTTGTTCATTCAGGTAATCACCTGTTAGGTGTTGAAAGGACCAATAATCAAACAAGTTCTGTCAATTTTTGGACTATGTCCTTAGTTGATTAATCTTGTAAACGCAATGACAGATTTTGAGAAAAATATGAGAATGAGTTAAGTTGAACTTTGGTAATGAATCACATACAGTTTTACAGGTCGCAGGTAATGAAGTACATTGGCTGTTATATCTGACAAAAGTTTAACTTTATCATTCACAGCATTATCCAAGTCATCATTCGTCACACAAGTCTGCAAGTGTCTGGCATTAAGTATTTGATCATGGAAATCATTACACACAGTCTAATTCTCTTCTACCAGTGGGGTTTGTCAGATAGTGGTCAGAAACAGGAACCCTGGCATCCCCATCCCTAACCTTAAGCATAGCAGTGTGGAGTTCAAATGTGGTGCAAGACTTGATGCTTTTATTTAACTAGCTAACTCAATTTAGACTAGGATTGAAATTGTATCATCTTTGTTTATCCACTGAAGCACTGGGCCAGTAGAGCTGATAACGTGGTTTTAACAAAAACCCTCTTCATCCTTCTAACAGTGAGATTATAAAGTTGTACACTGGACAATTTGTAACTTGACCTAACAGTATTAGAAATATCAATCCCATCAGTTTTATCTGTATTTGTTTCCAGGCTAGAGTCAGTTTATTTAAGATAGCATTAGCTAAAGATTTTAGCTACATTGATATACCAGCCAAGGAAACAAAGACAATGAGTATGTTACGACATGGGGTAAATCCTCCTGCTTAATTTAAATCAGCAACACAGAAAAGATTTATCCCGTGCAGTAATTTGTGAAAATTCGAGAGACCAAGAGCTATTTAAAGTAAAAGTTAACAGCTTTATTTCTTCAAGTATAACAGAGAATAATTATCTAACAACTATTTACAATTCCTTCCTCTAACCTATCTTATACTTTCCCTTCTATAATACTAATATGATAAAACCCCTGATTAAGGTTTACTGAAAAATTCAAATTTCAAAACCAGCCAGCTGTCGAAACTTCTCTTTGTAGATTTGCTCCCCAGGTCGGTGTTGATGTTTTTCTCTGTGCAAACTCCTTCCCTAGACAGGCACCTCTCAGAAGTTCTGACTAGCAGTCTACATCTGTTGGTCTTGTGGCAGTTCTCTTCCCAACTGTTCGATTTTCCCAGTTTTTAAGATTGCCAATATACTCAATTCAAACTTGAATGGAAGTTGGTATTTTTTGGGGTATAATTTAGATTGATTGGCCTAATTCAAATCTGTTTGTGTCTCCAGGAACTAGCTACCCTAGTAGCTAGATGACATGTTACATTGTATCTTGTTCAGAGCATTTGGTGCTGTCAGGTAATTATACTAGCTTTTAACTATCTTAAAGGTACAGTACACCCACATCTTCATAACAAGTGTCTGTGAGTTACTCCACTGCAGTCCTATCACAGACCAGACAGATCTATACCTGATATTCACACAAATTTATTTGATTAGTGCTTAGATCACTTGACAAGTTATCCAGAGAGTGTCACTGGAAATTTCACCATGCAGGTTGATTACTTAAATTCAGTTTTAAGAGAAAGGGACAGTGAAGCAATCAGATTGTCACAGAAATGCAATCAGTTTTCTGATGTTCTTTAGCGAAGTAGTGTGTCATTCTTATCCAGAATGGCCTGGGTGAGTCCAGTCCAAGACCAATATAATTGGCTTGACTACCCTTCGAAGTGACTCAGGAGTTTCTACCTCCTCAGAGCAGTTAGGGATGGACAGTCAATGTCAGCTTCTCTCATGAAATCCACTACCACAAAATAATTTTTTTAAAAAGTCAACTTAGAGTTGAAGGAGCAGCATGATAATGAAGAGCAGAAACTGTAGAATAATTGTAGTGCTAAATTGGCAAGGTGGCCCAGTTAGCATTGCTGCTTCACAGTGCTAGTGAACCAGGTTCAAATCTAGCTCTGGGTATCTAACTGTGTGGAGTTTGCATATTCTCCCTGTGTTGGTGTGGATTTTCACTGGTTGTGCCAATTTCCTCCCACTGTCCAAAGATGTACAGGTTAGGGGGATTGGATGGAGGGGACTGGGTCTGGGTGGAATGATTTTTGGAAGGTTGGTGCAGACCTGATGGGCCAAATAGTCACTTTCTGTACTGTAGGGATTCTATGATGCTGTTTGTGTCAAAGAAACTGCTCACCGTCCTGTGGCATTACCTTGATGCTGACGCTCCTGTTTCTTGAGATTGAGTGCCTGGTTACTGATGTCAATTTCCTCCTTAATGTTGTTGATCCTTTCAGTCAGCTCCTTCACACTCTTCCTTTTCATACTAAGAATACTTTTATTCTCCATTAAGATACGATTAATTTCACGTCCTTTTTCATTTTTGAACACTTCAAACATTGATGCTTTTAGTGGAGGAGTGCTAAATCACAAAAAAAGGGAACATAAATCAAGAATAAAACTAGAAAGAATTAATCCTAACCGGACAAAACTGCTTTTGATAAATCTTATTTTTAATTTTTGTTTAATTTCTTTAGATAAAAGCCACTCCACAAGGTTGTGCCACTTGCTATGATCCAGAGCCACAGACTATTTATTAGTCTGAAGAAACTACAGTCCAGTGTATTTGTTGTCACCCATTTCTACTGAGATCACTGGGTCATAAGCTGCTTTAAGCCCTTGTGTCATTCAAGCAAATTTTTCTAATCATTCATAGGATTTAGTCATCACTGGGTAGGCTAGCATTAATTGCCACATGGATCAATGCCAGGACCCCAGGTATATATATTAACGATTTAGATGAGAAAACTAAAAATAATACCTCCACATTTGCAGACAATACAGAGCTAGTGGGGAAGGTGAACAGTGAAGAAGATGTAGTGAAGAAGAAGAATTGGAAGAAGATGTAGAGATGCTTCAATGTGATTTGGACAAGTTGAGTGAGTGGGTATGACAGAAGAAGGGATAACTTTTGTAAATTTATTCATGGGATGTGGGTGTCACTAGCTAGGCCAGCATTCATTGCCCATCCCGAATTGCTCAGAGGGCAGTAAAGAGTCAATCACATTGCTGTGGGTCTGTTTTCCCTGGAGTGTCGGAGGCTGAGGGGTGACCTTATAGAGGTTTACAAAATTATGAGGGGCATGGATAGGATAAATAGGCAAAGTTTTTTCCCTGGTGTCGGGGAGTCCAGAACTAGAGGGCATAGGTTTAGGGTGAGAGGGGAAAGATATAAAAGAGACCTAAGGGGCAACTTTTTCACACAGAGGGTGGTACGTATATAGAATAAGCTGCCAAAGGATGTGGTGGAGGCTGGTACAATTGTAACATTTAAGAGGCATTTGGATGGGTATATGAATAGGAAGGGTTTGGAGGGATATGGGCCGGGTGCTGTCAGGTGGGACTAGATTGGGTTGGGATGTCTGGTCGGCATGGACAGGTTGGACCGAAGTCTCTATGGCTTTAAGGTACTTCACTGTGAGAGAGGTCCGTGCAACTTATCCTGCTGTAAGGTACTTTGATTTCAAAAGGGAATTTTCTTTTTGCTGCTAGCTTCTCGAGTCATAGAGATGTACAGCACGCAAACAGACCCTTCGGTCCAACTCGTCCATGCCAACCAGGTATCCTAACTCTTGGAGGACATTTACTTCAATTGTCACTCTTAGTTGTGTGCTGAAGCTTTTGCGAGGCAACCTTCAGTATGTGTCCCCATCTCTTCCAAAACAACTTTGTCAAGCAACTAAATCCATAAAACTAATCTCTGATCTTCCTTAAAAGTGTCAGTTTCCACAAAGGCAGTTTTTTGTAAACAGTGAACTATAACACACTTCAAAACTTTTGACTGTTCAGTTCCTAGAAATACAACATAGATAGAACATAGAAAAGTATAGCACAGAACAGGCCCTTAGGCCCACGATGTTGTGCCGAGGTTTAATCCTAATGTAAAATATAGTAACTCAACCTACGTATCCCTCAACTCACTGCTATTCATGTGCATGTCTAGCAGTCACTTAAATGTCCCCAATGACTCTGCTTCCACCACCACAGCTGGCAACGCATTCCATGCATTCATAACTCTCTGCATAAAGAACCTATCTCTGACGTCTCCTTTATACCTTCCTCCTAATATCTTCAAACTATGATTTCTCGTACCAGTCAATCCTGCCCTGGGGAAATGTCTCTGGCTATTGACTCTATCTATTCGTCTCATTATTTTGTACACCTCGATCAGGTCTCCTCTGTTCTTCCTTCTCTCCAGAGAGAAAAGTCCAAGCTTATTCAACCTTTCTTCATAAGACAAGCCCTCCAGTCCAGGCAGCATCCTGGTAAACCTTCTTTGCGCCCTCTCCAAAGCTTCTGTACCTTTCCTATAGTAGGGCGACCAGAACAGGACACAATATTCCAATCATACGGTAAACTTTCTGCAGCACAGAATCCATCTCTTCCAGCTTCCTTCACATAGTTAATTACTTTTTAAGGACCAAGTATTCCCAAATATATATATTTATATCATTTTTGAGATTTACATTTTAAAATAGAGGCAAAGGGATTTTGTTTAGTTTTGTTCAGGTTTTTTTTAAATGTCAGAACATCATTTTGGAACAGTGACTCAAATACTCACTGCTAATAAAGCGTGTGACTGCAATCAAGTACTGACAGAGTCTGTGCAGTGTTATTGTACAAGATATTTATACTTGGGAGTTTATTACTGGTAGAGTAATCAGTACAAAAGGATGAGTTTTGTTTTGATTCTAGTTCACAAGAAACAGGTGTTTAGTTCAAAAGTAAAAAGATTTTCTCTTTGTAGGGATTCTTTAACCATTTCAGCTTGGGGAGTCCCCAGCAGAAATGATTCAATACTCTGAAGATTCCAAGCCAGGAGAATTTGGGGTAGAAATCTTCAAGTTAGAATTGAGATAGTTTAGGCCAACAAAGTTGTAGAAAGGTTCATGTCATCGGATGTGAAAAGGAATTGTGAAATTGCCTCTCTTGCGCAAGGAAAAGGAACTGGAAATTTCCAATTAAGTAAAGATTTAAAAACTGAGGCAGTGATATTTCTCTGGGATTGAATTTCTGGTTTTGGTTTTGGGAATCAGGTTGAAACTTTGTTTTGATAGATGTGTTGACATTTTTCTAACTAATGTATATAGTTACCTTGTTTTTTTAAAATTCATTCACAGATGTGGGCATCGCTAGCTAGGCCAGCATTTATTGGCCATCCCTAATTGCAGAGGGCAGTTAAGATCAACCATACTGCTGTGGTTGACTCTGGAGTCTGGAGTCACATATAGCCAGACTAAGTAAGAATGGTAAGAATGGCAGTTTCCTTCCCTAAAGGACATTAGTGAATTAGATGGGTTTTTCCTGACAGTCAACATCAGTACACGGTCATCATTGACTCTTAATGCATTTGTATCAAATTTTCAATGTGAATACAGCTTTTCAGCACTGAGTTAGTACTTGTTATACTAGATGAAGTCCATACTGACACCAAAATATGACCTTACTGGATTATGCACTTACCACAGGACTACAACAGTACTTCATAGATTATTTCCAGTGTGACTCCCATTTTAATTCATCACAACTTCTCAAGAACGGAAACACAGAGAGATAGAAGGAAAGAACAGAAACACAGAGAGGGAGAGAACAAAAACACAGAGAGATAGAGAGAGAGAACAGATACATGGAGAGATAGATAGAGGGATAATAGGGATGAGCAACTAATGCTGGCCCTGCTAGCAATACCCACATCCTATTTATGAAGTTTTGAAAAAGAATCTCTTGAAAATTAATGAAAAACTAGACGTTAGCAGTAAGAAACGCAATAAAAGAGCAGGGAACATTTAAGATATTAAAGATCACATATTATAGTTCAATAATACATTTTTAATCTCAAAACCTGTGTTTTAAAATACTTTGTAAGGATGTTATTATTTTCTGTACTCATGCACAACCAAGCTCTCCACATTTTCTGCAGTCAGAAGACTCAGTGAATTTCCTCTCCCTCCACCAACCATTCCCAACCATGCACCCAACCATATATCCCTCTTTGCAAACCCCTCCACACCCAGACATGCAATAGTCCCTCTTCACAACATTCTCCCCTATTCATACACCTCTTCTCAAAGCATCTCCCCACCCCTCACAATCAGTCACTCAGCACTTTCTTCCCAAACTCTGTCTTCTCTCACAGTCACTCCATCAGCAGCCCCTCTTTAAAATCCAACTCCCTTGCTTTTGGTCAGTAGTTCTACTTCTCAAAATTCATCCCCCACTTGATGCCACCTCTTCCCAGTTAGCTAGTGGGACGATATTTGTAATAATAAGGAACAAGAAGGAACAGTCAAGAGCTTCGCTAATGTTTTGTCATTTGTCCTCAATTATGACAGTGATGCAGACTACTAAGCAATGGGTACCATTCTAGTTTCACGTAACCATGTACGAACCTGGAAACTCACTGGTTTTCAAAGAATGACTGCATTTTTAGATACCAGTTGCACTCGCTTAATCAGTATGGTCATGCCACCAGGTGACATCACTCACCTTTCCAACAGCCTTACAGCCCTTTTAGGTCCTTTTATGGCAAGGACACTGTCAATGAAAACTGGTAGCAATTCACTACACCTGTGGGAGATTCAGACTGCTCCTTCCCCACTTAATCCATTGACACTTGAGCTCTTCTGCTCCCAACCCCCATATCCCCAAAACCATAGACGTTCCAGCTCTGGTACCCTCCCCAAACTTCATGGAGACTCAAGCTAAATAACAAACCCAGACACCTCTCCCCTTCACAAACCACATCGAGACCTGAGCTTCACTGCTTCCTTTACTGAACTGCGTGGAGAATTGAGCTCTGCTCCCTCTTACTACCATGTACAAATATCAAGGCTTCAGTCAAATGGTCAGCAGCAGAGCGTGTCCCAGTGGTGTAATGAGTTAGGCAGTCATCTCTGAGCATGTGTGATTAACTTTTAAGTTTTTTCCCAACACTGGAGCTCTCAGACTGTGCCTTGGGAAGCTTGAACTTTGAGTATCAACTAAAAGCAGATGAGATCACGATCAATCACACCAAACAATTACAAAGAGGCAGAGGTGAAAAAATAATTTTCGAGGGTGGAGTTCCATACATACTTGAACAGTTGGAAATCTGTCAAATAGTAGAAATTTCTCATCTGAAAATAATTCAAGGAGAGCAAATCAGCAGAAAACGCTACTGGATTTTACATAATTTTGGTCTTTTTTTAAACGGTTATCTTGACTATTCACCAGATTCCTCTCCCTTTTACCTTTGAAGAACGCATTTTAAATGCTTTACTACTGTCATCACCAGACCACCATCAATCACTGCTCCATATGCTAAACCAATTGAATCAGTGTCAAACATCACTACCATAGAAAATTCATAGTGTAAAATCTGCTGATCACAGATTCTTTGAATTCCATTTCTCTTTCCAAGTCTGCTCTGAACTCCCCTGCTTACCTGGACTTGCTATCTTCCAATTTGATAACTATTTCTGACTGTGCAGAATCAGCACTCAGTACTTCAAGGTCTCTCTGTGTTGTGTCTTTCTCAGGAAGGATAGGAGGTGAAGATTCTTTCACCTGTAAAACCATCTCAGCATCTTTTCCTCCAATAGACATTCGTTCCTTCTTGATGTTGCTACTGTAAACACAAAGTAACCATCAACTTAATTCAAAACAGGTAAATATTCATTGAAGTCCACTCAATCATCAGAAAAATAATGGAAGATGTCATCAATAATGCTATCAAGCTGTGCTTTCTCACTAAAAATAGTTCACCAATGCTCAGTTGGGTTCAACTGAAAACCTTATTACACCATGATCCAGACATAGACAATATAGCTGAGGTGAGGTGGTGAGAGTAACTGCCCTTGACTTCAAGCAACAATAAGCTCTGATCAAATGAAATTTAATTAAAATAATGGGAGGGAAACTCTACATAAAAGGAGATTGTTGGAAGACAATTGTCTCAGCCTTACTACACCACCTTAAGAGTTCCTCAGTTAGAGTCCAGGATCCAATCATCTTCACCAATTTCTTTTATCAAAATGGCAAAGTTTGGATTTTTGCTGGTGATTGCAGAATGTTCAGCACTTCTTGTAACTTGTCAGATTATTAAGCATTCCACTCTTGTAATAATATTTGGACAATATCCAGACTTCAACTGATATGTCAGTAATATATTTGCTGCATAAGTGTTAGACAGTAATCATCTCCAGCAAAATTATGAGTCCACCCTCATTGCCAGTCAAAGGCATTCCCATTGCTAAATCTCACACTATAATGGGAAGTTACCATTGTCTGAAATTTAGCTGAATCAGCCATCAAAATACCATGATTACTAGAGTAGCACTGCTATAGGTTGCGATTACTATGGCAAGTAATTCATTTGCTGACTTTCCAAAACCTGTCCAAATCTATGAGGCAAGTCAAAAGTGTGATGAAATACTTTCCACTTGTTTGAGTAAGTGCAGATCCAACAAATCTCAAAATCTTGACACCATCCGTCCCTCTAATAGATCAAAATCTAGGAACTCCTTCCCCTAAATGCCATTGTAGGTGTACCTCAACCATATTGACTGTAATACTCAAGAAACTAGCTTACCACCATCTTTTCAAAGGTAATTAAAGATGGGAAAAGAATGTTGGCTTTGCCAACAATGCTTATGATAAAAAGAAACTTGGATTTAGTCTAGCAAGCTCAGATTTAAACAGTTATCCAGAATTCAGCTTCTGGCATGTTAAAAATAACTATAGCAAAGTACTAACAGTAACAGATGCTGACTCAGGTTCTTCTTGTTACATCATTGACACTTACTGGTCCATCCAATTCTGTCTGTCTCAGGGATAGGTGCAACCATTGAAACTAATTGAAAGTTTTAGTGTTTATTGAAAATCCTGGACTGTTTCAAAGGGCCTTGGTGCAACCATGTCTGAAATATTGTGAACAATTGTGGTCTTCTTAACTAAGAATATATATTATCCTCTTGCCTTGCAGGGACTGGAACAAAAGCTCACCCAAGGATTCATGGAATGAAAGCATTGTTCTCAGAAGAGATTGTGTTGAATATATTTAAATTCCCTAGAGTTTAGAAGAATGAGAGTAATCTCACTGAAACAATCCTTGGGGTTTGATATGGTAGCTGCTGGGAGGATATTTCTCCTGCCTAGGAAACCTAGAACTAGTACCAGAATAGGAATTAGTTCTTCACTGAAAGTGTTCTGAACTTTTGGAATTCTCTGCAACAGAGAGTTATGAATGCTCGAGCATTGAGTATATTCAAATCAGAGGTTTACAGGTTTAAAAAAATGTAAATAGTAGGAGAATCATTAAGGGGCCAGTGTTCGTGCAAACCGCATAACTAGGGAAGTAGAGAGGGTTTGAATTAAATCATGGGGGATAGGGTGCAGCAAAGAATACAGACAAGGTAAGAGAGGAAAATATAAATTTGTGAAATGAGGGCCGGAGATGGCAGGAAGGATCAGAGAGAAAAAAACTCCTAAAACATTCCAACTAGACATTACAAAAATAGCAAAAAGGCAAAACTAAAAACAAATGTATGTGAAGATGAATTCATAACAAAGGAAAAAAAATGAAGAAAACACAGTCTGATGGAGACATGGTTGCAAGTTGATAAAGATTGTCCTGAATTATGAGGGATATGTAACATTTAAGAAAAAAGGAAGTTATATATGTGATGGGGTAGCACTGTTAGTCAAGATTAGATTTGTGCAATAATCAATTTAAGTAGAGCTGAGGAATAGTAAGAGAAAGAACGGATGAATAGAACTAATTTAATGGCTCTTCAAAGGGCTGAAACAAATATAATGGGATTATCTGTTTTAGCTTATACTATATTATTCTACAATGATTAGCACAAGAGGAAGGTTGCAACAACACAATAAGATTATATCAGTAGCTTCTCCAAGCAGAGCACTTGAAGGAGAAAGATAAATCCAATGAAAAAAATGGAAACCTCTAACCCAGTTGGATCTTTTCCCTTCTTGGTTTTTAACTTTTTGGCTTTAGCTGATGTTGGAGCTTGTCCAATACCAAATCCCTCTCCACTCACTTCTCCAACATGTGTTTCTTCAGCTGTCTCAGTCACGACCTGTAAGTACCAAAAGATAAGGTACTCAAAAAAACAATTGGTGAAATTTACACAAGTAATAAGATATTTAATAGAAAACCTTACAGATTTTTAAAAAATTCTTTCATGGGATGTGAACTTCACTGGCTAGGCCAGTGATTTATTGCCCATTCCTGCCCAGAGGGCATTTAAGTATTAACCACATTGCTGTAGGCCTGGGTCATACACAGGTCAGACCAGATTAAGTTGGCAGATTTTCTGTTTTAATGGGGAAGTGAACCAGATAGAGTTTTACAACAATTCCGTTAGGCTAGCTTTTTAAAAATTCCAGATTTTTAATGAATTCAAATTTCACTAACTGCTATGGTGAAGTTTGAAACCAAGTGTCTGGAACATTGTTGTGCTCAATGTCATGCTTTCTTTTATAAATGACTTGTAGTGATTCAGAATATTTTATTAAATTTAAAAAACTACATAAATTTGCAGTTTTTGAAAGCTGAATTCCAACATGAAGCCTTTACCAGAGTCTTCACTTTATGCTCAAGTGAATTTGCCATGACATGTCCAGGATAACAAGCATAAAATCCTTTCTGTTAATTACCTTACAAAATAAAAACTCTCATTGCTTCTACAGTCTCATTTTGCCTTTGATAGCATGGAGAATCAGACTGGATTTTGTTTTACACATAATGTAAAAAAATATGGAAAAGGTTAATGAAATAATGTGCAACAGCAATATAATCTAGTATAGCCATAGTATTTATTGGGGTAATTTAAGCTAATTTTTCAAAAAAAAAGACTCGCATTTAATATCCAGAGCGTTTCCCAACTTCAGGGTTCTGAAAGCATTTTTACAGCGAATTAGGTACTTTTGATGTACAGTCATTGTTGTAAGGTCGGATACAAGGCAGCCAGTATACAAAAGTCCCACAAATATTAATGAACCAATAATTGATTTTAGATATTGGTTGGGGAGTAACTATTGGCTGGAACACGACGTACTTCGCTTCAAATGAATGATTTGAGATTTTATTTACATCAGTTTAGGAGGTGAATGGGATTTTAGTGTAACGTTTCATTTGAAAGGATCACTGTAATGGAAAATTAACATTTATTGTGAAATCGATAAAGGCATAGAGAAACAAAGAAGTAAAGGCCTGACTGAAACTAGGGGCAAGTATTGCAAACTAAAGAGAAAAATGTAAAGGCAAACCAACCAACAGCAGACTTACAAGGCCAGTTAAACTACCATATCAACAGTCAAGAATGAGAGAAACAACTTCATATATGGAAAGGAACTCAAATGTCCCAGGGTCCTAACCTTGCAGGTGTTGATAAGAAGAAGCGAATTATAGTATAAAGGGAATATGTGAAGGCTATCGAGCGCCCCTTTACATGAGGCATCTTGCCAATGTTTTGCAGAGGTCTGAAATAAACTTTTTCTTTGCTCTTGCAAGCATTTGAATCGAGTCGATTTAATTTTTCATGACAGTAAACTTGGAGGCTCTCCCGGGACCCCGCGACTGGGGAAGATTCTTAAGGTTCCCAGGAGGTGCAGGTGCCAGTGCCTTGAAGGACTTTTACTTCATCTTGAGCGCTAAATTGGCCCCTTTGCGCGAGAGGGCTGGGAATCTGTGGATCACCCCGGTGCCGGGGTCCAAATCGAATAGGGTCAGGGTAAGAGACGTGGCTTAAGTAATCCTACATGGAGACTCATTCTAAGAGAATAAATAAATCAGGAGGAAGGTCCATTGAACTCTTACGCGGTATTCGAGCAAAACTCAAGGGAAAGGATTGATGTCTCTAGAGTGTTTAAGAGACAGCAAGTTTAAGGATGGTTTTAGACTTGGAACCACCACTGGCTGAGTTAGACTCGCCAAAGACATATCGGATACGGGGTTTCTTGGTTTACGAAAACCAAGGCATTGAGGCGGACGTGCCCAATGAGAGGGGACCTCTGGAGGTAAAAGCAAGTCATAGTGGCAAAAAAGATAACGGTACCGTGTGTGAGAGAGAGAGAGAGAGAGAGAGAGAGAGAGAGCTGAACACTTTTCCAATAACGCTGAAAATGGGCTCCAGCAAGAGCAAACAAAAAGACGGTCCACAGAGGATTGGAGTGGTCAACTAAAAATACAATACATGTTAAATAATTACGGCCCAGAATCTGTAAAGCAGTTAGAATTGTGGATCAAGGAATGTGGTTTTCCGGAGGGAGGAAGTTTAGTAAAAGGCATTTGGAAATACTGAGGTCATGTTTGGAGGACAGAGAGAAGGAGAGACGGAAGGGACAAATAGAAGCTGTGAATTGGAGTGCTTATAACATGTGGAAGGCTGAGGCTGATATCAGAGAAAGGAAATCTCAAGTAAAAGATAGATCAAATACGCATACAAATACCAGCGCACATGCAGACGTGAGAGGAAATCAACCTAATGAAGCTGTACAGTGTCTGAAGTCTGGTCCAGATCCTGACCTTGATGACTGCCCTCTGAGACCAACAGCCCCCCTACGAGATCCACCTGGCGAAGGTTCCAAGTCAGCGGCCACCGCCTCGGGGTCTGCTGAATCACCGGTAGCATTTCATACCCACAACAGATCGAAGCAAGAAGGCCAAGCGGAGGACGGCCTCTCCAAGACAGAAAGGCATCCAGGGCCTGTCCGCGATCACCCCACGATGGTCAATGAGTCAGACGGTGAGAGTACTGACTCATGATCACCTAACCAGGGGGTTCTGCAAGCACCAATGGTTGAAGTTGCAGATCCAGGAGGATACCCGATGTTGGTCCACCGGCCATGGACCATGAAGGATTTGGAAAGTGCCTATGGGCAGTTGCCTGACCCACGTAAGGTTGGAGGTAATAAGTTCGCCGAAGAAGTGACAAGGTTCTGTACTGAGTTCCATCCCATGTCACATGAGATGAGACGTCTCCTGGGATGAAAACTGGGTGCCAATGTCACTAAAATCAGGTATAACTGGCCAGCCGCAAATATCCATGCCAGAGCAGCCGACCCGCAGGCGGAGTGGAACAGAGACTTTAATGATTTTATCTCAGCGCTGGCAACCGCCTGTAGGGAGGCATCAGTATGAACGGGCATGATCAAAATTACAATGTGTAAACAACAAGAAGGTGAGACAGTGTCCCAGTACCTTACGCACCTCACTGAAGTCCATTACGCCCATATTGGACTGACACCACCCGAGGACAGAACGACGGCAGAAATCACGTGGTATGAGGCACACCTGAGGAACAGCTTCATCAATAATGCCCTACAGCAGGTCAGTGATTACTTGGGAATAAACATGAGACTACACTGTGCCTACCACCCAGCGAGTGCTGGGGCAGTGGAAAGAGGGAATGCTACCCTAAAAAAATAAATTGATAAAATGCTGTGCGGAACTAGGGGTGACGTAGACAAAGGCACTTCCAATTGTGCTAATATATATGAGATCTAGAAGGAGAGGAAGAGCCAATCTTAGCCCATTTGAGATTTTGTTTGGTAGGCTGCCCAATACAGGAATTGGCCCAAGACCTAAAGTAAGACAAATAACAGACCACTGTGAGGATGAGATGTTGTTTTTCCTGTATAAAACTCTCTACACTTTTGTCTCAAATACAGAATCAAGTGAAGGCAGCACTACCCCAACCAGCAGGAGGGAAGCTGCACGATCTAGAACCTGGAGACTGGATAATGGTGAAAGACTTTCAGGAGGGAACGCTGGAAGGTGAAGAGGTAGCTGGGGCCATTTCAAGCGCTCCTTACAACACAGACAGCTGTTAAGATCGCTGAAAGAGCCATGTGGATACATGCCAGCCATTGCAAACGTGTAGCTGGACATGAGGAGACATCGGACGACACCGGAACCAAATAGGTGCAAGTAGTGAAACTCCGATAACCAGATTGGACTGATATACGTACGGATTTGTAAGGTTGCTAGACACCTCATACAGATATGGGGCTGCCCCAGCTCACACTTTAGTAAGTGCCCTGGCAGGACTACTCGCAAAGGCAGGGGCGTCTGGGATACAGCCGCAGATGGTAACCTTAACCGAGGGTGCTAAGGGGAACTTTACATGCGACCCATGGCTGTTTAGTAACTAGGATGACTATAAATGGAACAATGAATATTTATTCAGGGATCCTTGTGCTCCCAGAAACTGCAACGTAGTAGTAGCCACCACAGCTACAGGGACACGGGAAATAGGTATTCTATTATCAAGGAAGGAAGTGCCAGGACACGGGTAATAATAACCGAGATTCAGAAGAGTGATGAGGGAGCCTGGTGGTATGGAATAGATAGACCCTTCTCCGACATCTATAGACAGGTGAATATAGTGGTACAGTCGCCGCCACACCCCCGAGATGCAGTGCAGAAGGTCCTACAGGAAATAGTAGCACCAGGGCACGGCAACCAACCAAACCAAATCATGGACCTAACCCCAAGCAGGGCAGAGGGCATTAATGTCATGCCAGAACCTGGAGGGAGTCGGCTGGGGCTCGGGAGCAAGTCTAACTCGGTAGTCGAAATAGCCCTTCATGAGATAAGCGGTGTAAATGCGACACCAGTAGGTTGAGAGATGCGAAGGGCCATTGCTAGATATGAAGGGAACAGAGCTTGTGCCTTGGCCCTAATACAACACCAGAGATTAGAGGTTGGCTTCCCTTGTTGGATATGTTTGCACCCAGCCCAACAGTGGACTGCCGAACCAATCACAGAGAACCTAACGAGAAATGCTAGCTGCCTGCTTCCACGGGCGGCGACTACCCTGACCCTGGTAGGGAGAGCAATTAGGGCAAATCTCACGCCACCACCCGAACTCAAGGCTAACTGCAGACCCAATGCAGACACGCTGCCGACCACAACCTTCCGTATAGTGGAAGGCAGGGGAGAAATGTGTATTTGCACAAATTAGGGAAGACTCCATTTGGGGATCTCTCAGTGTACTACGATGCTGTACTTAAACAATGACTCTTGCTCAGCTACCTATGCAAATGGTATGATCATCAATATTACTTGTTCCTTTATCAATAATCAGACCATGATGGCTGGTATAATATGGGCCTTTGGAGAGAGAGGGTACAACCACCTCCCCCAGGATGGAAGGGGTATTGCTATCCTGCGGTACTGTCTCCTGGCACAACAGTGTTCATCCCAAAGGCCAGTAACGGGCGAACCCGAAGGGACATCCCACAGCATTGGAATGGGTACACACTCGCAGACCCCTGGACTATACCAGGAGTGAACACTGGGTGGTCTATTCTCTTGGGAGCAGGGACAACACTGGCAATAAACAAGATTAATGGCCTGGGATATAGTGTATTACTGTTAGCAAATGAGACGGAGGAAGGTCTAACACTCATTAATACTGAGTTAACGGCAGTAAGGGAAGCAGTGATATAAATCGATTGGTACTAGACATACTGACGGCAGAGAGAGGAGGCGTCTGCAAAATGTTGGGTAGGTCGTACTGTTTTAATATTCCTGATGAGTCCCAGAATATCACTAGTGTCATAAATCATATGAAGGCGGCAGTAAGACCACCTCCCCCAGCAGATGACTCCTGGTTCCAGTGGCTTACCTTCCTTTGGGGAGGATAGGGGTATTAGATCTTACATGCTCTACTAGTTGTAGGGCTGGTCACACTGATGGTGCTTTGTATAGTACCCTGCTTGTGTACCTGCCTACGGCGTTTGCTTATGAGTGCAGTGGGGTACCAATTGGTAAAACAATCAGAGGCCCCACAGTAGGAGGATCCAATTGCATGGATCCCACCATACCGTAACATTGAAGTGTGTGACATGTGAAAATGAGCTAAGTACAGGGCACACCAGAGCAAGTGACGATACCACCAAAAGCTGTGTTACAAGTAGAAGGTGTCTGAGGGAAGGCCTGGTGCTCCCTAAACAATTTGATGTAGAGCTACCTGGCTCTGTATATTTTTTATTTCATTGTTGTCATAAAATGACAAAAAGGGGGGAAATGTAATGGAAAATTAACATTTATTGTGAAATCTATATAAGGGCCTGATTGAAATTAGAGGCAAGCATTGCAAACAAACAGAAAAATGTAAAGGCAAACTGACCTAATAGCAGACTTACAAGGGCAGTTAAACTACCATGCCAGCAGTCAAGGAATGAGAGAAACAACTCCATATATGTTCCAGGCCCCTAACCTTGAAGATGTTGATAAGAAGAAGCGAATTATAGTATAAAGGGAATATGTGAAGGCTGGAGTTATAGATAATAAATCAGCTATGATCTCATTGAATGACTGAGCAGAATCAATTGACCAGATAGTCTACTTCTGCCCTATATATATATATGGTCTTAAATTGTTTAGAGACCAGGATCTGCAATGATAAGTGCATACGAAAGAATGCGAGAAGAGCCACTGGGTTGAATTTCACTTTGAAGGTGGAAAATAGGAACAGAGACTTTTTTCAGATCCTGAACCTATCCCCTGGAAAACAGTCATTGCTGTGTATTTCTGACTGGGGTGGAGCCCAGTTTCATGTTCATCATGTTCATGAGGATGCTTGGTCGGTTTTCGAAATTGAAATATCAATGGAAGTCTTTCAGCTCAGAGGAGCACCTAGCTACATTAAAAATTAAGGAAATAAGAGGGTATTTTAACAAGAAGGTGCCTTCTCAGCCACTTCCTGAAAATGGAAATAATAAGAATTACAGATAGCAGCCTATTTTAGTCTTGAGTTGTGTAACTGGGAATGTCATCATTTGCTGTCTATCTCCAGTTGCCTTTGAGAAAGTGGTAGTGAGCCACTTTCTTGAACTGCTGTAGTGCATAGTAGGTGCACAATCACAGTGAAGGGAGTTCTGAGTTTTACAGATCAAGTTCTTTCCTCATAGCCTTGCAGATAATGTCTTTTTCAAGTGCATGTCCAATTCACTTTTGGAAGTTACTGTTCCAACCATTGTTTCAAACAATTACTTCCAGATCAAATTAACTCATCGGATTCTGTGAATGAGATAAAGCAGACAAGGACATTGTAAGCCAAATAAACTGGACACCTCAACTAGTGGATTGTTGGTCTTTCTGATCTCCTTTATTCTGTGGGTGCTTTGTTGTTTGAGAGGTGATTTAAGTGAGTAGTTGAGGTCCTTATTACTTGTTCTGGTGTAAATAAGAATCCCAAGCCAATATTTTAAGAGGGAAAGAAAGACAGCCTTCTGACCAAAATTCTGCCATCAACTAATTGCATTGGATTAACTTGCTGTTCACCTATATAACAAACTATATATCAAAGTAACTATAGCAGTGTGAGACGGCATTGTGAGGGACATGATCAAACAATAGAAAAAGCATTTAAATTGTGGGCAAAAACTAGCCCTTTCCTCCCTCACCTCATATCCATGTACATACACTAATGATAATGTGCTGAGGTAATGATAGTTCCCAGGCTTCCCCACACTCACCGGTTCAGGAGTACAGCTAGTTGATTTATTCATTTTATCAATCAGAATGTACTTCTTCCGCAATGCAGTCTCTATTTCCTGCCCTTGTTGCCTTGATGTGAAAGAAGGGGAATAAAATCAGAAGTTATGGTTTTGACTGTGAACTGAATTTTGCAGAGAACCTCTGAAACAGAGACAGACAGCAGCAAGGAAGTTGAAGTTGGAACAAACAGAAGCAGATATGAAAACAGGGAGAAAGGCAACTTTACAGGCAGAGGTGGGATTAGGGACAGGAAAAGAAACAGGCAGAAGCAAAGCTAGAGAGATTCAGAGAGGCAGTATTAACACTGACAAAGCAGCAGATGAAAAGGCTGCATTAGATACAGCAGCAAAAATAGAGCACCAGACATAAACCTTATTTGAAAGTGTTTGGCTTGCCAGTGTAGAGAAAGCTTTATTGTAACTGATCCATGAGATAACTACTATGGAAGTGCCTTGATGAGATAATATAATGATGACATCTATTTTGAGCTTATCCTACAACTGATCTGAGTGTATTGTGTTTGTTAAGGTAAAGAAAGAAAGAAAAACTTAGATCTCTTTTGTAATTTTCTTGACCTCAGGATACCCAAAGTACTTATTGCCAATCACAACTGCTATGAAGATTAATAATATTATTATAATTATTTGAAGACTTGGTTCTAAAGTGGGGAAAATGGACTTAGTTATTCTGATCTATTTTTGCAAAAGTCAGAAAGTAACTTTGAACATTAAGCTTAAAACAGCATTTAAAAGAAATTGCATGATCTCAATTAAATTGCCAGCAATCCATCCGTTGACATAATTATTAAGGTATTTTTCTGAATTAAGTTCGGGAATGAGAAAGAGAAAGGGCTGGAAGCAGGTTCATGCAAGGGCAAGAAGCTAATATCAGCAGAGCTGATGTTAAGAGCATTTTTCAAACAACTGGGACCCAGGAGAAGTCCTGGGTGTTAAATAGTTTGTGGGAGTATCTGAGAGGGAGACATCCTATAAAACTATTGAAATCTTGAGTTTCAGGTACCCATGTTAAGTAATGGGAAACGGAGGGAGCAGATTATTTTAAGTATCATGAAAATACATTCACTGAAAAATATAACACCTAGTGAAGTACAGCAATTTGCCAAAGGAAAGTTGACTACAACTGTGCCATTGAGCAACAGGCTTTAGCATAGAAGCAGGAGTGACTTTTCACTGAGGTTTGAAAGCCAATGAGGGTATTGTTGCTGAATGGCATTCTTTTGTACTGTAAGAATTCCGTGATTCTTTCTTTGTGCTGTTTATAATGGGATCACTCCAGTAGTTCTTGTATAGTGTAATATAGTTTGCTTTTGTTTCTTCTTTGAAATAAACTTTAATGTTTTTGCACAAGTACATGTACAGGATCTTGCAAATATGTTTAATGACTGACTCCATTGGTAACAAAAAGGAAAATAAAACCTCTAGTCTATCAAGCCAGGTTTCACTCTGGGACTTGACTTGTCTGATATTACCATCAATATTGATAATAATGCAATACAGAATCAAAATCATTCCAGCACAGGAGGCCATTCAGTTTATCAAGCACCTGCCAGTTTTCTCCAAAAATTTCTCACACCAGATCGTTTCCCACAATCTCTATATATCCTTTATGATTTTGCATATCTTTATCAATTCATCTCTTGACCTTTTCTTCTCTGATGAGAACAATTCCAGCTTCTTGATTCCATGCTTGTAAAATAAGTCTCTCATCCTTGGAACCATTCTCATTAAACCTTTTTGCACTGTCTTTAAAGCCTTCAATTCTTACAAATGTGTGATGCCTGGTATTGACTGTTGTACTCCAGTTGGGGCTGAGCAAATGATTCTTAAAGGTTCACCATAACTTCCATACTCCTATATGCTACTCTCTGTTTATAAAGTGTAGGATCTCTATGCTTTCTAAACCACTTTCTCAACCTGCCTAGCTACCTCAAACAACGTACACATATTCACATAGGTTTCTTTATTTCTGCATCCTTTTAGAATTACATCCTTCAGTTTATAATTTCTCTCCTCATTCTTGCTATTAATAATATATCCCTTTCCACTTTTCTCCATTAAACTTTATCAAATACAATTCTGCCCATTTCACTATCCCAGAGCCTCCTAAATCTACAACTATCCTCATCACAGTTCATTATACATTATAGTTCTGTGTCATCTGCAAATTTTAAAATTGTGGTCTGTACACCCAGGTCTAGTTCATGAATACAGGTCAATGTAAGCAATAACCCCATTACTGACTGTTGTGGAAAACCTTCCTCCAGTATGAAATATAATTCATTCGTAATTGCTTGCTGTTTCCAGTCATTTAGCCATTGTTCCTTTTATACCACTGGCTTTAATCTTGCTGAAAGTCTTATGATGTGGCACTTCATCAAATACCTTTTGAAAGACCATATGCACCACATAACTGCATTACCCTCATCAGCCTTCTGTTACCTCATCAATAAACCCATCTCATTAGTTACATATGATTTGTCTTTAACAAGCTGTGATATGAAATAGTAAGGTATTTTTAAACCAGTCACTGATGTAGCATATTCAAAGGAAATATGAATGTTCTTAACTATATAATATAGAGGGAGCTTCAGTCTATAACTTACTTTTCCAGCACCTGTAACCCCTTGGTGGGGCAGTGCAGAGGAAACTTTACCATATACCTAATCGTCTCATCTGATTTAAGAGTCCTTAATGGGACAGTGTAGAGAAGGCTTTATTGTGCATATATCCCTGCTTTACCTGACCTGGGAGTATTTGGTGAATGGAATAAAGAGAGTATCTTATCTGGGAGACCCTAATGGGCAATGTAGAGGAAATGTCACTCTCCATCAAACTCATTCAATATCTTATCTGCAAAAGTACAATGGGAAAAAATTGAAGGAGCTTTACTCTGTTCCTACTCTGTGTAGTATCTGCCCTGGGAGTGTTTAATACGCAAAGAACCATCTCAACTTAATGAAAACATAATAAATAGGAAAACAACGGCATACATCAGTACTCACTGCAATATTATCTTGAACTGTGCAAAGGACTCACGGAGTTGCCTGAGGTTTGTGATCTTGTAAAATTAAATTGGTCAAATGGTTAGTTTGAAATTAATCATCACACACAACTATTGCAGTATTGTTTTTAGTGTTGCAATGTAAATGCCTGACCCAAAGAATGTTTCAGCATTTTTTATATAGAGGCAGTGTTCTATCTGATAAAACAATAGTTTACATGTGGTCCAATAACAAATTCCTACCAGAGACATGATAGTTGCAGTAGAAGCAAGTGCTACAAATTTCACCAATATAGAATGCATAATTTCTAAGGTTCATTACACATGGATATTTGACCCAAGTCTACCAAATCTTCCATTCAGTAGTTGAACAGTGATTGTTAAAGGAGGGCAATTTCATGAGAATGAATAGTCTTTTGAAACTACTCAAAACCATACCACAAACTGAAATTTAGTTCAACATTATGAATATTTCTTTATTTTAAATTTAGAAAGAAACTGAAAGTACATTAACAGAATTTGTCTGTTGTTACTGTTAGCAGGTCAGGCAGAACTTGTGGAGAGAAACAGAGTTAATCTTTCACCCCATCCTTCCCATACCATCAATTATGTTCCTCCATCATAAAAGGCCATCAACCTGAAATGTTATATGCCTGAGCTGCTAAGGTGTTACAGCCTTTGTTGTTCTTATTTCAGATTTTTAATGGCTGCTTTATTTTGCTTTTAAATCAGCTGCAAAAGATTGCCTGATACAGATTCTAAATAATGTGAGTTGAAAGCTGAGTGAACACTTCCTCTGCAGTGAGATTAAATGTCTTCTGCATGAAATAGTGAACAAAGTCTAGATTAGAGAGGTGCTGGAAAAGCACAGCAGGTCAGGCAGTATCTGAGGAGCAGGAAAATCGATGTTTCGGGCAAAAGCCCTTCATTTCCTGATGGGTTTTGCCCGAAACGTCAATTTTCCTGCTCCTTGGATGTTGCTTGACCTTCTGTGCTTTTCCAGCATCACTCTAATCTAGACTCTGATCTCCAGCATCTGCAGTCCTCACTTTTGCCATATGAAATAGGGAACAGCCAACTTCAAGGGTGACTAAATCCCGCAGAAAGGAATTCCACCAGACCAAGCCCCTGTCTGGTGGGCTTCTTGACCAGTCACAAAGTCACACCCAACCAAATTGCATCCATTTCTGGGGAACGTGGTACCTATACAAGTCAGACCAGTTGCACCTGAACAAAGGTGGGACTGAGTTTTTTGCGGGGCATTTTGCTAATGCTGTTGGGAGAAAGAATGGAAGTCTAAAACAGAGTTATGTGCATGTATGTAAATGCTAGGAGTATAGTATATATGTTGGGGAGTTACAGATGAAATTGTCATGTGGGAATATGTTGTCATGGCAATAGCAGAGACCTGGCTCAAGCAAGAGTATGGTTGGGTGTGAAACATCATGGCTATAAGTTGTTCAGAAAAATTAGAAAAGGAAGGAAAGCAGGAGGCATATCAGTATTGGTTAAGGAGGACATTACTGTACTTTAGAAAGAGGATGCGTCAGAGGGTTCAACATCAGAGTCAATTTGGCTGTAGCTAAGGAATAAAAAGGATACAATGACATTGCTCATAAAAACATTAAACAAAGAAAAGAGGAGCAGGAATAGACTATTCAACTCTTCAAACCTGCTCTGCCATTCAATATGCTCAAGGTTGGTCATCCAACTCAGGACCCCTGTTCCTGCTTTCTTCCCATACCCTTTGATCCCTTTAACCCTAAGAACTACAGATATTTCTAACTTCTTCTAGAAACCATTCAATGTTTAGTCTCCACCACTTTCTGTGCAGAGAATTCCAAAGACTCACCACTCTGAGTGAAGAAATCTCCTCTCATTTCAGTTCTAAATGAACTACATCATATACTTCAACTGTGACCCTTGGTTCTGGTCCCCACAGTCATCAGGAACATCCTTCCTTCATTTACCCTGTCTAATCCTGTTAGAATTTTGTAGGCTTCTATAAGATTCACCCTTTTCTAAGCTCCAGTGGATATAGTCCTAACTAATCCAGTCTCTCTTCAGTGGTGCCATCCCAGCAATCAATCTGATAAACCTTTGTCGCACTCCCTTCAAAGCCAGAACAATAATTCTAGGTAAGGAGACCAAAACTGCACATAACAATCCAGGTGTGGTTTCACCAAGTCCCTGTACAGCTGCAGGTAGACATTCCTGTTCCTGTACTCAAATATTCTAGTTATGAAGGTCAACATACCATTTGGCTTCTTCACCTCTTGTGGCTTTTCTAGCAAAATTTGAGTAGACAGTGTAGTTTCCAAACTGCAAACCAGCCCAGGAGTGTGGGAGCAGACACACACAATTTTCACTACATGCCATTACTCAGAGTCATGAAATATCAATAAAAATATCAATGGAAATATTTTATCTTCCTTGGAGAAGAGAAATAAACCTTTCACCATCTAAACAAATCGTGCATCAAACATGGATCAGAAAAGTCATGCCTTCTGCCTTGTGAGAAAAGCTCTTGTAAAGACTTATAATTACATTAATAAAAACATAGCAAAGGTACAATCTCCTTATTACAACTTCTTAAAAGAGTCATTTATTCTCATATTAATAGAATCCCTACAGTGCAGAAATCCATTAGAAGTTGAAACTCAATCAAGCATTCATCATGCCAACGGCTATCTATAGCATAACGTACTCTCTGAAAAGGTGTGTATTTCAATTTCAAAGCAGAGTGCTTTTTTTCTTTGTTTTTACTGGATATCGGGATAGTCAGCATTTATTGCTCATGAATAGTTGCCCTCAAGAAGGCATTAGTGAGCTACCTTCTTGAATGACTGCAGGCCATTTGCTGTAAGTAAAACCATAACGCTTTAAAAAAAAATCATTTGTGGGATGCGGGTGTTGCTGGCTGGCCAGCATTTATTGCTTATCCTGAATTGCCCTTGAGAAGGAGGTGGTGAGCTGCCTGCTTGAACTTCTGCAGTCCACCTGCTATGGGTTGAGTCAGAATAACATTAGGGAGGGAATTCTAGGATTATAACTCAATGACAATTAAGGAATGGCAATATATTTCCAAGTCAGGATGGTGAGTGGCTTGGAGGGGATCTTGAAGGTGGTAGTGTTCCCATGTATCTGCTGCCCTTGTCCTTCTCAATGAAAATGGTCATGGGTTTGAAAGGTGCTGTCTAAGGATCTATGGTGAATTTCAGCATTGCATCTTGTAGATAGTACACACTGCTGCTACTGAGTGGATGGTTGTGCATGTTGTGCCAATCAAGCAGGCTGCTTTGTCCTGGATGGTGTCAAGCTTCTTGAGTGTTGTTGGAGCTGCACTCATCTAAGTAAGTGGTGAGTATTCCATCACACCCCCGACTTGTGCTTTTTAGATGGTGGACAGACTTTGGGGAGTGAGGAGGTGAGTTATTCACTGTGGTATTCCTGGCCTCTGACCTGCTCTTGTAGCCATTGTATTTACAGTGTGAGTTTCATAGAAAAATAGAAAATAGGAGCAGGAGTAGGCCATTTGGCTCTTTGAGCCTGCTCCACCATTCAATACGATCATGGCTGATCATGCAATTTCAGTATCCCATTCCTGCTTTCTCTTCATAACCCTTGATCCCTTTTAGTTGCAAAGGCCATGTCCAGTTCCCTCTTGAATATATCTAACAAACTGACACAAACAGTTTTATGTGGTAGAGAAGTACACAGGTTCACAACTCTCTGAGAGAAAAAAAAATCCTTCCTCATCTTAGTCCTGAATGGCTTACCCCTTATTCTTAGGCAGTGACCCCGAGTTCTGGACTTCCTCAACATCGGAAACATTATTTCTGCATTTGGCCTATTCAGTCCCATCATGTCTCTCTGAGATCCCCTTCATTCTTCTAAATTCCAGTGAGTACAAGCCCAGTTAATTCAGTCTTTTTTCATATGTCAGTCCTGCCATCCTGGGAATCTAGTGAACCTATGCTAAACTCACTCAGAAATTGCACACAATACCAAAGGTGTGGCCTCACCAAGGCCCTATATAACTGTAGCGAGACATCCCTATTCTTATACTCAAATTCTCTCGCTATGAAGGCCAGCATGCACCACCTGCTGCATCTGCATGCTAACTTTCAGTGACTGTTCCATCATGACACTCAGGTCTTGCTGCACCTCACCATTTCCAACGCTGCCACCTTTCGGATAATAATCTGCCTTTCTGTTTTTGCCTGCAAAGTGCCAAACCTCACATTTATCCACAGTATACTGCATTTACCAAGTATTTGCCCACTCAGTCAGCCTGTTCAAGTCATCCAGCAGCCTCCTAGCATCCTCCTCATAGCACACATTGCCACCCAGCTTAGTGTCGTCTACAAATTTGGAGATATTGTGTTCAGTCCCTTTATCCAAAATGTTAATGTGTATTGTGAACAGATTCAGTCCCGGCACTGACCCCGGAGTTACCCCACTCATCACTGCCTGCCACTCTGAAAAGGACCTGTTAATATCAACTCATTGCTTCCTGTCTGCCAACCAGTTCTCTATCCATGTCAGTACATTACCTCCGATACCATGAGCTTTAATTTTGCTATACACAACATGCACTGATTCATCCTTGACTACTCTACTAGTCACATTTCAAAATATTCCAGAAGATACCTTCTAAGGAGCCGAATTTCCCTTTAGTGAACCCATGCTGACTTTGACCGATTCTGTCACTGCTTTCCAAATACTCGGTTACTACATCCTTAAAATTGACTCCAGCATTTTCCCTATCACTGATGTCACTGTTTTCTCTCACCCTCCTTTTTTTAAAAAGTGGGGTTACATTAGCTATCCTCCAGAATCTGGAACTCTTCTATAGATGTATCTACTATTTCTAGAGCCACTTCCTTAACTACTCTAGGATGCAGAGCATCAGGCCCTGGAGACTTACTGGATTTTAATCCCATCAATTTCTTCAGTTCCTCCTTCATGCTTGACCCTCTATCCCTAGCATTTCCAGAAGATTATTTGTGTCATCCTGAAGACAGATGCAGTGTTGGTAACAGCATTGAATGTCAAATGGTTCGGTTGTCTTGCTTTGGTAATGGTCATTGCCTAGCATTTGTATGGTGTGAATGTTACGTGTCGCTTGTCAGCCCAAGCCTGGATATTGTCCAGAGTTTGTTGTATTTGAACTGTTTCACTATCTGAGGAGTTGTGAATTGTGCTGAACATTTCACAAACATCAGCAAACATCCCCACCTCTGAAGTTATGATGGAGGGAAGGTCATTGATGAAGTAACTGAAGATGGTTGGGCCTAGGACACTATCCTGAAGAATTCCTGCAGAGGCGTCTTTGAGATGAGATGGCTGACATCCAACAATTGCGGCCATCTTCTTACATGTCAAGTATGACTCCAACCAGAGGAGAGTTTGTCCTCAATACCCATTGATGTGAAGTCACACATTTTGGTACGAGTAACAGCAAAATAGATTACCACTTGAATAGTAAAAAGTTGCAGCTTGCTGATTTGCAGAGGGACCTGGGTTTCCTTGTGCATGAATTGCAGAAGGTCGGTCTGTAGGTACAACAAGTAATTAGGAAGATAAGTGGAATTTTGTCTTTCATCGTTAAAGGGGTTGAGTTTAAAAGCAGAGAGATAATGTTACAGCTGTACAAGGTGCTGGTGAAGCCACACTTGGAGTACTGTGTGTAGATTTGGTCTCCTTACTTAAGAAAGGATATACTGGTACTGGAGAGGATGCAGAGGGGATACTAAGTTGATTCCAGAGTTGAGGGAGTTGGCTTATGAGGAGAGGCTGAGTAGACTAGGATTACATTCATTGGAATTCAGAAGAATGAGTGGGGATCTTATACAAACATATAAAATTATGAAGGGTCTTGATAAAATAGAAATAGTTAGGATGTTTCCACCGGTAGGTGAGACTAGGACAAGAGGACATGGCATCAAGATTAGAGGAAGCAGGTTTAGAACTGAACTGAGAAGGAACTTCTTCACCCAGAGGGTTGTTAATCTGTGGAATTCCTTGCCCAGGGAAGTAGTTGACACTACTTCAGTAATCGCTTGTAAAGCTAAGGCAGATACTTTTTTGGAAAATAAAGGTATTAAGGGATATGGTGAAAATGCAGGTAGGAGGAGTCCATAAAAAGATTGGCCATGATCTTATTGAGTGGCAGAGCAGGCTCAAAGGGCTGGACGGCCCACTCCTGCTCCTAGTTCTTATGTTACTATGTTCTTATGATACCTTCCTTGATGTCACACGTGGTTGAATGCGACCTTGATGTCAAGCCCTGTCACTTTTACCTCAGCTCTGGAATTCAGATTTTTTGTCCATGCTTGAATCTAAGGCTGTAATGAGGACAGGAACAGAGTGGCCCTGGTGAAGGTTATTGCTGAGCAGGTGCTGCTTGATTGCAATATTGATGACACCTTTATCACTTTACAGTTGAAGAAGTTCCTGGATTTTGACCCAGTAACACTGAAGAAATGGTGGTATATTTCCAGGTGAGGATGGTGAGTAGCTGGAGGGGAACTTGTAGGTGATGATGCTCCCACTGTAAATGGCAGTGGTCATGAGTTTGGGAGGTGCTGTCGAAGAAACCTTGGTGAATTTCTGCAATACATCTTGTTAATTGTACACATTACTGCTACTGAATATCAGTGAGGAAGGGAATGAAAGGAGAGACTCTTGATTTATGCCATAAATGTGAACAGGCTAGGAGATGAATTATTCAATGCAAGATCCCTAGCCTCTGATGTGTTCTGTATGCACAGTTTGAGTACAATAGAATACTCTCCACTTGCTTGGTGGTGCAGCTCAGATGCGAAGCTTTACACCATTCAGGATAAAGCAGCTCGCTTGACTGGCATCACATTCATCAATGTCCACTGCTTCCATCACTCATGCACAGTAGCAGCAGGGTGCATCATCTACAAGAAGTAGTGCAGAAATTTACCAAGACTCCTTAGAAGGTATCTTTTCAAACTCACATCTAGAATGGCAATAGCACCAGATACTTGGGAGTTCTCCTCCAAACCATTCACCATCCTACTTTGAAATATATCACTGTTCATTTAGTGTTGTTGGGCTAAAAGTTTGGAACTCACTTCTAACTGCATTTTGGGGCTACCTAACTCAAATGATCTTTGTTCAAGAAGGCAGCTCACCATCAAGGATAACTAGAGATGGACAATAAATGGTGACTGAGCTAGTGATGTCCACATTCCAGGAATGCATACACAAAGTCCGTGGGTGTAGACAAGTTGAGGGATGATATGATTGAAGTGTTATGGTAGTTGGAGAAATCTGTTATTGTTGGTAGGGAGATCAAGAAAGAAAGGGACACAATCTTAAAATTAGATCTGATCACAGAAAGAGAAGTAGAAGTGGAATTTCCCTCCTCAAAACAATGTTAATGCAGAATATTTGGTGATTTTAAGAATGAAATCAATATAGTTTTTCCGCAAAGGGGAGGTACCAATCAATAAAAATCCAATGGAATGGCTTAAGAGGCTAAGCTAATCTACCCCTGTTGACAGGATATAATTCCTATGCAGTCTAAGTCTATCAAAGTACTCCATTGTATAAAAGTTAAAAAACATTTATGTATCCCTCAGTATGGCATTGCAGCATTTTCCTGGATTCTATTTCAATTCCATGAATTCATTGAACCCTGCAGGAGCTGCACTAGAATGAAGCTTGTTTTGGAAAATCAGCCCTTGCACAGTGGGGTCCCATCTACAACTTGTGCTGCAATAAAGTTTCTTGACGGATCTGTGGGCTTAGTATATTTCTCCATATATGTATTGTTTGAAATATACAATCACTCACATTAATTTCATCCAGTGTACCATCAAGATATCTACAAACTTGAGTCTTAATTTCTTGAACTTGATTTTCAGTCAAAGCTTCATAGCTGGTTTGGCGACGGTTAGCCTATAAGGGAAACAGGTATCTATGAACAATAACAATATCAACTATTAATTTTATTTAGCACCTTAAAATTAGGAAAATGTACCAAAGCACTTCAGAAGAGTATTGATTGAGCCACATCAGCCATATTATAGCAAATAACCAAAATTGTGTTCATTGACCAGTTTTACAGGGGTGGTTGGGGGTGGATATGTAAGCAAGAAAATTCCAGAATGGGTCGCAAGTTTAAAACCAAAAGGCCAGAATTAGAGGTACAACTATCTCACAGAAGGCAAGGCCCAGGAGCACAGGGAGAGAGATAATGATGTCAGGGAGTGGAATAGTCAGAGAGAATGAGACTTTGAACAGAGGGGGCAAGACCATAGATTGGAGCAGCTAGAGAGAGTGAGACACAGAAGTGGAGGGGATACAACCTGAGAACAACGGTGGTGAGCAGAGAGGGTGAGATCCAGGAGGAGAAGACAGAGTGAAGCAACCAGATGGGGCAAGACCTGTGACCAATTGGAGGTGAAGTCTGGGCTTAGAGAGTTCAAACAGGTTGAGGTCATACAGTGGTTGGAGGAGTAGAAGCCTAGAAGCAGAGCAGTCAAAAGGGGGTGAGGCCTGGAGCAGAGCAGTCAGAGGGATTGAGGTCTGGAAACACAGCAATCAGAGAATGTGAGGCCAGAAGCAGAGCAGTTGGAGGGTGCAAGGCCAGGAGCAGAGCAGATTAGATTAGATTAGATTACAGTGTGGAAACAGGCCCTTCGGCCCAACAAGTCCACACTGACCCGCCGAAGCGTAACCCACCCATTCCCCTACATTTACCCCTTACCTAACACTACAGGCAATTTAGCATGGCCAATTCACCTTACCTGCACATCTTTGGACTGTGGGAGGAAACCGGAGCACCCGGAGGAAACCCACGCAGACACGGGGAGAACGTGCAAACTCCACACAGACAGTAGTCCGAGGCGGGAATTGAACTCAGGTCTCTGGCGCTGTGAGGCAGCAGTGCTAACCACTGTGCCACCGTGCTGCCCATGCGGGGGTAAAGACCAAGATGTGGTCAGAATAATTGAGAGTTAGAAATACAGTGATCAGAGGCATCAGGGATTGGGAGCAGAGTGATCAGAGGAGAAGAAGCCTTAGAGTAGAACAGTCAGAGGGGGCAAGGCCTCGAAACAGAGTGATCAGGTGGTGCATGGATCAAGTGCAGTGTAGTCAAACGGCAAAAGGCCCAGGAGTAGTGTGAGAGAGATTTACAGGAATGTATCAGTGTATGACCAGAGAGAATTATTAGGCCAAATCATGTAAAACCCAGACTGACAGGAATAGATTTCTCAATATCTTTGAAAAATCACAAAATACATCACCCTAATTAAAAAGAATGTCTGATCCATAACATTATACTCCAGAAAAATAATTAGGCTGTATCATTTTAAATCTGTGACCGTATATCAAAATGAATTATAGGAATCTATCCCTAAATACTCTTAAGGTCTATAGATTTGTGTTCAAGAATATCTGGAAAAAATTATTGTAGTATACTAGCCAAATTATCTGGAGAATTACTAGAATATGGTCACTGTATAACCTAAAATTTGCAAGAGTAGATAAGCTGACAGAAATACTGAAATACATTTAACAAATTTTGAGGGCATTAGTCAAATATAATCACTGGACATCCTGAAGGTTTTATTGAAATGAATATCCCAACAGAATGACTGGACTATTATCACTGGATATCCAGAGAAAATTACTAGACAATTATCATTGGATATGATTAGATTAGATTACTTACTTACAGTGTGGAAACAGGCCCTTCAGCCCCAACCGACCCGCCAAAGCGCAACCCACCCAGACCCATTCCCCTACACCTAACACTACGGGCAATTTAGCATGGCCAATTCACCTAATCTGCACATTTTTGGACTGTGGGAGGAAACCGGAGCACCTGGAGGAAACCCACGCAGACACAGGGAAAATGTGTGCAAACTCCACACAGTCAGTTGCCTGAGGCGGGAATTGAACTCGGATCTCTGGCACTGTGAGGCAAGAGTGCGAACCACTGTGCCACCATGCCGCCCACCCACTGTGCTGCCCATCATGAAAGATTAATAGGAATAGAATTATTATGTAACTTGACAGATTTACTGGAATATAACTTTGATATTCTGAAAGATTAATTGAAATATTTCGCTGAAAATCCTTAAAATGTTTAAAAATGAGAGAAGATCATCACACTACTAAAAATGTGTTTCAGGGAGCTGTGACAGCACAATAAAATAAACTCACCACAAACTCACTGATCACCAATTTTTAAACAGCAAAAATGATTTAAAACACTCAATCACATTCTAACTTTCTCTCCTATCATTTGTGTAACAAAGGTTAATACAAATATTTGAAGAATGAATGGTGAACTTTCTTACTAGTATGTTGTGCATAGCCAGCTCATCCTGCAGTAGCTGGATCTCTTTCTGAAGATTCTGAACCAATTTCTGGAAAAAAGAAGCATTGATAATGGATAGGATGTTGATATTCGCCACTGAAGTTCATCCCAATGACACATTACCTCACTCATCATCAATCAGTTTGCCACAATTAATAGCACTTTCACTTTTGGAGGGAGATGGTGGCTTAATGGTAATGTCACTGGTTCAGCGATCCAGAGGCCCAAGCTAATGCTCTGAGGCCATGGATTTAATCCACCATGGGGTTTGTGGTATTTAAACTCAATAAATGCATCTGGAATTAGAAACTACTCTCCATAATGATCCATCGGATCCTTTGAAGAAAGATGGCGTACACTGAAAGGTTCAGCTATTGTCATGTGGCAAATAAAATTCTGGATGGATTGGTGTTCCTCATCACTATAGGCAGTAAAGCCTTTAATTTACTTAGAAGCCTTGTCCATCTGGGCAAACCTGGAATTAGACAAGGCCATTAAAGATCAAAAGCAAAATGCTCTGGATATTGGAAATGCGAAAACAAAAACAAAAAACAGAGTTTGAATGGTCATCGACCTGAATTGTTAACTGTGTTTCTTTCCACAGATGCTGCCTGATTACCTGAGGATCTTTGGTACCTTTTTGTTTTCTATATTGAGGTAAGTAACATGTCAGTAACATCACTGTTGGCGTCACTCTGCATCGTATGCCAGCCATACCTTTTAATCGTGTTCAAGGAGGTGAAATCGCCATAATCCAACAAGACCACAGGGCTGCTCTCACATCAGAGAGGGATGACTGAATAGATTAAGAATACAATAGAACACCTACAGTGTGGAAACAGGCCATTCAGCCCAACTGGCCCACACTGGCCTTCCGAAGAGTATCCCACCCAACCCCATTCCCCATTTCTTTACATTAACTCCTGACTAATGCACCTAACCTACACATCCCTGAACACAATGGGTAATTTAGCATGACCAATTCACCTAACCTGTACATCTTTGGAAACCAGAGCACCCAGAGGAAACCCACACACACATGGGGAGAATGTGCAAACTCCACCCAGACAGTTGCCTGAGGCTGGAATCAAATCTGGGTCCCTGGCGCTCTGAGGCAGCAGTGCTAACCACTACGCCACTGTGCTGCCCTTTAAAAGAGAAAGATGGTGGTGGGTTAACCTGAGGATCATCACACCTCAGGCAAGGAGAAGGTGCGAACTTTCTTACTGACTTCAGCCGGTACAGGATTTGAGCCAGCCATCCAGTCAACTGAGCTAACTAGCTCTATCATTTGCTACTTACTCTGTTTGGCATGCATGTCATCCTGTTTTATAGCTTTACCAGGTTGACAGAACCCATTTGTAAGAATGTCTTATATGGCTCCTGGTATACCCACCTGTGGTCTTCATCGAACCAAGATTGATCTCCTGACTTGATAATAATGGTAGAGTGGAGGAGATGCCTGGCCATGAAGTTGCAGATTGTGTTGCTTCTGATGGTCCATGACATTTGATAAATGCCCAGTCTTGAACTGCTAAATCTGTTCAGTCTGTCCCATTTAATATGATGATATTGCCACACAACACAATGTAAGGTGTTATCAATGTGAAACTGGGACCTTGTCTTCACAGGAACTGTGATCACTCTTACCAAGACTGACATGGATAGAAGCAACTGCAGCAGGTAGGTTGGTGAGGATAAGGTCAAGTATGCTTTCCCTCTTGTTGGTTTTCTTATCACATGCTGCAGACCCAATTGAGCAATAGTGTCCTTTAGGACCGGACCTGTTCATTCAGTAGTGATGCTGCTGAGCCAATCTTGGTGGTGCACATTGAAATTCCCTGCCTAGAGTACATTCTGAACCCTGGCCACCATCAGTGTTTCCTCTAACTGGTATTCAACATGGAGGGACACTGGCTTATCAGCAGTGGGTGATGGTAACCAGTGGGATGTTTCTTTGCCCATGTTTGAATTGATGTCGTGAGACTTCATGATGTCCAGAGTTAATGTTGAGGACTCCCAGGACAATTCCCTGCTGACTGTATACCACTGTGACATGCTTGAGTACTCTGTGAGATAGCTCTCCCAATTTTGAACTTGCTCCCAGATGTTAGTAAGGAAGACTTTGCAGGGTTGACAGGACTGGTTTTGCCATTTTCATTTCTGGTACCTAGATCAATGCCATGTAGTCTATCCAGTTTCATTTCTATTTTGAGCCTGGGCTCAGTATGACTCAATATGACCCAGTTCGACCAAAAGTGCTGGGAAATGAGAAGCTCAGTTTATACGTGGAACTGACTATGAATGGAATAGAGTGTGTGCATACTTCCTGTGCTCAAATCCCATGTCAATGAAAATTATAGCACTAGGCTGGGAACGGGAGTCCCAGACCCAGTCCCATCACCAATTCTAAATGGGGTGCAAAAGATGTCTCAATTGTAGGAATAATATGCCAGTGTTGGTCATTAATGGAGTACTGATTAGTTGAGGTGAAAGATTGATGTCAGCATTAGTAGAAGAGCCATGAGTTATCTAAATGTGAATTCCTCTCTAAACCACTACTGCATACATATATTAGCTGATCATTCAAGGTGTGTGAAAGATGTTTTGTCAATTTAACAATAGCCATTACGCATCAATCAAGAACAGGCTATGTGATGTGCTTGAAACCTGAGAGATGCAGGAACATGTTGTAGAAGTATAAGTCATTTTATTATGTCCATTCAAATTAGGACCCTGTTAACACAAAGCTAGTTTGATAATCTTCCATCAGGGTGAATAAGTGGTAAGTGACAACTTATTTGAAGGGGAAAATTTTCAACAGAAAATGAATGAGATCTATACTCACCTTGGGATCACTAAATACGTTAGGGGCTGGCTCAGCTGGGATACACATTAGTCTTGATGAAAACCGGAGTGTAGATAGCTGAAATAACCGAACAAAATATAATTAGGTATAAGGAGTTTATTTTCTCCCTTCCTGTCCTGATTCAGTTCCAGAGCCCCCTCATGTGCAGTGTACTGATGTGGCTTTTATTTACAAGCAAGATGAATGAGTATGTACCATTAGACTATTGCACCAGAAGGTCTCCACAGCCAAGTCTGATACTGCACTCCTCAGCTTACTCACATTTTAAAACTAGAAGTGCAAGAAGCTGATCTCTTACTGATTTCCTTTCACAAGTCTTATGCGTCTTATCAGGCCTTGTTCTACTAATCTAATTCAACATGACCATAGATCATACTGGATACCTGAATTCACAGAAATATAGAAAATAGGAGCAGGAGTTGGCCACTCAGTCCTTCAAGCCAACTCTGCCATTCAATATAATCATGGCTGATCATCCAACTCAGTACTATGTTCCTGCTTTCTCCCCATATTCCTTGATCCTTTTAGCCCTGTGAACTATATCTAACTACTTTGAAAACATTCAGTGTTTTGGCCTCAACTATGGGCTCACCACTCTCTTGGTGAAGAAGTTTCTCTTCAAGGCCTATCCCTTATCATTAAACTGTGACCTCAGGTACCAGACTTCTCTATCATCAGGACATCATCATGCATTTACCCTATTTAATCCTCTTAGAATTTTATAAGTATCTATGAAATTCCTTCTTATAGTCCTAATTGTTCTAGTCTGTCTTCATATATCAGTGCTGCCATCCCAGAAATCAATCTGGTAAACCTTTTGGCACTCTCTCCTTAGCCTGTACATCCTTCCTTAGATAAGTAGACTAAGACTGAACACAGTACTCCAGGTGCGGTCTCATCAAGGTCCTGTACAATTGCAACAACACATCTCTGCTCCTGTACCTGAATTCACTCACTATGAAGGCCAATATACCTCTGCCTTCTTCATCATTTGTTGCACCTGCATGCTTACTTTCTGTGACTAGTGTAAAGGACACTGAGGTCTCATTTTACCTCCCCCTTTCCTAACTATCACCACTCAGATAGTAATCTGCCATCTTTTTCTTGCTAGCAAAGTGAATAACCTCACACTTATCCACATTATATTTCATCTGCCATTCATTTGTCTATTCACTTAACTTGTCTAAATCATACTGAAGTATATCTGCATTCTCCTCATAGTTCACCCTCCACACAGCCTTGTGCCATCTGCAAATTTGGTCATGTTACATTTAGTTTCCTCATCTACATTACTAATACATATTGTGAAAAGTGAGGATCCAGTAACTGAAAATTCTGATACCTCACTAGTCACTTCCTGCCGTTCGAAAAAAGACCCCTTTATTCCTACTCTTTATCTCCTGTCTGCCAATCAGTTCCCAAAAATGTCAATACACTATTTTCAATCCCACGTGCCTTAATTTCACATACTAATTTGTTATGTGGGACCCTATCAAAAGCCTTCTTATAGTCAAGTAAACCACAAACACTGGTTCCCCTAGCTCTAGTTACATTGTCCAAAAAATCCAGTTGATTTGACAAGCATAATTTTCCTTTCGTAAATCCATGCTGACTCTGCCAAATCCTGTCACTATTTTCCAGTGACCACATTCAATTTATGAAAGCAACATCTTTTAACAAGTATTTGAGTACAAAATGCAAGAGAAAGGCAACACTAGATATTGATCCATTGGAAAATTAGGCTAAAGATGTCATAATGGGGAACAAAGAAATGGCAGAAGAATGGAATAGGTACTTCAGTCTTCATGATAGAAGACACCAGTAGCATACCAGAACTTCAAGACAGAAGTGGCTGAAAGTGCTGAGGAAGCTGAAAGGTTTGAAGGTTAATAAATAATACAGACTGGATGGATTACACCCCAGGGTCCTGAAGAAGATACCCAAGGAAATTGCGGATTCATTGATGGTAAGCTTTCAGGAATCACTGGAGGCAGGGAGGGTTCCAAAAGACTGGAAAATTGCTAATATTACACCCCTGTTTAAGCTGGGAGGGAGGCAAAAGATGGAAAATTATAGGTCAGTTAGCCTGGCCTCAGTCATTGGTAAAATTTTACAGTCCATTATTAAGGATGAAATTTTGAGCACTTGGATGGTCATGGTAAAATAGGGCTGAGTCAGCATGACTTCATCAAGGGGAATTCCTGCCTGAAATATTTGTTAGAATGTTTTGAGGAGGTAACGAGCAATTAGACAAAGGAAAGCCAGTGGATGGGATCTATTTGGATTTCCAGATACTCTTTGACATGGTGCAGCACAGGATCTGATAAGTAAAATAAGAGCCCTTGGTTCTAGAGGCAAGGTATTGGCATGGATAGAGTATTGGCTGACTGGCAGAATGCAGAGAGTGGGGATCAAGAGTTTTTTTTCAGGATGGTAGCCAGTAAATAGTAGAGTTCTGTAAGGGGAAGTGTTGGGACCACAACTCTTCACAGTTTTTGTTAATAATCCAGATGAAGGAGCTGAGGATATTGTTGTTAAGTAGTCAGATAACACAAAGGTAGCCTGAGGGACAGGTAATATTGATGATGCAGGGAGATTGCAGAAGGATTGGACAGCCTAGGAAAGTTGGTAAAGAATTAGCAAATCGAATACAATGTGGGATAGTTTGAGGTTGTGTATTACGGTAGGAAGAATAGAACCATAGGTTATTTTCTAGATGGAGAAAAGCATTCAGTATATCCCTATCCCATCCCTATTCCAATCATAGACAAAGCAGTCTTCATGAGCACTTCTCCAAATACCAGCTTAAACATTTTTTTAAATTATTAGATTCCCTACAGTGTGGAAACAGGCCCTTTGGCCCAATAAGTTATTACCAACCCTCTGAAAAGCAACCCAGCCAGACCAATTCCCCTACATTCACTCCTGACTAATGCATCTAACACAACAGGCAATTTAGCATGGTCAATTCACCTGACCTGCACATCTTTGAACTGTGGGAGGAAACCCACACAAACAGTCACCCAAGGCCGGAATCGAACCCAGGTCCCTGGTGCTATGAGGCAGCAGTGCTAACCACTGAGCCACTGTGCCACCCCAGATTGATGTCCAGTCAATCCACACCAGCATGCCACCGCTACAGTGCCGATGATGTCTAGGATACTCTACAGTGACTTACCAAGTTTGTTTAACATCATCTCTAGAATCTCCACCACAGAGTGCAGGTTAGGTGAATTGGCCATGCTAAATTGCCCGTAGTGTTAGGTGAAGGGGTGAACTATAAGGGAATGGGTCTGGGTTGGTCGCGCTTCAGCGGGTCGGTGTGGACTTGGTGGGCCAAAGGGTCTGTTTCCACACTGTAAGTAATCTAATCTAATCTAAGAGTTAGAACATAGAACATAGAATGTTACAGCACAGCACAGGCCCTTTGGTCTTTGATGTTGCGCTGACCTGTGAAAATAATCTGATGCTCATCTAACCTACACCATTCAATTTTTCTCCATATGTATGTCCAATGCCCATTTAAATGCCCAAAACGTCAGCGAATCCACTACTGTTGCAAGCAGGCTGTTCCACGCTCTTACTACTTTCTGAGTGAAGACACTACCCTAATATCTGTCCTAAATCTATCACTCCTCAATTTAAAGCTATGTCCCCTCATGTTAGCCTTCACCATCCAATGAAAAATGCTCTCACTGTCCACCCTATCTAACCCTCTGATTATCTTGTACATCTCAATTAAGTCACCTTTCAACCTTTTTCTCTCCAACGAAAAGAGCCTCAGTTCCCTCAGCCTTTCCTCATAAGACTTTCTTTCCATACCAGGCAACTTCATAGTGAATCTCCTCTGAACACTTTCCAAAGCTTCCACATCCTTCCTATAATGCTGTGACCAGAACTGTACGCAGGTGCGGCCTTACCAGTGTCTTGTGCAGCTGAAGCATGACCTCATTGCTCCGAAACTCAATTCCCCCTACCAATAAATGCCAACATACCATATGCCTTCTTAACAACCCTATAAACCTGGGTGGCAATTTTCAGGGATTTATGCACCAGGACACTGAGATCTCTCTGTTCATCTACACTGCCAAGATGAACAGAGAGATCTTGGTGTCTTGGTGCATAAATCCTTGAAAATCACCTAAATCCCTGAAAGTTGGACAAGGTTAGCTACTGCATAGAAAATGATCACCCCGAAGTCACACAATAGCTCAATTTGGACATAAGAGTGTTGACCCCTCATCATTGCTAGATTGAATTTTTTTAGGATTTTCTATCTAATAAGTCGAGCGTGTTCATCACAAGAACTGAAGCTGTCTCAAGGACAACTAGGAAATAAACATTGCTCTTGCCCATCTAGTTTATGGGGATAAATGAATAAAAACAAAACACTTAAGCCCTTAATACTCTCAAGCACAAACAGATTACATGTCTGTATTTGTATTATTCTTACTGTTTCCTCGATTTGAGCTGCCTCTCCATAGATATTTGCCACCAAGATTGTGTTGCAGGTCCCACCTAAACAGAGTTGACAGCAAGTAATTTCTTTAAACATTGTACTTTTCAACGGTAAAAACGAATTCATGCAGTTGATCAGTGAATTTTCCCAAATATTAAGACCAGAATATTTTTGCCATCTTGCATTAGCCATTAGTGACATTCCTCTCTGGATTGTTTTTAGACCTTCAGCAACTAATTGGGCCAGGATCTGCTGGCTAATTGCAGTACAGCTCATCAGCACTACGGGGATGCAATATTGGCACTGACTCTGAAAGAGGGGACACTATGGAAGAATGCCACTTTCCTAAAATGGTAATGGAAATAGGGGCCGTGGAGACCAGTTAAGCAAGCTTTGTTGAGATGGGCATAGGGGTTACTGCGAGGGTGGACGTTGCTACTGGGGTCTCCCAGAGGACCACAGAGAGCCTGACATGGAAGGTCCCTCCTCTCCCAAGTTCATGAGCAGGTCACAAGGGTTTATCAGCAAGTCTTTAGTGCACATTGCCAAACCCCACTGCCCCTGCTTCTTTGTAGTTTATACCATAATGCAGTAGCTTACTAGGCCATTTCAGAGGGCAGTTAAGAGTCAACCATGTCCACATGGAACCACTTGTAAGCCAGGTCACATAATGACAGCAGGCTTCTTTTGCTAAAGGACAGTAGTCAATCAGTTGAGTTTTTATGGCAATCTAACCAGTCTTCCAATTTCTTAAAAAAGCTGAATTCAAATTTAAAACCACATGATAACTCACATTCACTGGTTTATTAGTCCAGTCCCTAAATATCAGTCTTTCTCCTCGTGATTGTCTCATGTTCTTATTTAACATCTTTATTCTCAAATGCTTTTTCCACACATTTTTAAAATTCTATTCACTCACCTAAAGAATCCTTCAGTACATGTGTAAGCTTACTCTGCCTGAATGGAATATGCCCCCTCTTGGGATCAGCAAGAGCAATGATGGTCTGCTCAAGGAAAGAAAGTGATTTATTGATGTACATAGCTTCTCGCATCACCTGCCCTTCAGACTGAAAGAACACAAAATACATTAGAGCAGATTAATATACAGTATTATGAAAATTAAACACTTCATTTTATTTTGCATTTGAGTCTTTGCTTAGGCTCAGCAGTATTTTTTTGCCTTTGAGACAGAAAATCATGTATTCTACCATCAAGAACGAACAGGATGAAATACAGCAGCATTGACAGAAATGAGATTGACAAGTAGAAAACAGAGTTAGATTTAATGGATATTGGTCAGTTTGGGCTTGAGTTGGAAGTGGTGTACACCAGTGGTCAATGCTAGATCTGTTTTTATTCTTTGTATGTGTAGAATATTTTGGACTTGAATGCCATTTTTATCAATGATGGTAATTCAGGTTTAAGGAACAACATTAAGAACCAAAAATTAGCAAAGTAGTGAATAGCTTCACATGACTTGAGCAAAATGCTTAAAATAGCAATGTGGTCAGATGTGGTAAATTCAAGGGAAATTACAAGGAAGTTGAACAGATAGTAACTTAGGAGCACAGCATTCCAATTTAAGGGTGCACCAGCAGATAACGCCAGAGATGATAGAGATTGTAAAATGATACAGTTAAAGGTATTATATCTGAATTCAGGCAGGATTTGTAACAAGATGGACAGAAACATTAAAAAAAGAAGCAGGAGTTGACCATTCAGCCCTTCGTGCCTTCTCTGCCATTTAATATGATCTCAGCTGATCATCCAACTCAGTACCATGTTCCCACTTTCTCCTGTATTCTTTAATTCCTTATATAGAGCAATATCTAACTCCTTGAAAGCCTTCAATGTTTTGACCTCAACTGCTTTCTGTGGCAGAGAATGGATAGTAGCAAATATGTATGACCTGACAGCCATTACAACGACATGATTTTGAGGTGACCAAGGCTGGCACCTTAATATTAAATATTTCAAAAAATCAGGAAGCTGGGGAAAGGTGTGGTGTAGTTCTGTTAATGAAAGATAACATTAGTGAAAGATGATCTTACCTTCAAAGAGGAAAACGTAGAATCAGTTTGGGTAGGGATAGGAAATTGGGGTCAATAAGAGGTCAATTGCAATAGTTATATAAACGCCCTAACAATAGTTCCAATGTAGGGCAGGTTATACATGAAAAATAATTGGACGTGTGTTAAGGAATGCAATAATCTTGGCATGCAAACTGGGTGAATCAGATTAACAAAAGTAGCCTGGAAAACTGGCTCCTAGAGTGTATTCAAGACAATTTTTTTAACACAATATGTCCTCATGTGAACAGAGAGTGCGCTTTCCTAGACCTCTTAATGTGCAAAAGAGTATTAATAAATATGCTTATGGTGAAGGTGTCTTTAGGTGGCAATGATCTTCACACGATAGAATTCAACATTTAGTTCAAAGGTGAAAATTAAAGGCTGATGACTTGTGTTTTATACCTATATAATCCTAAATAAAAGATTAAATTTAAAAATATTATAATGGCAGAGTTGGCTAATATGAACTGGGGAACAAGATTATAAAGTAAGATGGTAGACTTGTAATGGGAGACTTCTAAGGAGGTATTTAATAATTCTCAGTGAAGATTAATCCCAGTGACAAAAAAAATACTGCATAAGGAGGATGCATGGCTAAATAAGGAAGTTAAGGATAGTATCAAATTGAAAGAAACATTGTACAACTCTGCAAAGATTAGGTCAGAGGATTAGGCAGATTTCAAGAACCAGCAAAAAAATGACTTTAAAAAAGGAGAAATCAAGTGTTTTATAGAGAGATATCTAGAAATATAAAAATATATAGTAAGCATTTCTAAAAGTACTTAAAGAGTAAAGAACAAGTAAAGCAAATATTTGACTTCTAAGGAGTGACAGTGGAAATTTAATAATGGAATACAAGGAAATAGTAGAAGCATTGAACAAGTACTTCAGAAATATAGAAAACAGAGGCAGGAGTAAGCCACTTAGCATTTTGAACCTGCTCTACATTCATTATGATCACAGCTGAGCATCCAGCTCAATAGCCTGTTCCTGCTTTTTCCTCATTTCTTTGGATCCCTTTAGCCCCAAATATTCTAACTCCTTGAAAACATACAATGCTTTGGCCTTGACTGCTTTCTGTGATAACAAATTCCACTCTTTGAGTGAAGAAATTTCTCCTATCACAGTCCTAAATAGTTTACCCATGACCCTTGATTCTGGACTTCCCTATAACCTTAATTCTCTGTAAAAGACTTTGAAAACTTACCAAAGATATTTGAATACCAATAAGTAAAATGCAAGGAGGAACCAAAAATAATTAACATTCCCAGCATGACAGTCCTAGGGTCTTAAAGCAAGCTGCTACAGGGATAGTATAGGCATTGGTTATCATCATCCCAACCAGATGTGAAGGCAGCTATTATAACATCATTATTTAGAAAGGTGCAGGAAAAAGCAGGAAAAATAGTTTGGTTAGCCCAACATCTGCCATTGGGAAATTGGCAGAATCTATTATTAAGGAAGTTTTTAAGGAGGCAGCATTCTTAGAAAAGCAATGTCGCAGTCAACTTTGTTTTATGAAAGGGAAATTGTGTTTAACTAATTTATTCCACGCTCTGAGGAAATATCAAATAAATTGGATTAAGGAGGACATGTTAATAGAGCGTACTTAGATTTCCAAAAGGTATTTGATAAGGTGCCACATCGAACATTACTACACAAAAGAAGACATCATGAATAATTAATTAGTTAGCTCAAGAAAACAAAGGACGGAAAGAAATGGGTCTTTTTAGGTTGACAAGTTGTAACTATGGAATGCCACAGGGATACTTTTGGGACCTCAGTTACATACAAATTGTACAATGATTTCGATTAAGGGATCAAGATATGGCAACTAAATTTGTGAACAACATCAAAACTGGTCTGAGAGTAGGTAATCGAGAGGAGGTAGGGAAGGATTATGGATGGATTAGGAGAGTGGGCAAGGATTTGACAGAGTATAATGTGGGAAAATGTGATTTTGACCACTCTGGCAGAAAAAGTGGAAAATAACATGTTACTTAATTGGGAAGAGATTGCAGAATTCAGCAGTACTCAGGGATCTTAGTGTCTTGGTACATGAATCACAAAAACTTAGTAGAATATAAAAGTAGGGAAGTTTAACTGCAGCTGTGTATAGCCTTGGTGAGACCACACCTGGTGTACCATGTAAAGGTTTAGTATCCTTATTTGAAAAAAATATACATTTGTTAGAAGTAATCAGAGAAATTCCACTTCACTCATTTCAGGGATGAAGGTCTTATCCAACAAAGAAGGTTTGAAAACACTGAGTCTTTGCCCATTGGACTTTAGGGCACTGAGAGGTGATCTTTTTGAAAGTGATCTTGATGGGATGGATGCCAGTAAGATGTTTGTTCTTGTGAGGAAAACTAGAATGAAGGAATGCAGTTTAAAAATAAAATATCTTCCACAGACAGAGGTAGGGAGAGTTCTTCTCCCAAAGTTGAGGAACATTCCTCCCCAGAAAGCACTGGAGGATTGGTCATTGAATTCATTCAAGTCTGGTTGAATAGATTTTGCTAGCGAAGGCGATAGAGGGTTATGTGAAGTTGGGGGAGACAGAAAAGTGAAGATAAGAACAGTGAGACCAACCACAGTCATATTAAAAAGCAGAGCAGTTTAGGGATGCTGAATAACCTCCTCCTGCTCCTATGTCCTCTGTTCCTATATTCCTACTGCCAGGATATGCAATGCTGTATCTGAAAAGGTGACAACAGCTGACTCTGTAGATAATTTTAATAGGATACAGTTATTTGAAGATGGACTATTGTTAAATAGTTAGTGGCAAATCAACAATTACTTAGCTCTAGCATATGCTACACTCCTCTATGAAAATCAGTAACAGCAACAATAAAAACAAAAATTTCAACATGTATTAGCATATCAAGAAATTGAGGAAAAAGTGAGGTCTGCAGATGCTGGAGATCAGAGCTGAAAATGTGTTGCTGGAAAAGCGCAGCAGGTCAGGCAGCCAGGGAACAGGAGAATCGACGTTTCGGGCATAAGCCCTTCTTCAGGAAATTGAGGCGATAGAGTATCAGTCTTTAATTTGCTACTGTAACTTAATGAGCTGGCATAACCTAAACAGACCATTTCACCAATACAGAAATCTCTTCTTGGTACCTTGTCCCTCAGCATTGCTGTCAGGGTTATGGACAATAAGCAGAGATGTGGAACTAAATATGTCTTCATTTTCAAAGAACCAACACAGACATGATGGGTAAAATGGCCTCCTTCTATGCCATAAATTTCTATAATCTCAGGTTTTCTTTGCCCTTTCATGGTCATCAGTAATGGAAATGTGTTGCTGGAAAAGCGCAGCAGGTCAGCAACACATTTCCATCTCTGATCTCCAGCATCTGCAGACCTCACTTTCTCCTCATGGTCATCAGTAATCCTACTATAAAATGTATTTATCTCTCAAAATATACCACTAAAAACAGACAAACTAGACATTTATCTTATTGCCATTTGTGGAACCTTGCTGAGTTCCTGTAGTACTCAAAAACAAAATTTCTCGCTGTAATGTTCAGCAAGTAATCTTATTCTAGATACTAAGCAAATTGTGTTATATTCATTGCTAAGGTTCCCAACCACTTTTGTTACTTGGCATGATGCTCATCAGAAGGATCACATCTAATGTAGTGAGTCAGTCATTCAGTAATGTAACAGAGTGTCCTCCATACAGCAGTCAAAGTTACTGTGCAGACTATAATTTTGGACAGGATACAATTTCAAAACTTCCAATGATACAAAAGTTGGAATCACTATAAACTATAAGCAGGGACAATAGTGCAGAGAACAAATTGGTAGAGTGAGTGGATAGGTCGCAGATTAAGTCAATGTGGAGAACTGTGAAGTGATACAGTTTGGTAGGAAGAACGTGGAGAGACGCTGTAAGATAAATGGTGCAATTCTAATGTGGATGCCAGAGGAAATACAACTCTAATGTGATGCCAGAGGAAATACAACTCTAATGTGGGTGCCAGAGGAATATTCAGGATTGGATGAAACTGAAAAAATACATATAACAAGTATGAAGTGGGTTAAACAACACGGCTCCATATGGGAAACTGATAAAGAAGGTCATGGGATCCAGGGTAACTTGGCAAGCTGACTCAAAATTGGCTTAGCGACAGGATGCAGAGGATGGTGGTGGCAAGCTGTTTGTGTGACTGGAGACTGGTGTGCAGTGGCATACCATAGGGATCAGTGCTGGTCTCTTATTGTTTGTGATATTCCTAAGTGATGTAGATGAGAATGTGAGAGGAATTAAGTAAATTTGTAGATGACATAACAATTGGCTGGTAGTTCACAGTGAAGTGGAAGATGTTAGGTTACAGGAGGATATAAACTTATTGGTCAGATGGGAAGATCAATAGCAGATGGAAAGTAACCATGATAAATGTGAAGTGATGCACTTTGAAGAAGGAACAAGGCAAGGGAGTACTCAATAAATGGCAAAACAGTAAGAAGCTCAGAGGAACACAGCAAACTTAGGGTGCTAATCCACAGATCCCAAAAGGTGGCAGAACACTTTAATAGGGTAGTTAAGAAGGGATTCTTGCCTTTATTAGTCATGGCCAGTGAGGTCATGTTAGAGCTGTACACAGAACTTTGGTTAGGCCATGGCAGGAGTTCTGTGTGCAGTTCTGAACACCACACTTAGAATGTGATTGCACTGGATGGGATGCAGAAGAGGTTTATCAGATCTTGCCTGGGATGGGACTTTGCAGCTATCAAGAGAGCTAGATAGCTCAGATTGTTTTCTTTGGAGCAGCGAAGATTGAGGGTGGATCTGATAAAGGTGTATAAGATTAGGAGGGACATGGTCATGGTGAATAGAAAGCAGCTCTTCCCCTTAGTCAAACTATCAATAACAAGACGGTATAATTTTAAAGAGAAAGGCAGGAGATTTAGAGGGGATTTGAGGAAAACAATTTTCACTCAGACTGTAGTGGGGTCTGAAATACTGTGCCTAGGAGAGTAGTTATAGAATCGTAGAGTTGTACAGCACGGAAAGAGACCCATGCTGACCAGATATCCTAACCTAATCTAGTCCCATTTTCCAGCATGTGACCCATATTCCTCTGAACACTTCCTATTCATGTACCCATCCAGATGGCTTTTAAAAATTGTAATTTTACCAACCTCCACCAATTCCCCTGGCAGCTCATGCCGTACACGCACCACCCTCTGCGTGAAGAAGTTGCCCTTTAGGTCCCTTTTAAATCTTTCCCCTCTCACCTTAAACCTATTCTTTCTAGTTTTGGCCTCCCCTAACCTGGGAAAAAGACTTTGACTATTTATCTTATCCATGCCTCTCATGATTTTATCAATTTGTATAAACTTCAGCCTCCGAAGTTCCAGGAAAAGTAGCCCCAGCCTATTTAGCCATTCCCTGTAGCTCAAACCCTCCAATCCAGGCAACATGCTTGTAAATCTTTTCTGAATTATGTCAGGTTGAGGCAGAAACCTCAGAATCTTTCAAAAGAACTTGAATGAACACTTGAAATGTCATAATATTCAAGGCTATGGGCCTAGTGCAGGAAAGTGGGACTCGTGTATGTAGTTGTATATTTTGGTTTACAGACTCAATGAGTTGAAAGGCCTCTTCTGTACTGTATGATTCTATGATTTTAAGAGCAGAGGGATTTGGGTGCACCTGTGTCCAAGTCATTACAGCTGGTAGGACAGGTCAAGAGAATACAATGACCAAGGTTTTATTAATAGTATAACTTACAAGAGATTTTTTGAACCTATTTGAGACATTAGTGCAGTCTGGATGGAATCTTACTCCAGTTCTGGGCACAACACTTTGAGAAAGGTGTCAAGACACTACAGCAAGCATATGAGATGTTTATTAGAATGGTTCCAGCAATGAGGCAGATCAGTAATGATGACAGGTTGGACAAGTTTCTTTTCAATATTCTTTTCACAACACTTTTCACTATACCTCAGTACATGGGACAGTAATAAATTACATGAAATCAAATCAAAGTTATTATCTTTTATTTTGTGAAGAGAAGGCCAAGAAGAGAAGGCTGAGAGGAGATCCAATTGAAATAACCAATTTCAGGAGCAGTCTGGACATAGTAAATTGGGAGAAAATGTTCCCACTCGTGAAAACATAGAGAACAAGAGGCCACAAATTTAAATTAATCAAGAAAGAAATGAAAGCAGTATAAGGAAAATCTTTTTCATGCAACAAATGGTTTTGCGAGAGCATGATGGAGGCAGGTTCAGTTGAAGTATTCAGAAAGGAATCAGATGGTTATTTGAACAGGAATTTTGTGCAGTGCTACATGGATATATCATGACAAAGGTACTAAATAAGGTGCTCGTTTCGAGAACTGACACAGATATGATGGGCCAAATGGCTTCCTTCTGTGCTATAACAATTCTGTGATTCTGCTTGTCTCTTTAAGAGAGCTAAAAGAGTTTAAAGTGGTCATGAACTTGAATAAATCATCAGCTCACTACAAAAAAAAAGTTAAAGGGTGCATTGGCCACAAGTTCAAAATGATCTGACTTGGGAACCAGCAAATTAACCAATTTGACAGATTAAACAATGGAATGAAACAGTTTGATTGCTACTGACTCCTGTTTTTCCCAAACGCTCAGAACCTGCAAGGTCCACCATGTTAAGCTTTGAGGCCAAAAACTTGACTTCTGAAGCCTCCTTCCATCGAGTCTGCAAACAAAGATGGAAAATTAAAGATGAGCAATACTAAACATTTTGTTACAAACAGAAACTACTTGTAAGTCAATTGAAAGAAAAACATTAATGTTTTGACAACTATTCATTGGCTCCCATGAGGCTGAGATGCCTGTGACAACTGCTCAGTGATCCATACCACAGATTCACATTGTCCAATACCTTCTGGTGATGGCACAACAATAGTACCAGTATGACCTCAAATAGATATATATAGATTTTTTTGAATATGTGTCTCCAATATTCTCAAAGGTGTACTGAAAAAATATCTTTGAACAACATACCAGGTAGACATTGTTAAGCTGCTTTATTCTACAGCGTGAGAACATAAAGAGAAATGGTACAACTTTTCCCGTTCCTTTGCAAAGTCCTTGAATGTGTTATTGCCTTTCAAATCTGTGCCCATTCTTACCAGAGCTCCTTGTTTGCATCCCTCCAATTAGGATTTTGCCACTACCACAGTACCAAGACATCTTTTTCCAAAATCACAAATGGTATCCTATGTTGCTGTGACGAAAATAAATTATTCCTCCTTGTCTTCTTGACCTACAGGTATCTGCAACCTTTGACACAGTTGATCACACCACTCTCCTCCAATGTCCCTCCACTAAAAGCCAGCTGAGTTTTTACTGCTCTAACTGGCTCCGTTATTATCTGAGTAACCATAGTCAGAAAGTCAGTTTAATAGCTTCCTCTTACTTTTGCAGTTATCTCTGGTGTTCCCCCAAGGGTCTATTCTTGACTCACTCTTATTTCTCAACTACATGCTGCCCTTCAATGACATAACTCAAAAATAGGGTTTGGTTTTAAGACACCAAACTCCAGTTTAATGTTATGCTTCTCTTGTCGCCCTATTCCTATTTCCTCCTTTAAAACATTCCTTAAAACTCAAGTCTCTGACCAAACTAGACCTTGGAGTGCAGGTTCATAGTTCCTTGAAAGTAGAGTCGCAGGTAGATAGGATAGTGAAGAAGGCATTTGGTATGCTTTCCTTTATTGGACAGAGCATTGAGTATGAGTTGGGAGGTCATGCTGTGGCTGTATAGTACATTGGTTAGGCCACTTTTGGAATATTGTGTGCATCCTATCAGAAGGATGTTTCCAGGGTTGAAGGATTTGAGGGACAGGGAGAGGCTGAATAGGTTGGGGCTATTTTCCCTGGAGAATCGGAAGCTGAGGGGTGACCTTATGGAGGTTTATAAAATCATGAGGCGCATGGATAGGGTAAATAGACAAGGTCTTTTGGGAGGCAGGGGTGGAGCCAGAACTAGAGAGCATAGGTTTAGGGTGAGAGGGGAAAACATTTAAAAGGGACCTAAGGGGCAACTTTTTGATTTATCTTGCAGTCTCAGAACCTGAAAGAAGGTCCTATAGCAGGCAACTCCTGCTGAGCATCTGGCACTAAACAATCAGAGCATAATGGAGTTAGGTGTTCATTGATTCTGAAGACAATTGAGAATTTATGTTTCATTACTTATACAGTATGGAAATTCTAATTAATTAGCATTTCAACCATATTAAAAATTCTAAATAAAAATCGCTGTAAATCAGAAACAAAAACAGAAATTGCTGAAAAAGTTCAGCAGGTCTGGCAGAATCTGTGGAGATAAATCAGAGTTAACAATTGTACCATCACTTCTGAGGAGGGGTCAACTGGACCCAAAATGTTAACAGTGCTGCCAGACCTGCTCAGGTCTTCCAGCAATTTCTGTTTTTGTTTCTGATATTAAAGGTTCTTCTGTGAACACAGATATTTTGCGAATATGAATAAAGTTTTTTCCCAAAACAAAAATATAAAGTCGCATAACATGAAAGTTTGCATTTTTTTCCAGCTCAAGTTATGAAATTAACAAGATTTGAATAAATGAGTAACACAGTTTCTGTTCAGGTAGTCTGTGAGATTAATCTATAATCTATCATTGAGTTGAAGGAATGGCTTACAGTGCTGGTCTGAGGTAAAGGATGAACTCCTATGTGACTGTTTGGAGTCAGTGGACTGGTCCATATTCAATAACTCAGCAGCTGGCCTAAATAGAATGCCACTATTGTCACAAACGTCATCAGTAACTGTGTAGAGGAGTGTGTGCCAAGGAAGTTAATGCAAGTGTTCCCTGACCAAAGGTGTGCACATTAGGTTAAATGGCCCATAATGTCCAGAGATGTGCAGGCTAGGTGGATTAGCCATGGGAAGCGCAGGGTAACAGGGATAGGGTGTAGGGGTGGGTCTGGGTGGGATGCTCTTCAGAAGGTCAGTGTGGACTCGATGGGCCAGATGGCCTTGCTTCCATAATGTAGGGATTCTATGATTCTTCTATGATTCTAACCAGAAACCATGGATGTACTGGGAGATCCACTGTCTACTGAAGTACAGGTCTGAGGTTTTCGAGTTGGGGTGACCCTAACATATACAGGAAATCTAGATTCGGCCTTTGCAAAGCCAACAGGGATGCAGAGACAGACTAAACTAGAGTCTCAGACTAATCACACAAACACACGTCGATTGTGGCAATGCTAACATGATATAACGGGTTATAAAGTGAAGTTGGGTTGAATCGTTGGCAATAATGCATCCCTCCCCGGCGAGCTCAATGCATTCTATGCTTGTTTTGAAAGAAGGTCAGCGAAATGATGTCACCTGCCTCGACAGCCTCGGGTGCACCTGCGCCCACAGTTACTGCTGCAGGTGTCAGATTGGCCTTCTTGAAAGTGAACCCATGGAAAGTGACTGGACTGGATGGAGTCTGGGGCCATGCACTCAGATCCTATGCGGACCAGCTGACAGGGAGTATTTGCAGACATCCTTAATGTCTCCTTACTCCGATCTGAGGCTCCCACTTGCTTCAAGAAGATCACTATCAGCTCAGTGCCAAAGAAATATCAGGCAGCGTGCCTTAATGACCACCACCTATTGGCTCTGACGTCCATCATTTTGAAGGGTTTCGAGAGGTTAGCAATGGCACTTATCATCGTCAGCCTCCCAGATTGCTTTGATCTGCAACAATTCGCTTAATATTGCAACAGGTCCAGGGCAGATGCGATCTCCCTGGCTCAACACTCATCCCTGCAACATCTGGATAACAAGGACACTTACGTCAGACTCCTATTTATTGACTTTAGCTCTACCTTCAACACTGTAATTCCAACCAAACTCATCTCCAAGCTCCAAGATCTAGGACTCTGCTCCCCACTCTGCACTGGGTCCTTGACTTGCTAACCTGCAGACCACAATCAGTAAGGGTAGGTGACAACACCTCCTTCAAGATAATCCTCAACACTGGTGCCCCACAAGGCTGCATAATCAATCCCTTACTATACTCCATATACATTAACCACTGTGTGGCCAAATTCTGCTCTAAATCCATTTACAAGTTTTAGATCCAACCTACCATTGTGGGTCGGATTCCAAACAACAATGATAGAGTACAGGAAAGAGATAGAGAACTTAATCGTGTAAAGATTACAATCTCTCCCTCAATATCAGCAAAACAAAGGAGCAGGTCATCGACATCAGGAAGTGGAGTAGAGGAAACGTCACTGTCCGTTTCATGATGCTGAGATGGAGATGGTCGAGAGCTTCAAGTTCCCAGAAATAAATATCACCAACAATCTGTCCTGGTCTATCCATGTTGACGTTACAGTCAAGGAAGTACACCAGAAAGCTAAGGAAATTCAGTATGCCCATATTACTTTTACCAATTTTTACAAATGCACCATAGAAAGCATCGCATCTGGATGCATCACAGCTTCATATGGCAACTGCTCTGCTCAAGACCTTAAGGAATTACAGAGGGTAATGAACATAGCCCAGTCCATGATGTAAACCAACCTTCTTTCCATTGACTCTATCTACACTTCTCGTTGCCTTGGGAAGACAGCTATCATTATCAAAGACCCCTCCCACCCCTGTTATACTCTCTTCCACCTTCTTCTGTCAGGCAGAAGATACAGAAGTTTGAAAACACATACCAATAAATTCAAGGACAACTTCTACTGTTATCAGACTTTTCAATAGACCCCTCATATACCAGAGGTAATGTTTCTCTGTGCTTTATTTATAACTGGAACGCAATATTCTGCATTCTGTTCTCTTACCTTATACTTATGTAAGGTCTGATTTGCCTGGATAGCCCACAAAACAATACTTAACACTATATCTCACTACACGTGACAATAATAAATCAAATCAAATCACATCAAATAAGAGAATTGCAAGCCAAAGGAATCAAGACCAAGCTTACCTCGACATATACTGTGAAGATGCAATGAGACCTGGAGGAATTCTTATTCATTGAGTGTGATGCAATAATTCGGTTAGTTTCCCCCTGCAATGTGAAACAAAGCAATATAACAAGGTGCAAAGAGGCGTTTGAAGGTAATGGCCCCACAATTCTAGATGTCATTGAATCATAGGGTACAGAAGAGGCCTACAGCCCATTGAGTTTGTACTGCCAAAAATACACTACTCCTGATTATTTCTTTAGATAATTCAATTCACTCCATGTGTTATTAATAAATGACTGAGCAAAGTGGATTCCACAAAGATTATGAATCTTGACAACATCTTTGTTGTCGCTGAAGACTTTTAAAATTTATCTTTTATGAGATGTAGGCATCAGTAGCAAGGCCAACATTTTTGCAACGAATTGCCCTTGAGATGAGTAGCTCTCGGTAGCAAGTAACAAGATTGGGACAACAATTTAGTTTGTGCTGATAGGTGGTAACAGGCATTCATGCTTGGCTACAACGCAATTAGCATTTAACACCGTGGGCATCTTCCCTTCCTTGTCCCCATCAACTGTGCTTAGGGTCACCATTGTCCAAAGACTTTACTGGCCTAGCCACTGCAGCTACAAAAGCAGGCCAGAAGCTAAGAATTCTGAGGTTGGTAACTGTAGCAGCAAGAAGAGAACCTCAGCTTTTGGCTGTAACAGAGAGAGGAAACAGAGCTTCCACATCCAGCTTCAAGACTGTAGCAACTGCTATTGAAGGCTAAAACTTAAAACAGTCCTGGTTCTGTGGAAATTTGACCGTAATTCAGGCTGTTTCTATTGTTCCAACTTTTAAAAAAACCCAAGGCCTCACAAGTTGTTTATTTTACTGGCTTGAAGCAGATTGCTCACACCACTGTCTCAACCTCTCTTCACAAAAAGAAAACCAGGACAAAATACACCTCTTAAAGACATAATATTGTCACACTATTTTCTGACTTGGATCTACTGGTGGGAAATCTTGTCGGCTTAGAAGAGCATTCCGTCAAAGTTCTGGTAGAGTCCTCCTGGCTGTGATGTTTTCAGAATTCAATTATATCCTGTCAGCTGTCTACTCCATTTACAATCCTTTTGTTACCTTCACAACACATTTGTCTGCATTTGACTTGATTCCAGTTTTCTAGTTCCCTCAATGGCTTCACGTAGACTGTGGTCTCACGGATCCTTTATATCCTTGGTACCTCTTGCCTACTTCTTGCTGGAACACATTTGGCCCAAGAGTATGTTGAATATTTTTCCTAACATTTAGGAAGCATCTGGATATGCAGTTAAAGTGCCAGAGCATGGGATTATTATAATTTGGTGTCTGTCGGTTGGCCTAGGCATGGTGAGTGAAGGGCCTGCTTCTATGCTGTATGACTGTATACCTGTAATTCCCTGAACAGTGAAGATTCCTTTTTCAGCTTCATGTTCCCGTAGCCATTTCTGGTATCAAGCTGGTTGAAAGCATTTGTCCATGATAGCAATGGGGTGTTTTTTTTTCAGTTTTGGAATAAGGCAAGGATACCTGTTTATTACTTGATTATTGTTTTGTGATTGAGGCAAATATTTAAATACCTCTTTGATTTCTTGCTCATGACAATGGAATAGAATTTTCCTAGTCTGTGAGCTCTGTAATTCTAGCTTTTCTTCCATCTTTAGAGCTCTCGTCCAAGCTTTTCTTTTAGTTCATTGGTACATAGCGAATGAATCACTGGCTTCGTCACTGGGTCACTGTTGATGTGATGCACAAAATCTTCAAAGTATTCAAAGATTTTGTCAAAATACTCTGGTTACATTTGAATCAGATTTACTTTACTTATGATCAGAGGATGCTTTTCAGAGGGATTCCCTCCAACCCTCAGTATCACCTTATTCATTTCAAGATTTACAGAGAAAAGCTGCAGCTCCTCACAACTGCTCAAATCCAGAATAGCAGGACCATTTGTTACAGTAACATGAAACATACAGTCAACATAATTTCCTTTGTGTGTCTCATTTGTGTTATTCCTAGCTGTCAAATAGTGTGATATTGCCTGGCTTTATAGTGTTTTCTCTAGGATACTAATTTGCTTCCACATGATTATAAAACAGTCTTGATATAGTCTAACTGGTAAAATGTTACAGTATGGTATCAAATTTTAACTTAAGATGATGGTTGTCGGTTTATTTCTCACCCTCGTCCTGATCTGACTAGTTGTGCAATCTTTTCTCTGGGTATTGTGGTATCCAGACGTTTCTTGTAGGTATATGGTTGCTACAACTAATATATTGCCAAACTCATTGTCATCTTCTATAGCATAGACATTTTGGTTCTTTAGACTTCTTATTCACCCTGTGACTCTGTCTCTGATAACTCATTCGCCGTCTTTGTTTTGTTTTACATCTTTTCTCAAAGATTTGGGTTTCCACATGGTCTGCAGTCTAATCCATATGAATGCCATTTCCTTCTGACTGTGAAATCATTTGGTTGTTCACAGTTCTTGCACCCTTTTTCTCTGTCTGGTGTATTTTCTTTTGTTGCAATTTCAATTAGAACGTAGAACATAAAACAATACAGCACAGAACAGGCCCTTCGGCCCTCAATGTTGCGCTGACCTGTGAATTAATCTAAGCTCATCCCCCTACACTATCCCATCATCATCCATGTGCTTATCCAAGGATTGTTTAAATCTCCCTAAAGTGGCTGAGTTAACTACATTGGCAGGCAGAGCATTCCACACCCTTATCACTCTCTGAGTAAAGACTTTGCCTCTGAAATCTGTCTTAAATCTATCACCTCTCAGTTTGTAGTTATGCTCCCTCGTACAAGCTAACAAGATCATCCTAGGAAAAAGACTTTCACTGTCTACCCCATCTTGTATGTCTCTATCAAATCCCCTCTTAGCTGTCTTCTTTCCAATGAGAACAGACCCAAGTCTCTCAGCCTTTCCTCATAAGACCTTTCCTCCAGACCAGGCAAATCCTCATAAATCTCCTCTGCACCTTTTCTAATGCTTCCACATTCTTCCCAAAATATGGGTGACCAGAAATGTATGTAATATTCCAAGTGCTAGCGTTTTGTATAGTTGCAGTATGATATTGCAGCTCCAGAATCAATCCCTCTGCCAATGAAATCTAACACACTGTATGCCTTCTTAACAGCACTATCAACCTGGGTGGCAACTTTCAGGGATCTATGTACATGGACACCAAGATCCCTCTGCACATCCACATTACTAACAATCTTTCCATTGACCCAGTACTCTGCCTTCTTGTTATTCTTCCCAAAGTGTATCACCTCACATTTAGCTGTGTTGAACTCCATTTGCCACTACTCAGCCCAATTCAGCAGTTTATCCAAGGCCCTCTGCAACCTGTGACATTCTTCCAAACTGTCCACTACTCCACCGACTTTAGTGTCATCTACAAATTTACTAATCCATCCATCTATGCCTGTATCAAAGTCATTTATAAAAATGACAAACAGCAGTGGTCCCAAAACAGATCATTGTGGCACACCACTAGTAACTGGACTCCATATTTTCCATCAACCACCACTCGCTGCCTTGTTTCAGAAAGCCAGTTTCTAATCCAAACTACTAAATCATCATCAATCCCATGCCTCTGCATTTTCTCCAACAGCCTACCATGTGGAACCTTATCAAAGGCTTTACTGAAGTCCATGTACACCACGTCAACTGCCCTACCCTCATCTACATGCTTGGTCACCTTCTCAAAAAACTCAGTGAGGTTTGTGAGACATGACCTGCTCTTGACGAAACCATGCTGACTAGCTGAAATCAAATTGTTGCTTGCTACCTGCTATCCTGCTACCTCTCTCTTACCTTAACTGGAAGTAAACCGTTTGGGTAGTCAGCGTCTTCATTTGGCTACTCATAGCTTCATGCACTCTGTTAGTATCTACAGCCTGTGACGTTGTGAGCTGGTCCTTTGTGTACTTCAGGGTGTGCAGAGGCCCAAATGAACTGATCTGACAGCTTTTCATCTTTGACTTTAAAATGACATTTTCTGGCTGAACTTTCAATCTGTCAGGAAATTGTCAACTGGTTCACCTGATTCCTACCTCAGATTTTGAAATTTATATTGATGAATTTGAAGATTTGACTTTGGCTGCAGATGTGTGCTGAACTTGAAATGTTAAATCTGCTTCTCGCTACAGATGCTGCCAGACCTGCTGAGATTTTCCCAGCAATTTTTGATTTCAAAAAATCTTGTGTGGTTTTTGCTATTGTCTTCACTTAGCTCCCAACTATTGAACAGATTTAACACTTTCTCTCATGCCAACAGAAGGATGTAGCCGATCTTTTCTTTCCTAGGACCTTGTCTAAATCTACTAATTGCCTCTCTACACATTTGTTTAAACTTCTACAATGCCTCTACAACATCAGCTGGCTTCCAATTCATTACGGGCTGGACTGCATATTTATTACTGCAGTGATGGCCATGTAGTTTTATACAATCAATTCAGTTTTTCTTTCTCTGGCATTAATTCAGGTTGACTTTTTCAACGTCATCAAATATCAAATTTATTTAAATTATTTGGGTTTATATTTGCAAACATCAAACTTTGGAAAAAAAATAGTCAAAACAACAGCAGTTTAAAAGGGAGAAGAGCAGACAAAGGAAGCACATGGTGAGGACAGTGCAGGAGAGAGAGAGAGAACCTGCACAGTTACTGCCTTTGCTGTTTGAATTCGTGTATCATTAGATATCAGACTGCACCTGGGAAAATTAACAAACAGTGAAATTTACAACTAATCTTGGAGGAACTGATGGGCGAAGTTCACAGCACAGAATCAGATAAGTTAATTGTTGTTTTAAGTCTGTCCAAGAGAAAGGCTGCAGTAGTGAGTATAATGGATTCTTTCTTGATTATATTTTTGGAGATAAGTCTCTTGATTAAACTTTAAATATAAGCCATAGCTATTAATTTAACCTGGGGCAGTGTTTGTAGAGGAATATGACGATGTTATTTTCTGGGTCTGTAGATTGTGAAGGAGCAAAAATGGCCTTTGCAGTGATATGTACTTCTTGTCAGATGTGGGAGTTTAAAGAGAGTTAAAGGGTTACTGGGGATTATATCTGCCATAAATGCTGTTGGATGCGAATCTTATCAGATCGAGTGGATCAGTTGGAGAGACAGATAGAAGCAATGAGGAATTTGCAACAGCAACAATATGTGATGGATGGCAGTTATAGGAAGGGGGGAAAGTCACATAGATGGGTTAACTCCAGGAAGGGTAAGAGAGGTAGGCAGCTAGTGCAGGAGTCTTTTGTGGATATACCCATTTCAAACAGGTATGCTGTTTTGGAAAAGGTAGGGGGTGATGGATTCTCAGGGGAACGTAGCATGAACAGCCAAGTTTCTGGTATTGAGACTGGCTCTAATGCAATGAGGGGTAAGTCGGTTTCCAAGAGATCAATTGTGATAGGGGATTCTATAGTCAGAGGTGCAGACAGACATTTCTGTGGCCAGCAGAGAAAAAGCAGAATGGTGTGTTGTTGCCTTGTGCCAGGGTCAAGGATGTCTCAGAGATGGTGCAGAATGTTCTCACAGGGCAGAGGGGCCAGCAGGAGGTCATTGCCCACATTGGAACCAATGACATTGGAAGGGAAAAGGTTGAGACTCTGAAGGGAGATTACAGAGAGTTAGGCAGAAATTTAAAAAGGTCCTCAAGGGTAGTAATATCTGGAATATTCCCAGTGCTACGAGCTAGTGAGGGCAGGAATAGGAGGATAGTGCAGATGAATGCATCGCTGAGGAACTGGTGTATTGGAGAAGGATTCACATTTTTGGATCATTGGAATCTCTTTTGGGGTAGAAGTGACCTGTACAAGAAGGACGGATTGCACCTAAATTGGAAGGGGACTAATATACTGGCAGGGAAATTTGCTAGAACTGCTTGGGAGGATTTAAACTAGTAAGGTGGGAGGGGGGTGGGACCCAGGGAGATACTGAGGAAAGAGATCGATCTGAGACGGGTACAGCTGAGAATAGAAGTGAGTCAAACAGTCAGGGCAGGCAGGGACAAGGTAGGACTAATAAATTAAACTGCATTTATTTCAATGCAAGGGGCCTAACAGGGAAGGCAGATGAACTCAGGGCATGGTTAGGAACATGGGACTGGGATATCATAGCAATTACGGAAACATGGCTTCGGAAACAGGGATGGGCAGGACTGGCAGCTTAATGTTCCAGGTTACAAATGATACAGGAAGGATAGAAAGGGAGGCAAAAGAGGAGGGGGAGTGGCATTTTTGATAAGGGATAGCATTACAGCTGTGCTGAGGGAGGATATTCCTGGAAATACATCCAGGAAGTTATTTGGGTGGAACTGAGAAATAAGAAAGGGATGATCACATTATTGGGATTGTATTATAGACCCCCCAATAGTCAGAGGGAAATTGAGAAACAAACTTGTAAGGAGATCTCAGCTATCTGTAAGAATAATAGGGTAGTTATAGTAGGGGATTTTAACTTTCCAAACATCGACTGGGACTGCCATAGTGTTAAAGGTTTAGATGGAGAGGAATTTGTTAAGTGTGTACAAGACAATTTTCTGATTCAGTATGTGGACATACCTACTAGAGAAGGTGCAAAACTTGCCCTACTCTTGGGAAATAAGGCAGGGCAGGTGACTGAGGTGTCAGTGGGGGAGCACTTTGGGGCTAGCGACCATAATTCTATTCGTTTTAAAATAGTGATGGAAAAGGATAGACCAGATCCAGAAGTTGAAGTTCTAAATTGGAGAAAGGCCAATTTTGACGGTATTAGGCAAGAACTTTCGAAAGCTGATTGGAGGCAGATGTTTGCAGGTAAAGGGACGGCTGGAAAATGGGAAGCCTTCAGAAATGAGATAACAAGAATCCAGAGAAAGTTTATTCCTGTCAGGGTGAAAGGGAAGGCTGGTAGGTATAGGGAATGCTGGATGACTAAAGAAATTGAGAGTTTGGTTAAGAAAAAGAAGGAAGTATATGTCAGATATAGACAGGATATATCGAGTGAATCCTTAGAAGAGTATAAAGTAAGTAAGAATATACTTGCGAGGGAAATCAGGAGGGCAAAACAGAGACATGAGATAGCTTTGGCAAATAGCCAAAGGGTTTTTACAAATATATTAAGGACAAAAGGGTAACTAGGGAGAGAATAAGGCTGCTCAAAAATCAGCAAGGCGGCCTTTGTGTGGAGCCACAGAAAATGGGGGAGATACTAACTGAATATTTTGCATCAGTATTTACTGTGGAAAAGGATATGGAAGATATGGACTGTAGGGAAACAGATGGTGACATCTTGCAAAATGTCCAGATAACAGAGGAGGAAGTGTTGGATGTCTTGAAACGGTTAAAGGTGGATAAATCCCCAGGATCTGATCAGGTGTACCCGAGAACCATGTGGGAAGCTAGAGAAGTGATTGCTGGGCCTCTTGCTGAGATATTTGCATCATCGATAGTCATAGGTGAGGTGCCAGAAGAACTGGAGGTTGGCAAATGTGATGCCACTGTTTAAGAAGGGCAGTAAAGTCAAGCCAGGGAACTATAGACTGGTGAGCCTGACCTCGGTGGTGGGCAAATTGTTGGAGGGAAACCTGAGGGACAGGATGTACATGTATTTGGAAAGGCAAGGACTGATTAGGGATAGTCAACATGGTTTTGCGCGTGGGAAATCATGTCTCACAAACTTGATTGAGTTTTTTGAAGAAGTAACAAAGAAGATTGATGAGGGCAGAGCAGTAGATGTAATCTATACGGACTTCAGTAAGGTGTTTGACAAGGTTCCCCATAGGAGACTGATTAGCAAGATTAGATCTCATGGAATACAGGGAGAACTCGCCATTTGGATACAGAACTGGCTCAAAGGTAGAAGACAGAGGGTGGTGGTGGAGGGTTGTTTTTCAGACTGGAGGCCTGTGACCAGTGGAGTGCCACAAGGATCGGTGCTGGGCCCTCTACTTTTTGTCATTTACATAAATGATTTGGATGTGAGCATAAGAGGCACAGTTAGTAAGTTTTCAGATGACACCAAAATTGGAGGTGTAGTGGACAACGAAGAGGGTTATCTCAGATTACAACAGGATCTGGACCAGATGGGCCAATGGGCCGAGAAATGGCAGATGGAGTTTAATTCAGATAAATGCGAGGTGCTGCATTTTGGGAAAGCAAATCTTAGCAGGACTTATACACTTAATGGTAAGGTCCGAGGGCGTGGTGCTGAACAAAGAGATCTTGGAGTGCAGGTTCATGACTCCTTGAAAGTGGAGTCGCAGGTAGATCGGATAGTGAAGAAGGCGTTTGGTATGCTTTCCTTTATTGGTCAGAGTATTGAGTACAGGAGTTGGGAGGTGTTGCTGCTGTACAGGACATTGGTTAGGCCACTGTTGGAATATTGCGTGCAATTCTGGTCTCCTTCCTATCGGAAAGATGTTGTGAAACTTTCAAGGAGTCATGAACCTGCACTCCAAGGTCTCTTTGTTCAGCACCACTCCCTCGGACCTTACCATTAAGTGTATAAGTCCTGATAAGATTTACAAGGATGTTGCCAGGGTTGGAGGATCTGAGCTACAGGGAGAGGCTGAACAGGCTGGGGCTGTTTTCCCTGGAGCGACGGAGGCTGAGGGGTGTCCTTATAGAGGTTTACAAAATTATGAGGGGCATGGATAGGATAAATAGACAAAGTCTTTTCCCTGGGGTCGGGGAATCCAGAACTAGAGGACATAGGTTTAGGGTGAGAGGGGAAAGATATAAAAGAGACCTAAGGGGCAACATTTTCACGCAGAGGGTTGTACATGTATGGAATGAGCTGCCAGAGGATGTGGTGGAGGCTGGTACAATTGCAACATTTAAGAGGCATTTGGATGGGTATATGAATAGGAAGGATATGGACCAGGTGCTGGCAGGTGGGACTAGATTGGGTTGGGATATCTGGTCGGCATGGACGGATTGGACCGAAGGGTCTGTTTCCATGCTGTACATCTCTATGACTCTATGTCATGCCTTCTAGTTCTTTTCAGTTAGAGATTCAAAGTTAAATGAAAAATGCCATAGCTTCATCCAGTGGAGTTTGTTTTGCTACTCTTCATACAACAGATGGTTTAGTACAGTACTTGACACATGACATGAGGGCTATGTAGTCTCACAACAATTAGTTACACTTGTAAATGAATAAATCTAACACCCAACCCAAAAGAAAGTTCTCCAAAGCCTCATTTTCTTCTGCCAATGAAGGAATGTTACGTTCGTTGGACGAGGTCTTAGACCAAGATCTTGTCTGTCTATTTCAGTCCGTGTTTTTGATCCTTGGTGTCCTAGTCATTGCCCAAATAATGCCACCAAATGCAGATGAACTGTTATCAAAACAAAAAATACAATACTGAGGATAGTAGAAATATGAAATAAGAATAGAAAATCTTGGAAATGTTCAGCAAGTAATATTGCATCTCTGTACAAAAACAGAATTAACATTTCAGGTTTGACTGTCATGAAACCCCATCAAATGGGCAGTAAATGTTGACCTTGCTACATGCAGAGAAGGCATAATTTTAAAACAGATCCACTCTTCTGTAATGTAGCAAATGCTTTGTTTTTTTTTTGGAATGCACAGGTGATTGAAAAGTTTACAGTCTCGCACATCTCTGCACGTGTGGTAACCAATAGAATTGACTTCTGCTCAGGCTGCATGGGAACTTTCAGCTTGTTAAGCAGATTAGAAGGAACATTAGCTCTCACCCAATCCTTGATTCTGCATCCATATTTCTGCAATGCTCCTGAGTGTTCTTACCTCAAACAGGTAGTTAAGAGCATCTTCTTCAGTGCTGACCTGGTGAATTGAGAGCCCTCGGACATGCACGCCATAGTTGTCCTCCACTACCACCATGTGTCCATCAGTTTCCAAACTATCAGGCAGGCTAGACAGTAGGTCAAACAGAGTCTCGTTGTAGATTTCCAGGTATGAGACGTATACGGTGAGAGAAAGATCCCCCTGTTCTTCTACCTCTTTAAAAATCTGTGAGCAAGAACATTGAACATTTTACCTTTTTATTCTCTACTAGTCTTTCTTCTGTTATAAGGTTTGGATCTTGCCTAGGTACTTTCTCTGGCACTCCGTTGCTAAAACTAAAGTATTCCCTTGTGATTGAACTGAATATCCATGTCATTTAATAAAACAAAGAACTGCACATGCTGGAGATCTGAAACTCAATTGGTCACTGCCAAAACTCTCAGTTGAAGAGTCACCAGACTCGAAATGTTAATTCTGCTTTCTGTCCATAGATGCTGTCAGACCTGCTGAATTTTGCCAGCAATTTCTGTTTTTGCTCCATGCCCCTTATATGTGTATTTCTTCAATCTCTTCAGATGTGCACAAAAGCAATTCTTAGAACTGAAAAGGCCAGATACCAATCTGTTAAATTTCATGGTGCTTAAATATAGGTATGATTGATTTCATTTAATCTTTTAAGACAGAGAAAGCAAGAAAGAAAACATACATTGCAAAGCCTATTTGCAGACGAGAACAGGACAATTTATAGTGGACAACAGGGAAATGGCAGAGAAAATGAACAGTTATTTTGAGCCTATCTTCCTAGAAGAAGAAATAGAAAATATCCCAGAATGACCAAGGAACTTCAGTTATCAGAGCCAACATGAATTTATGAAAGGGATATCATGTTAGAGTTTTCTAAAGATCTTACTGGTAGCATAGATAATGGAAAACTAGTGGAATTAGTGCATTTGGATTTTCAGAAGGCTTGTGGTAAACTCCCACTCTATAAGGTATAGGAGCAGGCCAGTTGGCCAATCAGGTCAGTTTTGCAATTTGATCATGGTCGATACACCATTCTACTACCTTTTCCTCATAATCCTTGATTGCCTTACTAATCAAGAACCTATCCATTTCTGTCGTAAATACACTCAACAGTGTGGCCTCCACAACGTTCTGAAATGTTCTGTGAAGCAGTCCCCCAATTTATGCTTCATTTCTCCAATGTACAGGAGAGCACATTGTGAGCAGCTGCTCATAAGACCCTAAGCTTTCAGTTGTCTGCCACATTCTATTCTATGGTAATGAGTTCCACAGATTCTCCAACATCTGACTGAAGAAACTCCTCCTTAATGTCAGTTCTAAATGAGTGTCCCTTCACTCTGAGGTTGTGCCCTCAGGTCCTAGTATCTTTTACAAGTGAAAACATCTTCTTCACATCTGTTCTATCCATGTCTCTCAGTATTCAATGAGTATTCAATAAATTTCAATGAGATCACCTTCATTCTTCTACACTACATTGAGTACAGACCCAGAGTCCTCAGCTGCTCCTCACATGACAAATGCTTCATCCTTCCTCAGATGCATGCTCAGTGAATCCTTGTAATCAATGGGTATCGTGAGCTCTATTCTGATGAAGGGTCACTGGACTCAAAATATTATTGCTGCTTGTCCCTTAACAGATGCTGCCAGATCTGCTGAGATCCCCCATCCCTTTCTAACTTTTTTTAGAATTTAAGATGGTGGCACTGGCAGGTTAGGAAATCTTCGGGCTCTGTGCCCATACACTTCTACTCCCCTGGTTGGCTGCATTCTCCTTTGCTTTTTGTTTAGTTTCTTAAATTCTTAATTTCTCTTTTGTATCAAAATTGACCTTTTATTCTTTTCTTCGGCTACGGTGGAGGAAGGAGGTTGTGAGGGCTTGCTGTGGTGGTGGCAGTGGCAGCGTTGTGGCTCTGGGTGGCCATTCTTCATCGCCATAGTGGCTGTGGCTTTACTCAAGGTTTCATCATTGATGGGTCCAGTCTGCCCCAGTCTGATCTGCCCCAAGTCTCAAATCTTCTTCCATGCCAGTTCATTAAAGCCTTCAGCGCCCCTTACTTCAATAATCTACCTATCTCTTTTTAAACAATTTCAGTGACCCAGCCTCAATAACTCTCTGGTGTAGAGAATTCCAGGCATTCATTCACTAACCTCTGGGAGACAAAATTTCTTCACACCTGTTTTAAATGAGCGATACTTTCTTCTGTAACTATGTCCCCTAGTTCAAGAGTCCCCCCACTAGTGGAAACATCTTTTCAGGTATGTTTCGATAAGACTACTCTTCATTCTTCTAAATGCTGATGAACAAACACCTATCCTGTTTAGCTTTTTTTGATAAATCAACCTCTCCATCCCAGGAATCAACCCTAGTGAATCTCTTTTGAATTGCCTCCATGCTAGTACTTATTCATGGGCACCATAACAATACACAGTACTCCAGGTGTGGACTCACCAACATCCTGTATATTTCCCTATTTTACACTGTAAATCCTGAAGCAATAAAGGCTAGAATTCCATTTGCCTTTCAATCATTTGCTGTACCTGGATGCTAACTTTCAGATCACTCTGTTCTGAACTATTGGAGTTTCCTCCATTTAAGTAATTGTATTTAATTCTTCCTGTCAAAGTGCATGACTTCACACTGTACTACATTAAACTCAATCTATCAAGTTTTTGCCCACCACCTCAACCTTCCTATATTTCTTTGCAGATTTCTTATATCCTCATCTCAATATACCCTCCCCACCTATACTGAATCATCAGCAAATCTGCTACATCACATTTGCAAGTTATTCATATAGGTGGTAAAGCATCAAAATCCTAGTACTGATTCTCGTGGCACTGCACTGGTTACATCTTTCCAACTTGAAAATGCCCATTAATCCCCACTGTCTGTCTTGTGTGTTAATCAATCCTCAGCCCGTGCTAATATATATAATACGATGAGCTCTTGCAATAACCTTTTATATGGAACCTTATCAAATGCTTTTTAGAAATCCAAACAGACTACACTTACTTATCCTCCTTTATCAACTCTGCTTCTTATATTAGATTAGATTCCCCACAGTGTAGAAACAGGCCCTTCGGCCCAACCAGTCCACACCGATCCTCCGAAGGGTAGCCTCTAACTAATGTACCTAACACTATGGGCAATTTAGTATGGCCAATTCACCTGACCTGCATATCTTTGGATTGTGAGAGGAAACCGGACCATCCGGAGGAAACTCATGCAGACACAGGGAGAATGTGCAAACTCCACACAGACAGTTGCCCGAGGCTGGAATCGAACATGTGACCCTGGAGCTGTGAGGCAGCAGTGCTAACTACTGAGCCACAATGCTGCCCTTACCTCAAAGAACTTTGACAAATTGGTTAGACATGGATTAGGATTTCCAATTTTGGGAATCCATGAAAGAATGTGTGGCTGAATTTTCATTCATAACAATGCAGGAACACTGATCACACATGGAATGATACACTTGGTTAATAGGAGAGGAATCCCAAAAAACCAATTATTATAGTTTAGTCACTGCAAATCATACCTGCTGAATTGCTCTTGGAATGATACCACGGTAATCATATTTCTCTGTAGCTCCAGTCATTGTGTAGGTTTTTCCTGCCCCTGTTTGTCCGTAACACATTATTGTACCTAAAGGAAATGGGAAAAATAGTCTGTAATTTATACATAGTACTTTTTTCCTGTATCTTCCTCCTCAGATTCTTTGGACAAGGCAGGAAAGGAATACTTTTTGTGTGGTCATCAAGGTGAGGGATTGGAATGTTGAAGAAAGAAAGAGTATTCATTTTTGAGCTGACTGGGTGGTGGAGGCAGCTTTTCAAATGGAAATTGGATAAACACATGAAGAGAAAATGTCTGCTGGTTTGTGTGTAAAGGATGGGAGCTTGGGACTAGTAATGTTGTTTTTGTAAAAAGTTAGCACAGACATGACAGGCTGAATAGTGTTTAGAATGTTGTCAATGCTGGGACTTGAACTCTGAACATTGTCAATGCAAATAAAAAGAAACTGCATGTGTTAGAAATGTAAAGCAAGTCATTTGCCTCTCTGTCGAAGGTTTGCCAGTTGGAAAATATGCTGTAAATAAGTGATGTAGACACAAAAGTTGGAAATTTAAAAGAAGATGATGCTGGGAATATGCAAACAGGCGGTGAAAAAAATCAAAAAAACTCCCTCCCTCAAAAGATCGTCTTTTTTTATTTTTAGGTTCAGGATTCTCGTAGTGTCTTGTATATTTCCTATACTCTTAAAATTATTTCCTGTCTCCAGCAGCCCTTATCATCTAGTTTTAAATGGCCCATCATGACTCTTCTGGTTCTTTGGAGGAGAGCTATTCATTTAGCCCACATCCTTGTTCTGCATTCATAGCTCTCTCTTTTGTTCCCATCAAATACTTAGACAATTTCCTTATAACAGTTATTATTGAATCAGATTCATCACTAGTTCAAGCAATGTATTTCAATTCAGTGTCAAAACTAAGCTCTTCAAATTGCCTTTGGTTCTTTTGCCATAACACTTAAATCTATGATGTCTGGTTACTGTCCTTTCTGTTGCTGGAAACAATTTCTCCTTATTTATCAAACGTATTCATCGTTTTGAACAATTCTAACAAGCCTATTATTATCTTTGCTCTTAGTCAATTTCACATACATTATTACATTGATGTCCTCTTGGAGCAAAACATGAACTCTTGTTAAAGGAATTTAGAATTTAAATGGTTGACGTTCTTGGCCTCTAAACTCCAACTTACCAGAATCCAACACATACTAGATGCAGATCCATGGATTCCAAATAATTGTATGTTAATATCATACAAAATAAGATAAAGCATTATACATCTGGGTTGACTTGGTTCCCAAAACAGAAGAAATCCTGTTGGGAGATAGCTTTGAGTCCTCCATTATAATTATATTAGGCAAGCTAACATCATAAAGGTTTACAAACTTCCAGTGGGGTCATGCCAACAATAGCTCTACCAAATGTCAAACACCAGCCATCTACATTTCACCACCCATCACTACATGTGGCACCATCAAAAAGCAGATTGAACTGACAAACAACTAAAAACCTAGTTTCTGGTCTCTCATTCACATCTTGTTATGATGCCAAACAGCTAAGCATATTTCTTTCTATCTGCTGACAGAAGGCATACACACCTGAACTCAGTTTCAAAGTGATGTCAGTGAGGGAAAAGAGCCAAAAGAACTTTCTCCTCACACAACACCAACCTAGCATCAATGCTGATAGCATAGTACTGCTGCTGCAGGTTGGTGCCAATAGTAGTCAGCATCCTACTTTCTGACTTGCTTCATCTGATGACCTGAACCACACTGGAATGCTGCTTCCAGACTCGCTATCTTAATCCTAAACCAGAGAAGCTGTGCAAAAGTCCCCCCATTCACAAACAGCATGACAAATTTATTCCAGTCAATTATAGTTCCATAGTCCACTCTTAAATGTCAACAAAGTGATGGAAGGTTTTGTCGACAGTGCTATAGAGTGGCACTTACTCATCAAATATTTGCTCACTGATGGTCAGAATGCATACTGCCAGCTCCACTCACCTCCAGATCTCATTAAAGCCTTAGTTAAACAGAGGTCAGGTGATGGTGATTGCCCTGAACATTAAAGTAGCATTTGACCATTTTTAGCATCATGGAACCCTAAAAAAGTTGAAATCATTGGGAATTTTGGAAGAGGAGAGGAACTGTCCACTGATTGGGACCGTGCCTATCATAAACAAGAATGACTGTTATTGGAGGTCAATCATCTCAGCTCCAGAAATTTGCTATAGGAGTTCTTTAATGAACTTCCATCTGACATAACCTTGTGCAGGGTTACAGGGATCGGGTAGTGGGGTTGGTCTGGGTGGGATGCTGTTCGGAGGGGTGGTGTAGACTCGATGGTCCAAATGGCCTTCCACACTGCTTCCAGTGCTTCCACACTGTAGGGATTCTATGATCCCAAAAACTTAGAAGTGACAATAAATTATTCATTCAAAGGTTGACTGGGAACAGCCACTTCTGGGTAAATCTGCAGCAGAACGGTGGTGGTGGGGGTTGCTGTTCAAAATGAAATTGGCAAGATAAATATACAATTCATAAGTTCATAAGACATAGGAGTAGAATTAATCTGCTCTGCCATTCGATCATGGCTGATATGTTCCTTACCCCTATTTTCCTGCCTTCTCTCCATATCCCTTCAGCAAAACTCTGTCTCACTCCTCCTTAAATTTACTCACTGTCCCAGCATCCACTGCACTTCGGGATAGTGAATTCCACAGATAAACATAAAGAAGAAAATGTTGAAGAGGTTGGATAACGTGTAGGTTGGTTGGGTAGTTGACAATGAAGGAGAAGGTCTTAGGTTGCAGGATGATATAGATGGATTGGTTGAATGCGCAGATCTGTGGTAGATGGAATTTAACTCTATTACGTGTGAGGCGATGCACTTTGGAAGTAGTTACAAGACAAGGGAGTACTCAATGAATGTTTAACAGTAGGAAGCTCAGAAGAACAGAGGGGCCTTGGTGTGTTTGTCCATAAATTCCTGCAAGTGGCAGGACAGGGTAACAGGGTAGTCAAGAAGGAATATGGGACACTCCCTTTGTCAATTGTGGCTAGATTATAAGAGCAAGGAGGTTATGATGGAACTGTACTTTGTTTAGGCCTTAATTGGAGTACTGTTTGTAGTTCTGATCATCGCACTATAGGAATAGTGTGATTCCATTGGAGGGGTTGCAGGGGGCTTTTACCATGTTGTGGCCTGAGATGGAACGGTTTAGCTATGAGGAGAGGCTGGATAGGTTTGGGCTGTTCTCTTTGGAGCAGAGCAGGCTGAGAGGAGACATGATTGAGGCATATTAGATCATGAGGAGCATGAATATGTTAGATGGAAAGTAGGGAATTTTGTGACAATTAACTAAAATCTGGAATTCTCAAAGCCCTTGATAAAGTGATAATTGGCTGCCTCATGAATCGCAATATTTAATGTAGGGTGTGTGATTTATATGTAGTTTAATGTGTTTATTTTTAAGTTTAGACCTCCAACTGTATGAGCCCAACCGTGCATATTTAATACTTTATGTAACAACTTACTAAATGCCTTTGGAAATCCAAGTACAGAGGAGCCTTCCTTATCCGAAAGACATGGGCAAGGAGTGTTTTGCTCGGTTAATCAAATTCCAGATAATCGAATGCCGGATAACATAGTTTAGCCAAGCATCGGGACCTTGCAAGACAATCCAATATTTGGATAATCTAATGCTGGGTATTCGAGGTTCCTCTGTATATGCACTTTTAAGTCCATGAAGAGTTGAATGATTACTTTGTAACTGTTTCTGTAGCCATGGTGATTTATTTTAAAACAATAGCAAGATAACTTCCAGAACAAATAGGTTTTTTTGTACACTAGGCAAGTTTACAACCAAGCAAGGTAAACAATTTGACATCAGGGTTTTTGTTAGAAAATTGTGAATGTGTTTTTTTAAACTTATAACTTAGAACAATAGTTTAATCCATAGCTTTTAAATAAAGGTTTTGTTTTAATTTCAGTTTGGGGCATATATGCAGTTTGGAGATGGATGTACAAAGCAGTGGTCCTGAGAAAGGGAGGAGTAGTAAGAATAGATTATCTTAGATTGAGGAGTTTAGTAATAATTCCAGAATATGAGACTGATTAGCAAGGTTAGAGCTCATGGAATATAGGGAGAACTAGCCATTTGGATACAGAACTGGCTCAAAGGTAGAAGACAGAGGGTGGTGGTGGAGGGTTATTTTTCAGACTGGAGGCCTGTGACCAGTGGAGTGCCACAAGGATCGGTGCTGGGCCCTCTACTTTTTGTCATTTATATAAATGATTTGGATGCGAGCATAAGAGGTACAGTTAGTAAGTTTGCAGATGACACCAAAATTGGAGGTGTAGTGGACACAGAAGAGGATTACCTCAAATTACAATAGGATCTGGGTCAGATAGGCCAATGGACTGAGAAGTGGCAGATGGAGTTTAATTCAGATAAATGCAAGGTGCAGCATTTTGGGAAAGCAAATCTTAGCAGGACTTATACACTTAATGGTAAGGCCCTAGGGAGTGTTGCTGAACAAAGAGACCTTGGAGTGCAGGTTCATAGCTCCTTGAAAGTGGAGTCGCAGGTAGATAGGATAGTGAAGAAGGCATTTGGTATGCTTTCCTTTATTGGTCAGAGTATTGAGTACAGGAGTTGGAAGGTCATGTTGCGGCTGTACAGGACATTGGTTAGGCCACTGTTGGAATACTGCGTGCAATTCTGGTCTCCTTCCTATTGGAAAGATGTTGTGAAACTTGAAAGGGTTCAGAAAAGATTTACAAGGATGTTGCCAGGGTTGGAGGATCTGAGCTACAGGGAGAGGCTGAACATGCTGGGGCTGTTTTCCCTGGAGCATTGGAGGCTGAGGGGTGACCTTATAGAGGTTTACAAAATTATGAGGGGCATGGATAGGATAAATAGACAAAGTCTTTTCCCTGGGGTCGGGGGGTCCAGAACTAGAGGACATAGGTTTAGGGTGAGAGGGTAAAGATATAAAAGAGACCTAAGGGGCAACTTTTTCACGCAGAGGGTGGTACGTGTATGGAATGAGCTGCCAGAGAATGTGGTGGAGGCTGGTACAATTGCAACATTTAAGAGGCATTTGGATGGGTATATGAATAGGAAGGGTTTGGAGAGATATGGGCCGGGTACTGGCAGGTGGGACTAGTTTGGGTTGGGATATCTGGTCGGCATGGACGGGTTGGACGGAAGGGTCTGTTTCCATGCTGTACATCTCTATGACTCTATGAGCATTTTGGATAAATCATTTAAACTCAGGTGTATGACAGATGCAGGATAAGATTTTCTAGACTGAGAATTTTGTTTTTGCATAGAATCCCTACAGTGAAGGGAGAGGAAATTCGGTCCATCAAATCTGCACTGAACCACCGAAGTGCATCCCACCAAGAAAGACCCAGTCCTCTACCCGATTCCCACATTTCCCTTGGCCAATCCACCCAGCCTGCACTTCTTTAGACTCTGGGAAGAAACCAGAGCACCCAGCAGAAACCCACACAGACACAGGGAGAACATGTAAACTCCACACAGACAGATTCCAAAGCTGGAATCAAACCCAAATTCCTGGCACAGTGAGGCAGCAGTGCTAACCACTGAGCTACCGTTCTGCCCCTGTTGAGGTTGCTGTCAAATTAAATCTATTGAGATGTTAGAGAAAAGGACCTTCTCTGGTGTGAGTACACTAGTTGGGGCACTTTTGGGTAATATACAGCAGTGTTTTGGATCTGTAAAGTGGTGTTTTGGATGAATTGGATTATATTTTACCATGTTTTTTAAAACCTCTAAACTTGTGTTATGTGTAAATAGCTTTTATGAAATAAATTTTTGTTTAATTGTAAAAACTAAACCTGTAACTTTGCATACTTATGTTTCTTTGTGAGACCACTACATTTAAAACAAACCTGAACACAACATAATTTACCAAACCAGATTCCATTCTGGGATCAGACTTATCCAGGAATAAGATCATCTGGGATCATAACAAAGACACAAGCCAGGAACATAAAATTTCCATTTTCCTGCTTGTGTACAACTCCAAAACAACACAGAGGCATAGTAATATCCAGGATAAAGCAACGGTTGACATTTCAAGAACTACCTGAAGCATTTACTCCCTCCATCACCAATGCAATGGCAGCTATCATACAATATGCAAAGTACACTGCAATAGTTCACCGACATTTCTTCAATAAACCACTCAAATCTGCGTCATCGACCATATTACAAGGACAAGGGCAACAATTATAGAAACATCATCATCTATAGTCTACACTATAATGCATGTTTCTTCAACATGAATTGATTATAATGTGATTGAAGAGTTTAGACCATTACCTGTAGAATGCGAACTTTCCTTACCTGAATTGGCTATAACACAATTCCAGTCCCACTAGTTTAAACAGTGCTGCTATTATGCAATTTTCTTATAATGTGGGATCACACGATAACTGAACTATTGCATTATATCAGAACAGACTGCATATGCAAATTGAGTCTCATGTCAAACACCATTTTGACTTACAAATGCATCATTGTTTCTTCATGTCTGGATCAAAATCCCATAACTCCATCTCTAACAGTATGTGAGTGTACCTTCACCAAGACAAAAATGTACAATGGTTCAAGAAGACAGCTCAAAAGCATCTTTCCAAAGAATGGTCACTGGACCTGAAACATTAACTCTGATTTTTCTCCACAGATGCTGCCAGACTGCTGAGTTCTTTTTTCCAGCAATTTCTGTTTTTGTGTCAACAGCATCTTTTCAAGGGCAATGAGACATAGGTAATAAATACTGGCCATGCCAGGGAAGACCATCTCCAAGAACAAATTTTAAAAATCTTCCACTGCTACATGCAACTGTATTCAATGTTCTCAGTTTGCACAGTCAAATATCATTGACAACAGGATCAATCCTTTCTGGGAACCTGAACATAAGCCTTATTCTCACAAAACTCCCTGAGCTGAGATTCCTCAATTTTCTCCCAATCAGAGGATTTAGACCTACGTACTGCTGAAGCCATTTATTGTGCTAGACACCACATTCTTTGCAACGACTTTGTACACAACATCCTGTGGAACATTGTGGAGAATCCCATCTACTTTGAATGACCAGTCGCTGTGCTGATTATTGACCACGTCCTTTCGCTGGTCTAGTCTGGTGTGAATATGTATTGTCTGTGATGAAAAATAATAAAAGTGAATAGAAGTCATCTGAATAAGTTTGAAAAATACATTCAAGTTACAGCTTATACTAATAATTTGTCTTAACAAGAAAGCTAAAACATTAAACAGAAAATCCTCGAAATTCTCAGCAGGTGAGTGAGCATCTATGGAGAGAGTCAGCTCAAAGCCAATCCCTAGAGTGAGGAGACCTTCTGAATCTCCTGGTTTTTTTTCACAGAACACGGGCTGTGCCCAGACAGCACAAAGCCAGTCCCTAGACTGAGGAGACCTTCTGAATCTCCTGTTTATTTTTATTTTATTATGAAACAATAAACAGGGTTTCATGTTACAAAAGTGATTAAATTATGATATATTTGTAAGTGTTTAGATTTGGTGACAATAAAATATGCCAATATGATATGGGATTTCATTGAAATTGCATCAATGTTATTTTTTTTTTAAATTTTTTTTTTGCAGGTGTGAGACACAGTGAAAGACAAAGTGCACGAATCTTTATTCAATTTCCACCACCAGGAAGATAGGAAAACACCCGGGTGGCCAGTGACAAACACTGCCTCAATGTTATTTATAAACACAGTGGCTTCCTTAGAACATTTAATTAATCAAGTACAACAGACTCTTTAGTAATCTGTGCTGGTTGAATCTCCTGTTTCTATCTATCAGCCAGAACTATCTGATTGGCCCAGGTGAACAACCCCAATCAAGGATCTCATCTGACTCTGGTTCCAATCACTACACTCTTCCCCTACTAAGTCCAGTGATGTAGGCCTGCTCCTTCTCTTGTAGCTTCTCCTGGGATGATTCCACCTCAGGTATGGTTCTTGTGACTTGGACTCAGACGGGTAGCATGTATCATACCTGTTTGTCTCTTGCACCTGGACCATTTTGGGAGAGTCTCCTTTTCTTATTTTGGCACTAATGATGTTGAGACTGCATCCATCTCAGACTCTTAGGTTTCCTCAATGCCAGAAAAAGGGGGAGGCATTAATCAAGGCAATCACTCTTGCATCTCATAGTAATATGCTGCCCACTATGGTGATCTGATCTTGCCAGGTCCAGAAAGGTTTCAATTCTGGTTGTGATAGCCTTTTTGTTTCCCCCATTACCAGCAGCTGTTTTACTTTTGCCAGGACTGGATCTTTTTGAGTCCGCTGTCAGATATTTTGTTAGTGGTGATTGGAAGGGTGTCCAGAAAGTTCAAAATCAGGACAGACTCTTCCAGCGGAGGCAGCACCTTTGGAGCACCTGCTACTGGGAGGAGGTTCAAAGCATCTGCATTTGCCATTGGCCTCCTGGATAGTGCTCCAACCTGTAATTGTACGCACTTTGAATAAGGGCCCACTGCTGAATTCGATGAAAAGGTATGAATGGTACATGGGTCTTAAGTAGCCCTAGCAGAGGTTTGTGGTCCATTACTATAACAAATTTATGTCTGTAAAATATTGGGGTACAGACTGAACAAAACTGGGTTACACCCATTGAAGAATAAAGTGAGGGTGACAAAAGTGTCCAGCTGCCACATCTGTACTGGAGTTTAGGTCTTTCCTTGATTTGGTGAATAATTATGGTACCTGGCTCCATCTTGGCACCCTTACACCTGCTATTGAAGAAGAGTCAGCCTCGGTAATGATCGCATAGCCAAGAAGTAGCCTTTAGGGAAGTGAAAAAGCAGCTATCATCACCTAAGGTGTTGGCCCACTATATTCCCAAGCAAGGGGTGATGCTGACATGCGATTACTCCCCACATGGCATCAAGGCAGTGTTGGCTCATGCAGTGGCCCAAAGGAGAGGAATGCCCAATAGCTTTGGCTTCTCACACTTGGGCTTATACTGAACGCAAATTCGTCCAGAAAGAGAAGGAAGGTTTAGTGGTTATTTTTGGCGTGAGAAAGTTCCACCAATAATTTTGTGAACATAAATTTGTCAAAGTAACAGACCACAAACCCCTGCTACGGTCACTTAAAGAAGACAAGGCTGTACCACCCATAGCTTCTTGTCAAATTCAGAAGTCGGCCCTTATTCTGAGTGTGTACAATTATGAGTTGGAACACCGTCCAGGAATCCAATGGCAAATCTGGATGCATTGAGCTGCCTCCCATTGGCAGATGCCCCTGGTGGTGCGTGTGGTGGAAGAATCCATTCTGGTTTTAAACCTTCCAGACCATTCTGGTCACCACTGACAATATCCGACTGTGGACGCAAAAAGATTCCATCTTGGCAAAACTAAAACAGCTGGCGGTGATGGGAAACAAAAGGGCAATCACAACCAGGATTGAAACCTATCTGGACTCAGCAAGACCGGAACACTGTATAGGATGGTACATTACTCAGGCACATTTGCTCGGGCACATCAAGAGTGATTGGCCCGAGCAAAGGACACCACCAGAGTCATCCAGGGGTATCCAAAATGAAAATGTTAGCAAGAGGTTATGTCTGGTGGCCAGGGTTGGATACCAACATAGCTGCATTGGTGGATTGGTGGGGCACTGCCCAGAGTGCTAACAAGGACACTGTCAGCAGCTCCCGCACATCCAAGGGAATGGCCAGGTAAACCTTGGACTTGGTTACATGTCTACTATGCCGGCTCTTTTATGAGCTCAATGTGATTGGTCAGTTGTGGATACCATTCAAAATGGTTGAACATGCAGTGAGTTCAAACACAGGGATGACAACTGAAAAGCTGTGAGCGTCATTCATGATACATGGACTCTTGAAAGTATTGGCCATGGACAAAGGGATGTCATTTACCAGCAGGGATTTTGAGTGTATCCTATAGTTGAATGGCATTTGGCACATTTGGACATCTGCATACCATCCATCGTCCAATGGTCTGGCGTAAAGAGAAAATAAAACGTTGAAGGCAGACTTAAAGAAACAGATACAGCTTTGTTTGATACCAAACTGTCCTTGTTTCTGTTTGATTATGGGACTAGCCCTCATGCAACTACAAGGTTAGCTCCAGCAGAGTTGTTAATGGGGAGAAGACACCGCACCAGGTTAAATGTGATATTCCCAGATCTGGGGGAGAGGGAGAAATGGCAGTAGGAACACCAATGCCAACCACATGCCTCCTCTAAGCAAGAGAGACAGTTTACTTCAGGGGACGACATTTGGTGTCGAGACCACAGAAATGGCCCTGCATGGGTACAAAGTGAAGTCGATGTGAGGTCATGTCCTGTGACATACAAAGCTCATGTAGGTGAGGCGGTCCTGAACAAATACGTGGATCACCTATTTGCCACTTCGCAAAGAGGCAGGAGCAAACATACCTGGACCCTCAGGACAGCCAAAAAAGCTGTCAGATAGTTTGGGATCCACCTCTCTGTCTAGTGTTGAAGAAGTCTCAGAGTCCAAGATGAATGCAGCCTCAATACAGTTACAGCCAGAAAAAAAAGAGGAACATCTGCCAAGATGCTCCGGGTGCAAGACATGGCTATATCCAAGTCAGAGTCAGATGAATCGGTCTTGGGGCGAAAACTTCCCAGGAGAAGCTACAAGATAGAGAACAGCCCTACATTCCTGGACTTAGGAGGAGAGGGATGTAGTGATTAGAAACAGGGCCAGGTGGTTTTCATTGACTATGAGATCCTTGATTGGGGTTATTAACCTGGGCCAGGCGGCGCTTAGCTGACAGAGATAAACAGGAGAAAAAAAATATAACGAGGAGGTTTAGAACCTCCTCAGTTCAGGGGACTGACTCTGAGCTGGCTTTGCACAAGTAAATAAAGGGTGACATGGTGACAGGATAAACGAAAAAAATAATAAAAGAAGAAGGACAAAAAATAAACAGCTGCTTCAGAGAGTCTCCAAGCTGGCTGGTCAGAGGCCATGTCCTGTGCACGCATAAATAAGGGGTGACTTGGTGATAGGATGTCAGCCTCAGTGCAGTTATTTCAGATTCGCAGCTGAAATTCAGATATGTAGTTGAATTACACTTATGGCATAGCTGCTCAATACCATATCACTCATCTTGAAAGAGGAAGTTTTTGTTGCAAACGTTTCGTCCCCTGTCTAGGTGACATCCTCAGTGCTTGGGAGCCTCCTGTGAAGCGCTTCTGTGGTCTTTCCTCCGGCATTTATAGTGGCCTGTCCCTGCCGCTTCCGGTTGTCAGTTTCAGCTGTCCGCTGTAGTGGCTGGTATATTGGGTCCAGGTCTATGTGTTTGTTGATGGAGTTTGTGGATGAGTGCCAAGCTTCTAGGAATTCCCTGGCTGTTCTTTGTTTGGCTTGCCCTATAATGGTAGTGTTGTCCCAGTCAAATTCATGTTGCTTGTCGTCTGCGTGTGTGGCTACTAGGGATAGCTGGTCGTGTCGTTTCGTGGCTAGTTGATGTTCGTGGATGCGGATCGTTAGCTGTCTTCCTGTTTGTCCTATATAGTGCAGTCCTTGCATGTGATTTTGTACACTACATTAGTTTTGCTCATGCTGGGTATCGGGTCCTTCGTTTTGGTGAGTTGTTGTCTGAGAGTGGCTGTTGGTTTGTGTGCTGTTATAAGTCCTAGTGGTCGCAGTAGTCTGGCTGTCATTTCAGAGATGTTCTTGATGTATGGTAGTGTGGCTAGTCCTTTGGGTTGCGGCATGTCCTCGTTCTGTTGTCTCTCCCTTAGGCATCTGTTGATGAAATTGCGAGGATATCCGTTTTTTGCGAACACCTTGTATAGGTGTTCCTCTTCTTCTTTTTGCAGTTCTGGTGTGCTGCACTGTGTTGTGGCCCTTTTGAATAGTGTCTTGATGCAACTTCGTTTGTGTGTATTGGGGTGGTTGCTTTCATAGTTCAGGACTTGGTCTGTGTGTGTGACTTTCCTGTGTACCTTAGTGGTGAATTCTCCGTTTGGTGTTCTCTGTACCCTCACGTCTAGGAATGGGAGTTGGTTGTCCTTTTCTTCCTCTCTCGTGAATCGGATTCCTGTGAGTATGGAGTTGATGATCCGGTGTGTATTCTCTATTTCCGTGTTTTTAATGATTACAAAGGTGTCATCAACGTATCTGACCCAGAGTTTGAGTTGAATTTGTGGTAAGACTGTTTGTTCTAACCTTTGCATTACTGCTGTTGCTATGAGTCCCGAGATGTGTGAGCCCATGGGTGTTCCGTTGATTTGTTCGTATATCTGGTTGTTGAATGTGAAGTGTGTTGTGAGGCACAAGTCCAGTAGTTTAAGTATGCCGTCTTTGTTGATGGGTTCAACGTATGTTGTCTGTTGTGTCTGTTCAGCAGGTTGGCTATTGTTTCTCTGGCTAGGGCTTTGTCAATAGACGTGAACAGTGCCATTACGTCGAATGAGACCATGGTTTCCTCCTTGTCTATGTGTATATTTCTGATGATGTCCAAGAATTCCTGTGTTGATTGTATAGAGTGTCTGGATCCGCTGATCAAGTGTTTCAGTTTCTGCTGTAGTTCTTTCGCCAGTTTGTGTGATGGTGTCCCTGGTAGTGATACTATGGGTTTGAGTGGGATGTCTGGTTTGTGCACTTTAAGTAGTCCATAGAATCTGGGGGTGTTGTTGCTTTCAGGTTTCATTCTTTGTAGGTCTGACCTGGTTATCTGTCCGTTTTTTTGTAGGTTCCTCAGTGTGTTGTTTATTCTATTGGTGAGCTGTGGGGTGGGGTCAAACTCCCTCTTTTGGTAGGTGTTGGTATCTGCAAGTAGTTGTGCTTTTTGGATGTACTCTGCTTTGTCCAGGATGACCGTCATTCTGCCTTTGTCTGCTGGTAGTATGATTATGTTCTTATCGTTTTTTAGTGATTTTAGTGCTTCTCTCTCCTTGGTGTTGAGGTTATGTGTTTGTCTTTTCCTTGTTATCAGGGGTACGATACTTTGTCTCACTGTTTGTTGTGTCTCTTCTGTCAGTCCATTGTTCCTGAGTGTGCATTCTAGTGCTGCTAGGAAGTCAAACCAACAGCCACTCTCAGACAACAACTCACCAAAATGAAGGACCCGATACCCAGCATGAACAAAACTAATGTAGTGTACAAAATCCCATGCAAGGACTGCACAAACACTATATAGGACAAATAGGAAGACAGCTAACGATCCGCATCCACGAACATCAACTAGCCATGAAACGACATGACCAGCTATCCCTAGTAGCCACACACGCAGATGACAAGCAACATGAATTTGACTGGGACAACACTACCATTATAGGGCAAGCGAAACAAAGAACAGCCAGGGAATTCCTAGAAGCTTGGCACTCATCCACAAACTCCATCAACAAACACATAGACCTGGACCCAATATACCGGCCACTACAGCGGACAGCTGAAACTGACAACCGGAAGCGGCAGGGACAGGCCACTATAAATGCCGGAGGAAAGACCACAGAAGCGCTTCACAGGAGGCTCCCAAGCACTGAGGATGTCACCTAGACAGGGGACGAAACGTTTGCAACAAAAACTTCCAGCTCGGCAAACAGAACCACAGCAACGAGCACCCAAGCTACAAATATTCTCACAAACTTTGAAAGAGGAGTGCATGTATCTCAGCTGTGATTGTGACTATATTGGAGAAGCGAGGCAAGTTTGATTGTGGTAACTACAAAGCTATATTCTGGCTTTCTTTTGTAGCTTCAGTATGATGGCAAACTTTGTTTTAAGTGACATCTTATGAATAGGCACTCTGGATAAACCGGCAAAAATTATATACCTCAAATTCCAGAAATTTACATCTGTGATGTCCAAGTAGTCAGTTGATAGTGTGAGTGAGAAGGCTTTCTGTTGGTAAGTTTTATTTAATGCAAAGTTTCATTATTATTTAAGTGATTTAAGCAATAAATAAAGTACAATGGTGATGTGTTTAGTACACCCTGGTCCCAAAGGTGCAGGTCAATAAAACATTTGCTTTAGTATGATTTGCTCAGTTTAGTTTCTAGTCAGTGGCAAGCTCCAGGACATTAATAGTGAGAGAATTGAGCAGTCATAATCCTATCCAACTTTGAGGTGAATCCATGAACTCTCGCTATTGTATTTGATTCTATTGAAGGACAAGGACCATGCTAAGAGGGGAATGGGGAAGAGATGACCAAGAAGGTAACTACATTCTAGCCCTGAGGGTCTGGCAGCGGTGCAACAAAGAAGTCTAATGAGCTCACTTGGGTAATCAGAGAATATATCTTCACATGATACCTCTTATCCAGTATACCTCCAATGCAGGCATCCTGGTCCATTGCTAATATTCAAGGAGAAAGTGAGAACTGCAGATGCTGGAGATCAGAGCTGAAAATGTGTTGCTGGAAAAGCGCAGCAGGTCAGGCAGCATCCAAGGAACAGGAGAATCAACGTTTCGGGCATGAGCCATTCTTCAGGGCTCATGCCCGAAACGTTGATTCTCCTGTTCCTTGGATGCTGCCTGACCTGCTGCGCTTTTCCAGCAACACATTTTCAGCCATTGCTAATATTGCAATGCTATCTTCTATTGTGTGCCATTTGTTCTGCAAGATCACGATAGGATATCAACGATAGTGTTGTGTTGTACTTGAGTTAGACGTAAGTGGGCGGTCAAAGAGGTGGTTGGTGGGTATGTGGCCAGTAGCAATGTATAGAATACAAGGTTGAAACATCTAACCACTTATAGAAGCATTGAAAATAGGAATAGGAGTCAGCTATTCGGCGCTGCAAGCCTGCTCTATCATTCAATATGAACGTGGCTGATCATTCAACTCAGTATGTTGTTCCCACTTTCTCCCTATACCTTTTGATCTCTTTTAGTCTCAAGAATTATATCTAACTACTTCTTGAGAATGTTCAACGCTTTGGCCTCAACCACATTCTGTGATACAGAATTCCAATCTCTAGGTGAAGAAATTTCTCCTCTTGTCAATCAAACACAGTACACCACAGTTACTGACTTCAGCCAGCTCTCATACTAAATCAAGATTGCATACAATAAAAGAAGTTAGGGTTGAATAATCAGAAGCCAAGATTGCCTGCATCTTATAAGGCCTATAAAGAGATGGTTCTTTGCATTGTGAAGCTAGCATGGTTGTGAAGCTTGTGGCATCTGGCATCGTGAAGAACATTCATGATGATCATCAGGCTGCTGATGGTGGGACCACAGATCTCTTCCTTTGCTATCACCAAAGTTTCCCTCCTGACTTCTTGGTTTCATATATTCAAGAACCGTCACCTGCCTAACTAAAACAAAAAAAAGGAAGAAAGAGAGCAACAACACAGCATTTGTGCTACAGAAGGAAATTTCATAGCAATGGTTTCCAAAGCTTGGCACTAATTCTAGCTTTCTTACCTCACATCTGCATCTACAGAAGGTTGAACTGATTTAATCAAGAAATGTATTATTTTTGTATCAGGAGATTACCATGATGGTAGTAGTGAAATAGTGGACCTTTTCTTATCTTCCAGTTTCTGTGTTCCTAAAAATAATCCTTCTATTTGTTATTAAAAGACACGTTGCAATCCTAATGTTTTAATTATAGCGTATACCTGTTGTCAGTAACAGAGGATGTTAATATACCACATAAGGAATACTTAATCAGTACCTTGACTCTGTATTTAATTAGTTCTTCAGTGAATAAACCCAGTGGAATGAGTCTTTGGACAGTAGACACGAAGCACAAAGACACATGAACAATAAAATTACTGCTTATTGGTTTAATACAGGCTATTACAGTTGTCATGCCACAGTAGTTAGTTAATTCTCCTAAGACTGAAAATGAATCTGGATATTTTTGACAGCTAATTGACCAGGGGAGAGTGAGTGATGATATGGTGACATGATGTTCACCTTCCATTAGGAGTTGTTAGCTACTCCAAAGGCCTGAACTCTTCATTGTGATTTCTCAATGTAAATAAAACATACATAAGAATCCTCTGTAATGGTCTTCCTTACCTGATTATCAGGTAAAAACTCAATCATATCTGATGCAAAATTAGTTGTTGTTCTGACTCTGGCGAACACCTTCACACCACTGCTTTTGCTGCTCATCTTCAACTAAAGTGCAATGAAGAATAGTTAGACCATAAAATGTCAAACGATCCTCTTTTTTACATAGGAATTCATATCAAAAGTAATCCAAATAGTGAGTGGAACTTTAAGCAGGGTAGATGAATGCCTAAAAGTATAAAAGATACTCGTAGATTAATTGAATTAGCAAAACTGTGCCAAATGGATTTCAATATAAATGTGAAATCATCCACTTTTGATCTAAAAAGGTTAAAATAGAGTATTTACTAAATGAAGGAAAGTTTAAAATAGTGGAAGTAAAGAGGGATAATTGAAATTTCATAAGTGGGTATGGAGAATATTTTAAAAAGCTAATTGTTTTCTGGCCTATATATCTAATGAACTATAATACAACTATGATGAGACCATACCTAGAGTCTGCGAGTTTTGAGAAGATTTGTAGCTAAGGTTGAGGGTCTGGATATAGGTTTGCTCACTAAGCTGGAAGGTGCATTTTCAGACGTTTCATCACCATATAAGGTAACATCTTCAATGAGCCTCCTGACGAAGCACTGCTGATGATTCCTGCTTTCTTTTTATATGTTTGCATTTCTTTGGGTTGGTGATGTCATTTCCTGTGGTGATGCTATTTCCTATGGTGATGTCATTTTCTGTTCTTTTTCTCAGGGGGTGGTAAATGGGGTCCAAGTCAATGATAGAGTTCTGATTGGAATGCCATGCTTCTAGGAATTCTTGTGCGTGTCTCTGTTTGGCTTGTCCTAGGATGGATGTGTTGCCGCAATCGAAGTGGTGTCCTTCCTCATCTGTATGTAACTACACTAGTGAGAGAGGGTCATGTCGTTTTGTGGCTAGTTGATGTTCATGTATCCTGGTGGCTAGTTTTCTGCCTGTTTGTCCAATGTAGTGTTTGTTACAGTTCTTGAACGGTATTTTGTAAATGACATTAGTTTTGCTTGTTGTCTGTATAGGGTCTTTCAAATTCATTCGCTGCAATTTTAGTGTGTTGGTGGGTTTGTGGGCTACCATGATGCCAAGGGGTTTGAGTAATCTGGCAGTCATTTCCAAGGTGTCTTTGATGTAGGGGAGGGTGGCTAGGGTTTATGGACGTGTTTTGTCTACTTGTTTGGGTTTGATGCTGAGATTGAACACGGTCTGTCGATTTCTTAACAAACCTAAACAAGCAGACAAACCATGTCCAGAAACCGTAGCCACTAATATGGTGACATATCGTCTGAAAATGAACCTTCCAGCCCAGCGAGCAAAGCTACATCCATACCTACAGTCTAGTAAGAAAATCTGGGTGCCACACCATTCAAGGAGATTGTTAAGTCAAGTTAGGAAGGGTGAACTGATCCCTTTCCTCGTCCCACTCCTGTACTGGTCAAAATAAAGTTGGAATTTAAAAATGAAGGAATATTGCCAATTGCAGTTCAGTACAAGAAACAAGGGAATAAATTTTCTTAAGGAACAAACAAAGAACTAATTTATTGGAAACCAGGCCTACTCAAATATAGATTTAAAGATTATTAACAAATGATTAGAACTGCAGAAATATATACAACTGTTTTTCTTGCAAATTACACATACACAACCTCAGGTCTGGGAGAAAAGTATTAAAGTGTTTGGTACTGGAATGTCTTCCTGAACCAGCTAAGGCTGACTGAATCTACTTTACTTAGATATAAAAAACTGCAGATGCTGGACAGCAAAGTAGACAAGCAGGAGACTGGAAGAACACAGTAAGTCAGGCGGCATCAGGAGGTGGAGAAGTCCACGTTTCGGGTATAACCCTTCTTCAGGAATGGAGGTGGTAGGGGGAGCTGCAGATAAGGTGGGGAGGGGTGGAGGTTAAGAGTGGGGAGAGGAGTGGAATGGTAAGGTAGTGAGAGGTGAATACAGGTGGTGGGTACAACCTGGCTGATTGATGGGAGGAATTAATCCGGCTAATAGCTGGAGAGAAGGGTCGGTTGATGGAATAGATGGGAGAAGACAGGCGAAACATGCCCTTAGTTTGCGGTTGGTCTCTCTCTGCCATGTCTATCCTCAGTCTCCTCCATTGCCACAGTGAATCAGACCACAAATTGGAGGAATAATACCTCATCTTCCGCCTGGGCAGCCTACAGCCCAGAGGACTCAACATTGAATCCTCCAAATTCAAATAACCTATCCACCCATCCCCGACTTCCTTTCCAGCCCACCTCCTCTCTTCCATCCCTCCAACTGACCCTTCCCTCCAGCTACCAACCATATTCATTCCTCTTATTGACCAACAGGTTGTATCTCCTGTATTCACTTATCACTATCTCACCACTGCACCCCTCTCCCCACCCATAACCCTTCCTCCGCCTTTATTTTCAGCTCCCCCATTACCTCTATTTCTGAAGAAGGGTTACACCTGAAACATCAACTTCTCCACCTCCTGATGCTGCCTGAATCTGCTTTACTGCAGACAGTGATGTACAGTAGATTTCAAAGTCTTCTTTAGGAATCCTTCATTTATGATGATGAAATCTTCCATATTTTTAACTCACAAATGCTGTTGCTCCTGGGACAGTTTATTTTGCACTGTCTTGTGTTCAAATCCAATTATTATCTACAAACTGAGTCATGTGATATCTCCGAAAGTGCTGTCAGCTCATTGATTTCAATTGAGCAGCTTCTGTTCTTTGCAAATGTAACCTTTTTTTGTGCTGCAGCCAGTCTCCTTAACTTTAAAGGAATTCTTTCCAAAGAGACCAATATATGTACAATTACATTTTAATTTTGTACTTCAAATGACACATCTTCATATCAATGTACCGACCATAAAGGAGTTTTGTTTTTACTGAAAAGATTCTTGTTTTAAATTATGAGGAAATATTACATAAATTAGGAACATATTCCCTGAAACTTTAGAAGTTGTGGTTGAATTGATCAAGGTTTACAAGATATTAAAGGGAACAAACAATGGTTGATAGAGAAAACCTCATTTCAGCTGGCAAGGAAGCCTCAGGGAGTAAAACATTGCTAAAAGGAGATGAGATATTGACGTTTTTTGTCTTGCACTGAGCAGAACTAGGATGCAAGAAACAAACTTAACAAAAAAAGAACCATTTCTTACAGCATGAGGATGCTGATTAGGTGGGCTGTCATTGGCATGGAGATGCAGCGAGAACGGCTCACTATCACTTTTATTTTTAAGATCAGGGCTTTGCTGTTGGGATAAAGCAGAGTTTGGCTGTCTCCATTACCGAGTTCTAAGTTGCTATATAGATGTAAGTTTTATTTTCTGCTGTGTTCATATCATATATACATATCTCAGTGCTGAGATAATAACACTGAAAATGTTAATATATGAACTTAAACTACACTAGTAAGTCATTGAACTATTGAAGACGGACTGGCATTCATACACGGTCTCTCTCCAGTTTGCTGCACAGTAATCAGGACCAAACATAAGAGCTTTTTTTTTCCACCCAAGTTCAGGAAATATTCATTTGAATTGCCTTCAATTCCAAGGTTCTTAGACTGGGTATTAGCCTTTATCTGAAATGGAATTTTAAACCTGCTAAACATCAGTACTGAAGCCAGGAATTCTATCAAGGCTTTCTTTCAAACTTTAAAAAAAATTATGCCCCTTTTTGAGATGCTAGCATTTGTTTAGTAGTCATGTCGCGGCTGTACAGGACATAGATTAAGCCACTTTTGCAATTCTGGTCTCCCTACCATAGGAAGGATGTTGGTGAAACTTGAAAGGGTTTAGAAAAGATTTACAAGGACGCTGCCAGGGTTGGAGGGTTTGAGCTAAAAGGAAAGGCTGAATAAGCTGGGACGTAGGCTGAAGGGTGGCCTTACAGAGGTTTATAAAATCATGAGGAGCATGGATAGGGTAAATAGACAAGGTTTTTTTGTCCCAGGATGTGGGAGTCCAAAACTAGAGGGCATAGCTTAAGGTGAGAAGGGAAAGATTTAAAAGGGATGTAAGTGGTAACATTTTCACGTGGAGGGTGGTGCATGTATAGAATGAGCTGTCAGAGGAAGTGATGGAAGCTGGTACAATTACAACATTTATAAGGCATCTGGATGTGTCTATGAATATGTAGGATATGGAGGGATATGGGCCAAATGCTGACAAACGGGAAGAGATTAAGTTAGGATATTTGGTTGGCATGGACAAGTTGGGCCAAAGTGTATGTCTGTACACCTCAATGACTCTACTGCATTCAACTCAATATTGGATATTGGCTTGGGTCAAAGACCATTCCTAGGACTTGGCACATCATTTTGAACAACACTTCAGGATACTATTGAGGGAATGCTCCATTTCATGCAATCCAGCTACTTGTTGAGTTGTCAAACTACTCAGATGGATGTAAAAGATGCTCTGACATTCCAGGGAGGCTCTGTTTGGTACAGTGACTAATATATATCCCTCAATCAATGTAACGAGAAAAAACGATTATTTGGTTACATATTTTATTTTTTGTGGGTCTTCTGCATGCTTATTTTTTTTTATATTACCACATTGGCGGCACTTTAAAAGTACTTCAACGGCTGTTTTGTGTTTGTTTTTGGATGAAAGTTAAACAATGTAACTTGCTTCATTTTCATGCTTTTGATCCTTATTGGGGCTCTACAGACCTTCTCAGCACCTCGCCTGGAGAGTGGCAGTTTTGATGGTTAGGGGATGGTTGTTCTCAAAATAAGTGAGCCCAACACTCCAAGTTTCAGCAAGAAGGCCAGGGTCCTCAATACTCGGCCGGTGCCAGCAGACATAGCTTTATGGCATATTGAGATCAAGCCAAGTCCCACTTTCCCCCCCGCCCAATTGTAGCAAACAACAAATGGAAAATGAGGAACGATAGAAATCGTATTGCCCATACTGAATTAAAAATCACACGACACCAGGGTATAGTCCAACAGGTTTAATTGGAAGCACTACCTTTCGGAGCGCTGTTCCTTCATCAGGTGGTTGTGGAGAACACAATTGTAAGACAGAATTTATAGCAAATGTTTACAGTGTGATGTAACTGAAATTATACATTGAAAAATACCTTGATTGTTTGTTAAGTCTCTCATCTGTTACAATGACCATGTTAATTTCACTTCTTTCAAATGTAAATCACAAAACATTATTTTAAAAGTTACATTCTCAGGTTAACTTTAACAATTGGTGCCAGGAAGATAATATGTTGACGGTGTTGGCCCCCTGTGTGATGTTGTCTGTGCCAAAATGTTTAGACTGATTCCAATCTAAAAAATGAGTTAACAGGGTCTGACAGATTTAAGGAGAAAGTGAGGTCTGCAGATGCTGGAGATCAGAGCTGGAAATGTGTTGCTGGAAAAGCGCAGCAGGTCAGGCAGCATCCAGGGAACAGGAGAATTGACGTTTCGGGCATAAGTTTCGGGCATTCCTGAAGAAGGGCTTATGCCCGAAACGTCGATTCTCCTGTTCCCTGGATGCTGCCTGACCTGCTGCGCTTTTCCAGCAACACATTTCCAGCTCTGACAGATTTAGCCATGATTAAATGGCGGAGTGGACTCGATGGGCCGAATGGCCTTACTTCCACTCCTATGTCTTATGTAGTTTTTGAGCAAAGTACAATGCGCTCCGAAAGCTAGTGCTTCCAATTAAACCTGTTGCATTATAACCTGGTGTTGTGTGATTTTTAACTGTGCACACCCCAGTTCAACATCGGCATCTCCAAATCATGACCATACTGAGGCTCGGAGTGACTGCAAACTCTCTGTATAAACTGGAAATGAATGAAATGCTGACAACTTACTGTCCCCGAGGTTTTTTTTCTCTCTCTCCCCTTCCGCCCGCGCTCTCCCTCACACTCTCTCTCTCCCCTTCAGGAGGCTCCAAAGACATCACCTCCCAGATGCCGGGCCGCCATCACCATGGAAACTGTTCCCAAGGTGACCAAGCAGAATAGGGTCCCCTGCCAGTAAACCCAGTTGCGGCTCCGGATTCAGCGCGGATCTCACTTCGCTTTGTAATTAAAGCGGATTCCATTGGACTCGCTTTGATTTCAATTTTCTTTGTTGTTTACGAGCGCATAAACGCAGCAGTTGCTAAGGCCGCTGTTGCTGGGGAAACGTAACGCGCACAACACCAACGTCGGACTGTCGTCACGGGAGACGATTCAGCCCCGCCCCACATTCCAGCCTGCTCCTCGCAGACGGCGCCACATTCAGCCCCACCCCCCGCATTCAGCCCCGCCTCGCGCATTCAGCCCCACCCCCGCATTCACCCATGCCCCCCGCATTCAGCCAGTCTCGCCATTCAGCCCCACCCTTTCCCGTATTCAGCCACGTCCCCGCATTCAGGATCGCCGCCGGCCTTCAGCCACGCCCCCCGCATTCAGCTCCGCCCCTGCATTCAGGCCCACCCCCGTGTTCAGACCCACCCCTGCATTCAGACCTGTCCTCCGAATTCAGTCATACTTAATCTTGAATTTCCCATGATTTATTCAATCCCTATTTGAGTACTATCCTTTTGAACAAACATGTCACACTTAACCTTTTTAGCCTTGTTCCATGGTGACACTTAAATATGACACTATATTACAGTCTAACATGCATTTGGAAAGCTATGGACTGATTAGAGATAAATGGCTTTATGTGTGGAACATCATGTCTCAATAACTTGATAAGAGGGTGGTGGTGGGGGAGGCTTGCTTCTCAGATTGAGGCCTGTGACCAGTGGTGTGCCACAAGGATCAGTGCCGTTTCCACTGCTTTTTCCCACTTATATAAATGATTGGGATGTGAATGTAGGATATATGATTAGTAAGTTTGCAGATGACACCAAAATTGGAAGTATAGTGGACGGTGAAGGTTACCTCAGAGTACAACGGGCTCTTGATCAGATGGGCCAATGGTCTGAGGAGTGGCAGATGGAGTTTAATTTAGATAAATCTGAGGTACTGCATTTTGCAAAGGCAAATCAGGGCAGGATTTATACACCTAATGGTAAAGTCCTGGGGAGTGTTGGTAAACAAAGAGACCTTAGAGCGCAGATTCATAGCTCCTTGAAAGTGGAATTGCAGATAGGATAGTGAAGGTGGTGTTTGGTATGCTTTCCTTTATTGGTCAGTGCATTCAGTATAGGCGTGGAGAGGTCATGTTGCGGCAGTACAACACTGATTTGGCTACTTCTGGAGTATTGCATGCAATTCTAGTCTCCCTGCTGTAGGAAGGATGTTGTGAAACTTGAAAGGGTTCAGAAAAGATTTGCAAGGATATTGCCAGTGTTGGAGGATTTGAGCTATAGCGAGAGACTGAATGGGCTGGGGCTGTTTTCCCTGGAGCATTGGAGGCTGAAGGGTGATTATATCGAGGTTTACAAAATCACAAGGGGTATGGATAGGTAAATAGGCTAGGTATTTTCTCTAGGGGAGGGGAGTCCAAGAGGGGATAGATTTAAGGTGAGAGGTGAGAGATATAAAAGGGAGCTAAGGAGCAACTTTTTCCATGTGGAGGAGGCTGCGTGTATGGAATGAGCCGCCAGGGGAAGTGCAGGAGGTTGATAAAATTACAATGTTTAAAAGGCATCTGGATAGGTATATAGGAATAGGAGGGTTTAGAGGGATATGGGTCAAATGCTTACAAATGGGACTAGCTTATATAGGATATCTGGTCAGCCTGGATGATTGTGGATTTATTTGAAATATCAAGCTTTGAGAGCAGTACCCCTTAGGTCTTGGGCTATAACCTGGCAATTTTGGTGAAGATTTGTAGCTCAGGTTGTGGATCCATTTGTAAGTTTGTTCGCTGAGCTGGTAGATTTGTTCTCAGATGTTTCATCACCATGCCAAGTAATATCATCAGTGAGCCTCCGGTGAAGCGTTGATGTTCTGTCCCGCTTGCTATTTATCTGTCTCAGTTTGTTGTGGTAGGTATCATTTCTGGTTCTGTTTGAGAGTTTGGTAAATGGGGTTCAAATCTATGTTTGTTAATGGAGTTCCTGTTTGAATGCCCGGTCTCTAGGAATTCTCATGTGTCTTTGTTTAGCCTGTTCCAGATGGTGACAGAACATCGGAGAACAAATCTACCAGCTCAGTGGGAAAACTTACAACCTATAACCTGGCGTTGTGTGACTTCTGACCTTGTCCACCCCGTCCAACACTGGCAACTTCATGTCTCATTTTCTGATCAGACCAAATATCAGTAAACATATTCCTATAGACAAGGCCATTGCAATACCTGCTCTCTCAACCTTGAACCAACAGAAGCACCCTCAAATCAGTCAGAATTTGTTTTAAATTCTACTCCACAGACTTAGGAACATCTAATGCATCACCATAGAATGCCTGAGATTCCAGGTCCATTAGAAATGCCAATCTTAAATTCCAGTTTTTAAACTCTTCAGCATATAAATATCCTACATTGTTACCTAAAGAACAGAATGTCCTGCCGGCATGTCTTGCTTAACCACTTTCTTTGGATCTTGAGCAAATTAGTTCCTGTTTCTTACAACAATACACTTGCAAGTGCTTGGCATTTAAGGCAAACGTAAGTTGTGAAATGTACCACATATATGCAAGTTGACTTGGTTGTTTGAATGACTGCCTGCCAAACATGATTTTTGTTATTAGTATTGCTCCTTTGTATTTCTCCTGTATGGGGATTGCAACACATGGAAAAACAATATTAATAAAGTAGAGAACTAGGCCACACCCAGGGGTAGGCATTGTTTTGATTTTTGCCTCATTGTCAAGTTTTCATCTTTCCATTTAATAATCCAGTTGATTAGTTCATATGGTTTTTTTGTTATACCTTCATAAACTGTTTTGAGATGTTTTCCAACATAAGTTGAAACTTTATTGCTGGAACAGCACAGCAGGTCAGGCAGCATCCAGGGAACAGGAGATTCGACGTTTCGGGCACAGGCCCTTCTTCCTGTGCCCGAAACGTCGAATCTCCTGTTCCCTGGATGCTGCCTGACCTGCTGTGCTGTTCCAGCAATAAAGTTTCAACTTTGATCTCCAGCATCTGCAGACCTCACTTTCTCCTCGTTTTCCAACATAATACTTGTGAAAGATGAGGAGATGCTCTGGGCCCACACTATTTTGTTTAATACAATGGGTGGGAGGGCATGTCCATACATACATTGTACTAAAACTCTTTGAATGGCAGAGCAGACCTAATGGGCTGAAAGGCCTACTTCAGCTTTTATGTCTTGCATCTTATTTATCAAAATTTTATCCTCTTAAGAATCTCTCCAAACCAGTTGAGTTTTATGGTCATTACGGCTGATAACAGCTTTCCACTTCCGCTATTTCTTTTTAGAATAATTGAATTTAAATTCTCAAATTACCACAATAGAATTTGCATTGATGTTTTGACAACCAAGGTTTTCAAATGATCAGTTTAGTAACATAACCACTGTATTAATATGCCAGTTCTGTCTGAGAAAATAATTTTATCTAAGATTGTGCTTCAGGCAGCACTGTGTTGACAGAAAGCCATGCTGTGTTATCCTGTATGTTTCTATGATTTATAAAACTAGAAGGAATGGAGACAGAAGGATACAGAAATAGGAAAAAGAATCAAGGAGAAAGAAACCTTCAAAATAAAAAATTGAAAAGAAAAAACAGAAGTGAGTTTTGGCAACTGTACAAATCTGTACAGGTTAGGTGGATTGGCCATGCTAAAATTGCCCATAGTGTTCAGGTATGTGCGGCTTTGATGGCTTAGCCATGGGAAATGCAGGGTTACAGGAACTGGGTGGGTGGTGGGGTGGATTGGGTGTGGACTCGAAAAATCGAAAGGTCTGTTTCCACAGTAGGGATTCTATGATCTTCTCAAAGATCATGTGATCTAAAATCCCCGTAAGATGACAACGTGTGCACAAAGAAAATCAAAACATGTTATTTTTAAATAGATATATTTATAAAACATTTTCCATTTTTCAGTGTTTTTGAAAGCAAAAGTTCAATTCACATACACCACAAGCAGTAAGTGGACAAACAGATCAAAAAAAAGGCCACAGATTTTTTTTACACTTAAGGCATTTTCCCTTTAACGCAATCTACACACATATGCACACACGCACAGACAAACAGAACATAAAGAAACATATGTACCTGTACACATAAATGCATTGAATTTAAATTCAATATCTATGAAACGTATTTATCAAAACATCTACTCTCCAATCAGGCAGTGGAATAAACATAAAGGCAGCTGTTATTTTAATCCAAGCAGTGACTGTATTGGCTTTATGACTTTACCTAACTTTTTTTAAAATTGCTGATAGAAACCCTTGATGTTGGTTGCTGTGATAGTGTAATGTGCATAGTGCAAAACACCAAACTCTAAAATATATCCACTTTCCATTTTCAAAATCTCTTCAAGACTTCTTCACAAAGTATCAACATTTCTTTTACGAATTACAGTATTCAAGCAGATGTCAACAAATTTTTACATCAAGTTTTGTTGCCTTCTCCAACACGTCAATGTATATTAATCCACATACACATGAAATGTTTTACAAATAAGGAAGTATTCAGCCTGCTAGCAGGAAGTTTGACATTGATGTTGCCTTCTTTTAAGATGACAACAAATGTGCATATTCTGGCAATATAGAGTGGATAACTAAATGGAAACAAAAAACAGATTTTCCACTTCTCCTTCATTCATTTTTAATGAAACAGGGCCATAAATGGAAGTAGTAAACAAGTCCAAAAGTGCTCCTAATTTAGGATTATTGGGTCCAGTATCTGCTCTCCATGAACACCTGATGAGAGACCCAAATATTGCACAGACATATTGGGCAGTTTTAACAATCATTGCCAGGAGTTTGGAGGAAAGGCCACAAATTAGGTTGAGATCAGGAGATGACAGAGCCTGTGACCCTGCTAGTAGGCAGCTTAATCTTTTTATGATGCTTCCTCACAAAACTCAAATTTACCAAGGATTCTCAGTTCCTTACAATAAGTGGATGTTCTAGAAACTGAGTGCTATTGAGACTCAGTTGGTTGCACATGGAGTGGCAGAGTGGGTGGGAAGTGCCACCAGCTGGAGGAAAGGAAAATTAAGAATGCATATGAAACTTATTGGAATGAGTATGTCATAACATTTGATTGCATCCTATCATTTTGCAGCAAGAAAGTTATTTATTACACCATTTGGGACAGTAATAACTGCATATCACCACATACGTTTGTGGATCCAAATATAATATTGTTGCCTTTGCTGTGTGGGATCTAACAACCATGAATAATTTGGATGGCAAGACGACTTATCTGATTGTGGTTTTAGTTTGGGAGCAATGTTAATCTTGTAGGAAACATTTATTAAGCACCTATCAGAAATGAATGCTGGCTTAATTTAAAAGTCTGGAACAAGTAATGCTTGTAGATTGACTAGAGTGAAAATTCAGGACGTTCCTTCCCTTTGCAGGTTTGGAGATCTGATAGGGTGAGGGTTAGCTACTTAATCTGAGATATCAGCAGTACCCTTATCTCATCAGAGGATCAGGGAACATGAACTCAATTCATTCCTAATGTTTGCATATGGCAAAGGCAATTACTGAAGGTAGGAGGTGGAATCATCCCAGATTTGCCCCACTCTTCACCCAAAGTTGTCAAGGTCAATTTTCATGTCTCCACCACTATCCAAACTGAAAGCTACCTGCTTGGCTTCAATTTAGAAACCATGGCTTATATGGCCCAAATTCATGGTGCGCCCAAGGCTTGAAAAGGTAGAGTCTCTAGAATAATTTTTATACAAATTATTCACTTAGATTTTCATTAGAGACACTTTTCTATTATCCAATTCAAATAAAACACCCACATCAAATCATGAAACACTGTCTGTTCCTGTTGGGCTGAGATCACATGTTGTTTCCCAACACACATATGAAATACTTGCCTTATTTTCAAAACGTCTAAAACATAGGCTGGGACAATGTTGGCATTTTTTGCCAATTTTTTTTGCCTTGGAATTCTGTTGAGCTGTGCCTGTGAACCATTGCAGTCAATATGCTGTTAGGTGGGAAACCTCAGGATGTTGATCCAGTAGCAATGAAGGAACAGGTTGAAGTCGGAGTAATGTGTGATTTGGGTTGAACTTGTAGGTGATGTACCTTGTAAGTGATATTCCCTTGTCCTTTGAGGCGTGAAAGATTATGGGTTCATTAAGTACTACTGTAAGTAATTTACAAAAATTTTCCCACAGTACTAATTATTAAACCAAAGTAGTAATGACTAAAATTACTTTCTAAAATCAATTATATTCAAAATACATCTTAAAGCTAATATAACAAGTTCCAAAAATCCTTTACAGAAAAAAATAGAACGTTTGATGAATTTTGAAGAGCTGTGTTTATGGCAAACTGAGACGAGAAATACAGTGAGTTTCCTTAATAAATAGTCACCCCAGCCATAAACAAATATCAGCAGTATATATACCATTACTAAACATATAACATTTGTGGAATCACACAGGAGAGGGTGAAAGGGAGAAAGGCCAATGAATGAAAATGTGCCATATGAGTAGCTCATTCTTGTGAAAAATTAAAACATGAGCTTGCCCAGATTAATGATCTCGTAATGGTTTCCCACTTCTATTTTGGTAACATCCCAAGTTTAAAACAAAGTCAATATATAAACTTAAAATATTAAAATGCTCTAGTAATTTTAAAATTCATTTTTTAAATCTTCCATCAGCTTGCCATTTCTTTTCCATAGATGTAGTATTGTGCCAGCAACCCATGACTATATTTTTACCCAAATGTCCATTTGTGTACATCTGTGCCAGACAGTGTGTGCCAGGACATTGTTTAACATGCCAAGTGGCCTTAATTTCAACTTCAAGTGGCTCTATATTGATCAGGAGAGGAAATCCTGCCTGAATCTCCCATCATCACTATTGCTCAAGAGGATTAAGACAAAATGTTACATTCCAATTCAACTTAATATTCTGTTATAAGAAGGGAAAGTTAAAACCTAAGGTTTATCTTGCAGGTTATCTATAAAATGGAGAATAGTGGAAGGGAAGACAAGTAAATAAAAAAAAAATTAATTCAGTAATCACAAGCTTGGTTTTCAAAAGTATGTAAATTTCAGGAAGAACGGCAAACCAAGACTTCCATGTTACAAAAGTCTTGGAGGAAGGTTTAATGTAGGAATCAGTGTCATGCATCTTTGAATCTAAGGGAGAAAAAGGTGCACTGCAGTTTAGAAGGATTTAAGAAAAGGAATTGTCATCATTAAAACTAGGAATGAAATCGGAAAATATATCACAGAGAGAAGTTGGAGATCAGATAGAACAAAAGATGACAAGATTGGGAAAGGCATTGTTACGGTCACATTGATCAATAGATTGGCTATTTGGCCCATTTCATGCCCATCCGTCAGCACTTTGCTACAGCAGTCCAATTATTCCCCACAAATATCTTCTCTTCAAGTATTTATCTAATTCTCTTTTAACACATTATTAAATTGTCTGGGCCTTGTTACTTGATATTGTGATTTATGAAGAATTAACAGAGAGAGGATAATGGCAATAACAATTTTCAGGTGTAAATGGAACACAATGGTAGATTACAGGTGCACAGTAAGCAATTTCAAACAAGTGAAAAACACAGATTCAACCTCCTGTCATGTGGTCCCAAGGAATGGTACTCCTAATTGAAGGGTAGGATCTTAAAAATCTTACTTTTATGAAAAAAAAGTAAATTGGTAATAATCACATTATCATTTCACTGGTTCTTTTTGAGGTAAAAAAAAACTTCAATGCACAACTGTACAAATTGGAGAAGAGTACTTAAATGTGTTCCTGGTTTGAAAGACTTCGATCTCAGTGTCACCATCAACAGATTCAGTAAATTTTAGCTACAAGAGATTTTAGGTACAAGGTTAGCTCACAGTTGCTGGAATTGCTCTCTTTGAAGTGAAGGAGATTGAGGGAAAATTTCATAGTAGTGCACGTAATTAATTCAAGTTTTAATAAGGTAGACAGGAAAAATGTGCAGGAGAAAGTGAGGGCTGCAGATGCTGGAGATCAGAGCTGAAAATGTGTTGCTGGAAAAGCGCAGCAGGTCAGGCAGCATCCAAGGAACAGGAGAATCGACGTTTCGGGAAGAAGGGCTTATGCCCGAAACGTCGATTCTCCTGTTCCTTGGATGCTGCCTGACCTGCTGCGCTTTTCCAGCAACACATTTTCAGGAAAAATGTGCAATCAGTTAATGGGTACAAAGAATAGGAAACACAGATTTAAGGTTTTAACAAGAGATGTAGGGCAAATATGAGGAAGAACTTGTTTTGCACAGTCAACGCCAATGATCTAAAACTAGCTGCCTATAAGGGCGGTACAAATAGTGATAATCAATAATTCGAAAAGGAAAGTGGAAGTGCACATGAAAGAAGTGACCTATGGGGATAAGGTAATGGAACTGACTGAACTGCTGACATTGATTCAAATGAGCCAAATATCCCTTCTCTGTGCTGTAAATGAATTTATGGGAAATAGAAGCTACAGAAATGGATATGAAAGACTAACTGATAGCAGATGAATTGTACATCAGCTGTTAATATGATATCAAGTGTTAGCAGATAACAACAATCCTTTACATGTACTTTAAACTTTAGCAATATGTCTTGTATCTTTAACTTTTCCCAAGTTGCAACAGTGACAAAAACATTGAAAAGGTGAAGATTCAGAGCAATGATAAAAAAAATCCCTGCCCACAAAAAATCTCCAAAACTCAGTTATTAACATCTTCATACCCTCATAATAACCACAACATTCTACATATATCCAGAGGTTCACACTGTGCAGAGAGAAGGATGTTGTCAAAATTGACAATTATCTTAAAAAAAAACTATTTTATAAGTCCTTGCAGTATTAAGGCATTGGATCATTCTCCCACATTCATTGTAAACATTCAATGTTTTAAATCCTTTGGATCTGAACAGGCGCTTTGGTTGGTGAAAGCAGCTCATTAAAAGTGGATGAAGAAGCACAGTCCTATGCTTCTCCAGTCTGCCAGCTTTGCTGAGTGTTTATTTTTTAAAAAAGTTTTAAATAGATTGAAAAGTTTTTTGAAGATTGTAACAGCAGATGAATTCTTGGTAGAATGTGGCCAATCATACAGGAGTTCTACTTGGTGCTTGTGTCAGTCTTGTTGTACTCTGTTTCTCCAGATGACACCTGAGAAATGCGCCTGGTGGAACTCCACAGACGCTTAGCGAATTGACTTGACCGCGTCTGAAACAAGTACAGAGATTAAACTAAGAGGTGCTGTTATCAATCATCTATCTCTCTCTTCATTCATAGAATCCTTACACTGTGGAAGCAGACCATTTGGCCCCGTGAGTCCACATCAACCGCCAGAGAGTTTCCTACCCAGATCAGGCTTCTAACCTATCCCTGTAACTCCACATTTAAAATGGCTAATCCACTCAACCTTCACATCCTAGACACTATGGGCACTTTAGCATGACCAATCCACCTACCCAGCACATATCTGGACTGTAGGAGAAAACCAGAGCACCCTGAGGAAACCCATGTAGACATGTGGAAAACGTGCAAACTCCACACAGTCCCCAGAGGATGAAATTGAACCTGGGCGCTTGGCGCTGTGAGGCAGCAGTGCTAACCACTATGCTGCCCCCATTTCTCTCCTGAATGTGAATGTTTTTGAGTTGTGGCCACATGGACACAGCAACCCTCAAGTATCATGCCCACGTGACCATTCATGACTCCAGCCACTTGCACTTTCTAATTACCATCACGGCTAATCAGCACCTTAAATCTATTTATCTGCCTCCCTTTTATATACATGAAGGTAGGCCACTTAATTCCTTCAGCCTACTCCACCATTCAACAGGATCATGGCTGATCCAACAGTCCTCACGTCCACTTTCTTGCCCTTTCCCCAGAACCCTTGATTCCCCTGCTATCAATCTAACTCTTAATTATACATAATGACTCTGCTGCCCCCCCCCCCCCCCCCCCCGCTCACAGTTGCTGGTCTCACCAGCACCTTATATAGTTGCAATAACATTTCCCAACTCTTATACTTCAAGCCCCTTAAAATATATGCAGCATTCCAGTAGCCTTCCTGATTACCTGATGCACCTGTGTTAGCTTTCTGTGTTTCATGCACAAGTTGACCCAAGTACGTTTGTGTTCTGACCTACCGCAGTTTTACCCCATTTAAATGATACAGTTATTCTCCCCTCAGATATGAACATTTTCCCACATTATACTCTATCTGCCAACTTTTTGTCTACTAACATAACCTATCAGTATCTCTCCGTATCTCTAAAATTAGGTGTACTTTTCCACCTAATTTTGTGCAAATTTGGTTGCAGCACTTCTGCTTATTCTCTCATTTCCTTTATTCTTTGATACAAAATAAATTTTTGATCTAAGTTACAAAAATTTCAAGTGACCAGGCATGCACAGTCTTTCAGGGGAGAGAGCAGCACCAGCACATGTATTACTCGAGAAGGCATGGCTGGTGTGTAAAGTGGAATGTGACACTGGGACAGTGCCAATTAAGTATTGATGGAAATGAAGTTTTCAGGGACATGGAGATACTATGGAAGAGTAGGGCCATCTATAATGCTTTTTGAGATAGCCAATGCAGACTTTGCTGGGCAAATTTTTTGTACTGTCCTGGTTCTGAGTTCCATTTAAACTCAGAATCCAATGACATAAATGGAAAATGTTTGACCAAATAAATCAGTCACTTGTAATTACTCAACAGAGAAGGAGCAGCTTTGATTTACATATCATTTCCATAGGTCATCCTAAAGTATTTCTTGAGGTGCAAACATACTTTTTTTTTTAATAGCCAAGTACAGTGAGTGGCCAGTTTGGACACAGGAATACAGAAAATTTGGTGAGTTGCCGCTCAGTCTGGTTTGGTAGTGTTGGTGGTTGAATAAACATTATTTGGAATGAATGACTGCTCTTCAAAATTTCTACAACATACTAATATTCCAACTGATGGAATGGCATCACTGATACTGCAGGGTTCCTTTAGTGATGCACCCCAAATTAGTTAAAATTATGTACTCAAGTCTCTGAGCTGAGATGTTTTGACCTCTCTTTGAACTTACATTCCTTTGTATGTTATTTGGCTTAATATTTTTCTTTACACTTCAATGAAGCATCATCAAATGATTTAATTCATTGAAGTGTTATATAAATGATGTGTAATTACTGTTATCCTACCAAATTTCTTGTGCCTTCCTCACTGTGTTTTACCTCAGAGGGTTTACCCGATACCACCACAATTAGTTTTCCATCATTTAAACCGACTAGAATATGGCTGTTATCTTTGGTAACAGAAACACAGTGAATGGGAACCTTCATGACCATTTGCTCCATTGCACTCTTCAAACTGAAAAAAAACACAATGAAATAGCATGACAGACATTAAAAAAAACTTCTGACATCATTACTATTAGTCTAACAACAATTAACAATAGTCTATCAAACTCAATTTAAAGAAGTTAAATTGACTTAGCATCTGCAAGCTTTTTGAGGGCAAAAATGATCAATTTCCGTTGGTCTGTGACAAAACATGATTCTTGATTTCCTACATCGTATAGTTACAAATATTAGAACATTGAACAATACAGCGCAGAACAGGCCCTTCGGCCTTTCATGTTGCGCTGACCTGTGAACTATTCTCAGCTCGCCCCCCTACACAATCCCAAAATCATCCATGTAAGGATTGTTTAAATCTCCCTAATGTGGCTGAGTTGACTACCTTAGCAGGTAGGGCATTCCACGCCCATACCACTCTCTTCTGATTCCCCCACCAACAGAAAAGTTTGTGTGTCAATCCTCCTTGCACTTTGATTATATTACCCATGAACTTTTAAAAAGGGAATACAGCCACATTAATGCAACTTGTTCTCATATAGTAACTCTTTAAATCTTGTTTTTATTCTGGTAAATCTTTGCCATGGATGTCTCAAGGCCAATGCATTATTCATGGAATTTTACAGTACAGAAGGAAACTATTCAACCTAATGCGTCTGTCCCACTGCTGAGAAAGCTACCCAGCTAGTACCATTCTCCAACCCTATCTTTTGAGCCCTCTAAATGAATCATTTTCAAATATATATCTAGCTCTATTTTGTAATGTGCTCGGAAATCCACTCCACCCCTCTGCTAGGCAGCACATTCCAAATACTAACAACTCTCTGAGCAAAAACATGTCTCCTCATCTCACTCATAGCTCTCTTGCTGACAATCTTGAAATTGTGATCCCTAGTTACTGACATACCAACTAGTGGAAACAGAATATCCTTCTTTACCCTGTCAAAATTGTTCATAATTTTGAACACCTCAGTAAGGTTCACCTCTTAACCTTCTGTACTCCAAGGAGAATGAACCCAATTTCTCCAATCGTTGTTTGTATGTAAAATTCCTCATTCCTGGTATCATTCAAGTAAATCCTTTGAACTTTCTTCAGGACTTTAACATCCTTTTTTACATTTAGTGCCCAAAACTGAACGTAATATTCCAATGTGTTTTGGGCAATGATTTATAAAGTTGTAGCATCATTTCCTTGCTATTATACTCTAAGCCTATTTAAAAACTCAAGGATCCTATATGCCTTCTTAACAATTGATTCAATTCACGTGGCTATCATTAGAGAATTATGCACTTGAACCCAAGGTCCCTCTGTTCTAACAAAGAGTCTGTATTGTCTCTCCATATTTCTTCTACCAAAATGCATTACCTCACATTTGTCTGCACTGAAATCTATCTGCCAGGTGTTTGTCCATTTGGCCAACTTGTCAGTTGTCCTCACAATTCACTATTCTCCTTAGCTTAGTATTATCTGTATATTTAGAGATTTGCCCTTAACATCAATCTCCAAATTATTTATATGGATCAGAAAAAGCAATGGTCCTAATACTGATCCTGGTGGGGTGGGGGTGGGTCACCACTTTTAACTCATGCACAGTCTGTGAAATGCCCATCTATTCCTACCCTCTGCCCTGATTTTTTTGTACAGCAAGATTTTACCATTGCGTTGGTGCTGCTGACAGATTTACTTATCCATCTGCTCTGCACAATTACCAAAAGCAGAGCCAAGAAAATCTGGTACCAAATCCTTAAGATCTATATAAAAGACAGAGTCCTCTGCAACAGAATCAGTAACGCAATGCTTTTGTGACAAAAATATTCAGGATACTCATCAGATTGATAATGGAGCAAAAACATTGAGTTAGATTTATTAAAAGATTATAAATACAGAGTAAAGCTCCATTTACACTGTTCAATCAAACACTTCCAGGGCAAAGACAACATGGGTTATATATAACTAAATTCACTCCACACTATTTGATTAGCATTACCCAGCTTTAGCACTGATTCAATACCGAATCTAGGGCCAACTTCATCCTGTGTGGCTCAAAATCACCCATTTATGCACTGAACCACTCAAAGCAAATGTGTTTGTTTCAAATATATACATTTATTTTAGTTTATGGTGGTGAAGACAATCAATCTCCCTCAAATTTCAATAATAGTGTACCTATCCTTTGTGTCAAATATAACAATATGAGTATAACAAAGCACTTTACCTCCGTAGGTCCCGTATCTGCAGTGAGCACTGCTCGGTACCCAGTAACACAAACTCTTCAACGATACACATTGCGGACACTCGCTCATCCATGGACACAGAGGCCAGGTGCTTGCCATTCACAGAATATAGATGCAAGAGCATTTTATCCTAGATTTAAACAATAAAAGATGGGGATATTAATATCAAAGATTTCTTAGATATCCCTTTAGCTAAGTTAATTGAAATTTGGATGAAATGTTATTGATCTGGAATGTTATCTGTTCCTCTAATGCCAAACCTGCCAGTTTCTGTTACACTGGCTCAAACCACTGTATGGACAACCTGTCACACATCCTCCACACAAAGATAATGGCAAGGGACCAGAGGTACCAAGAGAAAAAAAAAATCACAGGGATGAACCCATTAGTTCAATAATTATGTTTATAATATGGTAACTAATGAATAAGACTAGATAACCTATCAGAACCCAACAGTGTCCACTTTAGAAATAAAAAAGAATTGTTAATGGTTGATTAATGATCTTTCAATGTCCTTCCAATTTAAGAACTATCCCCTTGGATTTGAAAACTGTCAATAACTTTCCATTATTGAAAGAAAAATTGAGAAGTTATAATAATAGGTCTATAAATTTCCAACCAGTTGTGGGAAAGTTACTGTAACCTGTTACTAGGGATGGCATATGGACAAATTGGAATTGGTCAGAGAGAGCTTTGGTTTGTAATAGGTAAGTCACATCAAACAAATATGTTGAATTTTCCAAGGATATAACAAATGTGCTAGGGCTCTTATGGAACAGTGATATTGTCACCACCTTTAGGCACAAGATTCAGGCTTATGTCCCATCTGCCTCAACCATGTTTGAACAATTTGTTTAAAAATATCAATAATATTAAATGGCAATGAACTATTGATGGATGTTATTTTATTTGGACGTTCTAAAGTCAAAACCAATAACACATGGAATTGGAGGCGACTTATAGACTTAGGTAGAAAAGTATTAAGCAAATGATGGAGCGTACAGACAATGGATATGCATTCAAATTGCAAGGGTATGACAAATGGTGCCCCTTGAGATCAAGCATTAGCAATTCAGTGTTCAGGCAGTACTGTTCTCCCCCCATTTGGAATGTTCAGATAGACATAAAATTTCATGTCACATAATCCCATATTTGAATATCAAGGGAGTTCTTGTGTCCAGGTTCACCTACTTATCCCTCAAATCAAAAACAGCATCATATTGAGTTAATCATTCATTTACTCTTCATGCAAATGTTCATTGCAATTTCTAAGAATTTTCAGTGCACAAGTTGAATTGGGCAAACTGGGAGAGGTTTTAATTTTTAGACGGTTGACTGTCAAAGTGTAAAGTTCAGCAACATGCTCCAGTGCAAAGTGGCCTGAGAGATTTTGATTTAGTACCTCCAGTCTCATTTATATTTCCCAGCTACAATGCAGAGCAACAGAATAAAATATGGCCGAGAAAACCATGATATGGAAGAGTGTTGGAGGTTGAAAACGAGAGTTGGTCATTAGATGTTGCACATTTTCTGAAATGCTGTGAAGCTGTTGGTTTCATTCATCTAATACAGCTATTACTGAGGTGTCATGGTCCAAGCTTATGTTATATTCTGGAAGAATTAAGGACACTGGTAAATCTTACTTTTTAGGATAGTATGGAACTCTTACAGAATTAACACAGCGTTGATTTTTCTGTCTTTGAAAATACATTGACAATTATTAGCCATCAGGGACCAGGACAAAGTGGGGATAACGGTCACAAAGATTGGGGTGACAAGACCCTAGTCCATAGACATTCCTGAACAGGCATCAGATAGTTTTCATGCATCCTCTGCACCTTCATCTATGCAAGTGTTTGGAAAAGTGAGCATATAGTCCTCAGCATGAAGTAAACTAAAATGTGACCTCGACCTATATGATGGATAGATTCTAACATCATGAATACCTATTCCATATTTGTTGGTTAGATGTTGTTAGCTCTTAGATAGAAAATAATTTAACAAATTCTTGTCAAGTGACAATCCCCATCTGCACAAGACTATTAAGCATAAAATCAGAAGTAGGTCCTTCTCCCCATTGAATCTGCTCAGGCATCTATGGCTGATTTGATAATCCTTAAATCCACTCTCCTGCCTTTTCCCCATAACCCATGAATCCCTTACAGATTAAATATTTGTACAGCTCAGTCTCAAATATTCTGAATGACCCAGCCTGAAGCCCTCTAACGCTTCAGCTGGAGAGCAGAATACTTTCACAGACTATTGTGAGAGTAACACCATCTGTCCCAACCATTCATTCATCCTCTGGTATCAATGAACCTCCCTGTCTCTTTAGCTTATTACATCTAAAACATTTCTTCTTAATAAACTATTTAAGAACACAACGCCTACTTAGGTATCTGTGGCTAACGAATCTAAAATGTTTCGACCCTGACTATTGCCATAATGTACTTGTCACTCATTGATTTTTTGACTCATCAAGGAACAAGACAAGGTTAAGACAAAAGGTTATTCAATACATTGTATTATGCAAAGACAAAATGAATTATCCAATATAATCCAATTTTGCAGGGTTCTGCACACCAGGTGCATTTCCAAGTAATTCTAAAAAGTGCAGAGTTTCTGCCTCTGCCACTTTTCTAAGACAGTGTGTTCTGAATCCTCTGAAAAACCTTTTTTCCAACTCCCCTCTGCCATTTTGAATTGTGTTGTTACCTTTGATGATGCCCTGCTTTCTATACTGCTGTGAATGACAATCTGACCCTCACATCCAATGACAAGGTCATCAATAGTCATGGGCAGCGTGCTTTCACAGGGGGGTCGCAGGGTCCGCATGAATTGACCTCGTCGAATTGTATGTACAATGACTGTGCCATCCTGTAAAAGGGGAAAAGGTTTAAGAATTGTAAAATTATTTGGTAATTATTTACCTCAGGATACTTGACGTTTGTTGAAATGTAGAAAATGTAACAAGAGGCTATTCAGTCCATTGAATTGTTCAATGCAGGCCACCATCAAACCAATACCAGAACAATGAGAAAAGGAAGATGCAGCACCAATGCTGCTGTCACAGCTAAGACATATCCTAAACCGAATATGGCAATTTCTAGTCTCAAGTGGCGAATCTGTTATATCAATCATAGCTTAGTTGGGAGTACGAGTGCCTCTTAAGTCAGAAGGTTTTGGGTACAAATCGCTCTCCATCAATGTCAGAATAGAGTTTTGAACATAAGCCAGAGAGTGCTGCACCACTGGAGGTATCACCTTTTGGATGAAGTGTTCAACAGAGCACTGATCTACGACATGATCAATATAAAAGATTTCTTGGCACCAGCTTAAAGAATAGGGGGCAATTTTCCTCCGGTATCTATATTTATCCCTTAAATCGACATTATAAAAGCAGATTTGTTCGCTATTGTCACATTATTGTTTGTAGGAGCTTGTTGTGCAAACTGTGTTTCGGGTTCCCCTACACTGAAACCGTGATGGCACTGAGCCCCTTAGCAATAACAGGAATGGAATGGCAAAGCAGTTCTGTTGTGAAACTACTTTAATTAGATTGAAGTCAGAACAAATCAATTAAACTACTTGTAAACTACAACAAGAAGCTCAGTCTAACATGGCCTTTATACTTACTGTATTAGCCCTGGATGGATAAGCATGCCAATTATCTTACTGCTTTTGAACTTCTGTCTCAAACTTCTCTATTCTCCTTTCTTTAAAAAACTTGTTAACAGGATATGGCATCATTTATTGTCCATCTCTAATTGGCCTTGAACTCAATAGCACGCATGGCCATTTCAGAGCCAACCACATTGCTGTGGGCTCAAAGTCACAAGACCAGGCAAGGATGGCATATTTCCTTTCCTGAAGGATATTTGTGAACCAGGTGGGCTTTTATGACAGTTGACAATTCTTCTAATTCCAAATTTATTTTTAAATAAATTCTAATTTTACCATTTGCTTTGGTGAAATTCAAATCCATGTCCCCTGAATTTTGTCAGTATTCACATTTGAAAAGGGTAATGTTGGTGCCCTTTTGGAATATGGGGATGGAAGTTACTAGATTAGATGGGATTGCAGTTAACAAAGAGGAAGCTTTAGCAATTTTGGAAAATCTGAAAATAGATAAGACCTCTGCGCCGGATGGGATTTATCCTCTATTCTCTGGGAAGCTAGGGAGGAGATTGCAGAGCCTTTGGTTTTGATCTTTATGTTATCACTGTCAACAGGAGTAGTGCCAGAAGACTGGAGGATAGGAAATATTGTTCCCTTGTTTAAGGAGGAGTCTCGGGACAACCCTGGTAATTATAGACCGGTGAGCCTTACATAGGTTGTGGGTAAAGTGTTGGAAAAGGTTATAAGAGAGAGGATTTATAATCATCTGGAAAGGAATAATTTGATGTTTTGTGAAGGGTAGGTCGTGCATAACTAACCTTATTGAGTTCTTCGAGAAGGTGACAAACAAGGTGGATGAAGGTAAAGCGGTTGATATGGTGTATATGGACTTCAATAAAACATTAGATGAGGTTCCACATGGTAGGCTATTGCACAAAATAGAGTTTCGGGATTGAATGTGATTTAAAGGTTTGGAACAGAAATTGGCAGAGGGTGATGGTTGATGGGAAATGTTCATCCTGGAGCTCAGTTACCAGTAGTGTGCTACAAGGATCTGTTTTGGGGCCACTGTTGTGTGTGTCATTTTATAAATGATTTGGATGTAGGCGTTGAAGGATGGGTTAGTAAATTTGCGGATGACACTAAGGCAGAGTTGTGGATAGCGCTGAAGGATGTCGTCGGTTACAGAGGGACATAGAAAAGATACAGAGCTGGGATGAGAAGTGACAAATGGAGTTTAATGCGGAAAAGTGTTAGGAAGTTCACTTCGGTAGTGGTAGCAGGAATGCAGAGTACTGGGCTCATGGTAAAATTCTTGGCAGTGTAGATGAACAGAGATCTCAGTGTCCAGGTGCATAAATCCCTGAAAGTTGCCACCCAGGTTGATTGGCTTGTTAAGAAGGCATATGGTGTGTTGGTGTTTATTGGTAGGGGGATTAAGTTTCAGAGCCACGAGGTCATGCTTCAGCTGTACAAGACATTGGTAAGGCCACACCTGGAGTATTGCGTATAGTTCTGGTCACCACATTATAGGAAGGACGTAGAAGTTTTGCAAAGGATTCAGAAGAGATTTACTAGTATGTTGCCTGGTATGGAAGGAAAGGCTGAGGGAACGGAGGCTTTTTTCATTGGAGAGAAGGTTGAGAGGTGACCTAATCGAGACGTATAAGATAATCAGAGGGTTAGATAGGGTGGACAGTGAGAGCCTTTTTCCTCAGATGGTGATGGTTTGCACGAGGGAACACAGCTTTAAACTGAGGGGTGAGAGATTTAGGACAGATATCAGGGGTTGTTTCTTTACTCGTAGTAGGGACGTGGAATGGCCTGTCTGCAACAGTAGTAGACTCGCTGACATTAAGAGCATTTAAATGGGCAATGGATGTACATATAGTTAATAATGGAACGGTGCAGGTTAGATGGGCATCAGATTAATTTCACAGGTCGGCACAACATCGAGGGCCGAAGGGCATGTATTGTGCTGTAACGTTCTATGATCTATGAATATTAATCTGGGATGCCAGTTCAGTGAGGTTACTTGTATGACACTGCCTCAACCACCTGAAGAAGGAGCAGCGCTCCTAAGGCTAGTGCTTCTAAATAAACCTGTTAGACTATAGCCTGGTGTGTGTGATTTTTAACGTTGTCCTTCTCTATTTGGTTTTGGATTTTCTCTACCATATGGATTTGTTCAATTGGGTGACTTTTATCCGCACTCTTATCCAATGAACTCATCTCATTGTGCAATCATATATTCCCATAGTCATAGTGCCCCAAGGATACTTTCCTTAATCAACCAGTTAGAAATTACATGAACATGCTAAACATGTTTTCCTGCAATCATTCTTCTGCTTTCATCTCTATTTCAAGGTTGCTATCACTGCTATTACTGTTTTCACAAGCTTCAATTTTCCTGCCTTCAACCAACACAAACCTCGTTCATGGTCTCAGCCTGTAGGTGATGGCAGCAGACTGATCCTGCTCAGCTTAACATCGGAAATACTACATTACAGCAACCCAATTAATAATCCTCCCCTACTCCCAATCAGCCACACTGTGGAAGATTCACCTTAGACCCCGATACTGCCATGTCAAGCTCAGTACTGATGGCCACACACGTGACTGTGTCATCATGTCCGTAGAGGACCTGCACTGGCTTCTGAGCCAAACCACAAGCAAATCCACCCTGAAAAAAAAACACAAAAGATGAATGAACTGGCGCATTTCATGAACAAACAATAATTCATTTCTTAAACTATTTCAACCCACTAGACGATTTACGTTACCCATGGCTCAACAGCTGTACTCTCATTCGGATTCAGAAAATAAAGGGTTCTAGTCACATGTATGATACTTAAGGATAAAACAACCTGACAGTCCAGTCCAGCATGATATATACTGCAGTCTTTCAGATGAGACGTCAAACCGATACCTTGCTTCCCATCTCAGGTTATATAAAAATCCTTTGACATAACTTTGAGGTAAGGCTGTGTCTTGATCAACATCCCTTAAGCAACATATCATCCAGAAATATTTGCACCTCAGGCCTTACTATTGTATTGTTAGGCTGAAAGTACCTATTGGGTTCTTTAAGGGCTGATTAAAATGTTTACAAGACGACAAACACACTTCAAAAGAATGTAGGCATGGACTATTTTCTAAACAGTGAGAAAATTCATAAAGCCAAAGTACAAAGGGATCTAAGAGTGCTAGTCCAAGATTCTATAAAGGTTGACTTGCGGGTTGAGTCCGTGGTTAAGAAAGCAAATGTAATGTTGTCATTTATCTCAAGAGGGTTGGAATGTAAAAGCAGCAATGTGTTACTGAGACTTTATAAAGCTCTGGTTAGGCCCCATTTAGAATACTGTGTCCAGGAAGGACATACTAGCACTGGAATGTGTCCAGTGGAGATTCATATGGATGATGCCTGGAATGGTAGGCCTAACATACAAAGTGTGGCTGAGGATCCTGGGACTCATTTGAGTTTAGAAGGTTGAGAGGAGATCGAACAGAAACTTACAAGATAATGCATGGCTTAGAAAGGGTGGACGTTGGGAATTTGTTTCTGTCAGTCGGGGATACTAGGACCCGTGGGCACAGCCTTAGAACTAGAGAGGATCAATTTAAAATGGAACGGAAATGAGGAGACATTTCTTCAGCTGGAGAGTGGTGGGCCTGTGGAATTCATTGCCATGTAGTGCAGTCGAGGCCGGGACGTTAAATGTCTTCAAGGCAGAGATTGATAAATTCTTAATCTCGCAAGGAATTAAGGGATCTGGGGAGAGTGCGATTAAGTGGCATTGAAACGTCCATCAGCCATAATTGAAAGGCAGAGTGGACTCAATGGGCCAAACAGCCTTAATTCCACTCCTGTGTCTTATGGTCTAACATATAGTTAATTAATTCGGTTAAATTACTGAGATAAATGTTAAACAAGTGAGTCTCACACTGCCTTCCTGGTTCATTAGGGACTTGGTAATGACAGCACTTGGAGCTCTACCTCAGATTCCATGAGCCAGGTCTCGCAAATCCCAGCCCAGTGGTGGATGCCCAATGAATGGGGCAAAGATCCCAATATTAATCCTAATTTGAATCTCATGTAACATGCTGTATCACTATTTACAGTACTTTCAGCACTTTTCCACACATTATTTTATGCAGAAACAAGTTGAAAAACATCTCCTGTTGGTTCCTCATTAACCACACAATATTCTGTCTTCCACCCAGACAAAGCCATGCAGTTACTTCCAAGCCAAAACAGACTGTTTTTAAACCAGGCCTGCTTTCCATGTAGTCTTCCACTTTCTAATTGCTCATTGTCATGTCCAATTAACCCTTAATGATTCACTCATAACAATCTAGTTTGGAGATATTAATTTTAAGTCCAACATTACAACAGTAGATAATTTGTTTTACTCAACCTATCCTGAAATGTTACAATATTCTGGAACAGGGAGACTTTTTTGCTAACTTACGTCTGTTGACTTAAGACAGTTTAAAAAGTGTGGCATCCAGGCTTTCCTTAAATGGCTTTAAGGATGTTGGAATGCTGACCACTGATTAATTCTTCTAAATCTGCAACTGCTCAAGTCCAATTATTCCACATGGCAACACAAATACATTACATTACCTACAAGGAAACATTACCATGTGACTGCACCAATGAATAAAAGGAGCCCAAAGAAACCAGAAAGTGGTTTGGCACTCCTGAAACGTGCAAGTGTTTGAAAAAAAATTGTGTCCTGATCATCATCAAACAGCACTTAGAAGCACTGAGAGTATCAAGGGTACTGAATGTATGATTGGGAGGAGACTTTGATGTCCATTACCAAGAGTGGCTCAGTAGCTGGCATCACTACTGACTGAACGTGACAAGTCCTCAAAGATATTGTTGAGGACTTATAAAGTCAATGGTAGGGCCTTGGGAATGTTGCCAAACAAAGATGCAGTTGCATAGTTCCTTGGAAGTGGAGTGGCAAGTAGATAGGGTGGTCAAGGTGATGTTTGGCATGCTTGCCTTCATTGGTCAGTGCATTAAGTCGAGGAGTTGAGACATCATGTTGCAGCTGTACATGACATTGGTAAGGCCACTTTTGGAATTCTATGTTCAATTCTGGTTTCCCTGCAAAAGGAGAAGTATTATTAAACTTGAAAGGGTTCAGAAAAGATTTTCAAGGATGTGGATTGTTGAATAGGCTGGAACTGTTTTCCCCTGGAGCGTCAGAGGCTGAGGGGTGACCTTATAGAAGTTTAGAAAATCATAAGGGGTATGGACAGGGTGAATAGCCAAGGTCTTTTTCCCCAGTCCAAACTAGAGAGCATAGGTTTAAGGTGAGAGGGGAAAGATGTAAAAGATGTTAGGGACAACATTTTCATGCAGAGAATATAGTGTGTTGCCAGAGGAGATGGTAGAGGTGGGTACGTGAATAGGAAGGGTTGAGCGAGATATGAGCTAATTGCTGGCAAATGGGATGAGATTATTTAAGGATATCTGATCAGTGTGGACGAGATGGACCAAAGGGTCTGGTTCCGTGATGTACAACTCCATGACACACAGACTATGACAAGTAAGCACATTTGAGAATAAGCTACTTGATCTCAATAATCTAGCTGCTACAGATTATTCTGCCCATAAGGATACTGTTAGGAGTGAACATTGCTCAGTTCTGGACTGTGAAAACAAAGACCTATCTTCTCATGAAGGATTCCATCCATCATGTTTCACTGTATCATCATAATGCAAAAAACTGGGCATCCTTGTAGTTCTGAGAACCATCCACTGCAGAATGATCAAGCCCCAGTACATGCCTTATTCTACCATCCAAAATTCCAGATTCAATGAGGTGTGGAAAAACATGCAGAAGAGCAACAGGCATACCTAAAAATACGGTTTCAAACTAGAGATGTTACAACAAAAGACTAAATACACAATAAACAGTAGAAAAAGCATGCTCTAGATTAATGCTTTCGCTAATGAATTAGAAAAGGATCTGAATTTGCTGGACCTCAATACATTTTTGACTTATGTAAAAGATCTTAAATTAGAGAAATTCCCACTGGTCACTCCTGTGACATGCCCAAGATGAGATGGGGAAATGAACTGGGATACTGAGAGCCAACCGTAGTCCTATCCTATCACTGTATGGTCATCCCATTCAACACACTTCCACAAATTCATTCTTCTCACTTGTGGTGCACCCCTAAGGGCATCTTACTTGTTGGATGACCTGCCACACTATGCATGTAGTGTCTCTTGATCCAGAGATGAGATAGGTACCGCAATGATCCAAGGCCAGGCATGTCACAATATCTAGGGGGAATAAAAGTAATGATTAACAGTGATGGTAGAAAACATATTGGAATCATTACTCAAGGAAGAAAGAACATTTAGAAAAGAAAAATGTATGAACAAATAGTCACCCAGGATTCCAAAACTGAAAATTTTGCTTAACCAACCATGTTGAATATTTTCAAGTAACAGAGTAAATAAAAGTATGAAGTAGATGTAATTTTACTGGATTTTCAAATGGCCTTCTATTAGTGCCCCATTATAGACTAATGAATAAGGTCAGAGAATGTGGAGTCAGAGGACAAGTCGAAGAATGGAGATACACGTGAGGAATGTAATAAATTACTGGAAGATATTACAAGTTTTCAGAATGGACAAATAATTGCCAAATTTATTACCGATAAATGTAAAGTACAGGTGCACAAGCCTTTATCTGAAATGCTCGGGACCAGCTGGTTTTCTGAATTCAGAATTTTTTGGATTTCAGATTAAGTGACAGCTTGATGGTGAAATTTTAAAATAATCTTACCGAACAGCAGACTCACTGAGTAAAACAGGCCCTGAGACAGAATTGAGGCCCGTGAGTGCTAGGCCACGCCTCCCCCACATCGCATTTGAGTGACATGCATCAAGTGGGTGTGGAGTTGGGCTAACTGTTTGCACGTCAAAAAACCTTGTTAATGAGAAAAACTTCAAAGAAACCTTCGGATTTCGGAGCTTTTTGGATTTCGGATAAAGGTTCGTCTACCTGTATTATATTTTTGTAAGAAGAATAGGAAAGTGACTTATTACCTTGAACTTGGAAGTTTAGAGTGGAGCAAAAAAAAAGGGATCTTGAAGATCAATCACTAAAATTGTAAGGTGGTTAAAGATATGGAAGTGTTCAATTGGCCACAAACATATTGAATGGTGGGTCAGGCACAACAGGTTAAATTGCCTACTCTTGTTCCCATTTTACCAAGGCCATAAAAAAAACAATCCAAACACTCAACTTTGCTGACAGAGGGTTGGTAAGAGCAATGAAAAGAAAGGAATTTATGATAAACCTGTATTCAACTTTGGTTAGACCACATTTGGAACACTTGATGCAGCTCTGATTGCCATATTATAAAGACAACACAGAGATAGTGCAGAGGGTACACAGAAGATTTACAAAGACCAAAAATGTTTAAATATCCATATCAGGTCAGGATTGATAGGCTGGGTCACATTTCTCTTGAAAAAAGACATTCTGAGGGATGACTTAATACATGCTGCCACTTCCAGGGAAGAGCATAACTGGATGCCGCTGATACAACATAGTCACAGAGAAATTAATGGGAAATTCAGAGGAAACCTCTTCACCAAAAGACTGGTGAAAATATAGAACTAAACAAGGCACTAATTAGACCATTTGGAAAATTTCAGATTCTCCACTTTCCTGCCTTTTCCCTTTACCAACGATTCCAGTACACGCAATCTTGACAACTTCGAAGAATAAGGGCAGCAAATGAAAGGAAATACCGTCATCTGGAAGTTCCTTTTCAAGTCACACACCATTCTGAGGTGGAAATGCAATTCTGTTTCTTTATTGTCACTAAATCAAAATCTTGGAATACCCTTCTTTTTGTATGTGTCTCTAGAGGTTTAAAGGGCACTCAGCATCACCTTCTCAAGTGCAATCAAATAGGCAATGTACAACCAAGCCGTAATGCCTAATCCCATGAAATGATAAACAAAACAGAATCTGCTGAGTCAAGTATCAAAGCAGAAAAGTAGAACAACCGACACTCCATCACTAATCTTTACTGTACCATACAGATGGCACAATACTCTTTACGTACCCAAACTTGGGAAAGTATGGTTCTGGGTGACCATTTCCATTTTCTGTTAGTTTCGATGGGCACAGTTGTTATGAAGGTGTAAGGAGTACTGCATCTTTAGAATTAGAATCCTACAGTGTGGAAAGAGGCCCTTCGGCCCAACAAGTCCACATTGACCCTCTGAAGAGTAACCCACCCAGACCATTCCCCTACCCTATATTTACCCCAACTAATAACCTACACTATGAGCAATTTAGCATGGCCAATTCACCTGACCTACACATCTTTGGATTGTGGGAGGAAACCCACACAGACACGGAGAGAATGTGCAAACTCCACACAGTCACCCAAGGCTGGAATTGAACCCGGGTCCCTGGCTCTATGAGGCAGCATGCCAACCACGGAGCAACCGTTACACCCATGAGGAGAGTTGAAAAGCTAGCAAGGACTTAGAGAAGAACACAGTACTGGAAAATTTAAAATGCAAAATTTGTTAGAACAGCTAGCAGTACCCATGTTGTTATGAGGCAAAAACAAATTCAAATTCGGCCAGTTTAAATTATGCTCCAAGATACCAAACTCCAATCAAGTTTGAACTTAGTATTTTGACAATATTAAAACCAATGAAATCATCAGATGCTCTGGGATATAAAACAGGAAAAAAATTGAACAGTTGAAAGAGAACTGCCAAAAGACCAACAGATGTTGGCTGCTAGTAAGAATTCTCTGAGTGAAGGAGTCTGCACAGAAAAATACAACACCATCTACCTGGAGAGCAAATCTACAGAGGAAGATACAAAGAGAAGATTCAACAGCTGGCTGGTTTTAAAATTTGAATTTTTCGGTAAATCTTAATCGTGGGTTTTATCAGACCAGTATTGGAGAGGGGAAGGTAATAGATAGGTTTAAATAAATGAGTTGTAAATAGTTTTTAGTTAATATTCATGGTTAGGCTAAAAAAAAGTTTTAATTCTTACTTTAAATAGAGGCTTTGGGATAGTTCTCGGCCTCTCAAATTTTCACAGATTACCACATGGGGTAAATCTTTTCTGTGTGTGTTACCCCATGTCCTAACACAGTAAAAGTTATTACAATGATGAAAACTGGATATTACTGACCTATGTGCCTTATGATGTGTCCCGTCACTTTGCCCTTGCTCAGAGATGTAACCCGGAGACTGTTATCCCAGTGGCCGCCACTGAAGAGAAGTTTACCGTCAGGGGAAATGACCAGGATCTTTGGTGATAAATTGACTCCAGGAGCAAATGGGCCTGACAAGAAGCGCTGAGACCTGAAGAAATAGTCATAACAGAATGAGTAAAATATGGTAAATTATTTAATGATCTTTAATGTTCTGGAATTGTGAAGTCTGGAGACCTTCCATAATAATTTTCAAGATGATGTCAATTTTCAAGCACAGCATGTATTAAAGGGGACAACACTCTATGAGATGGTGCAGAAAAAAGGGACAGCAACTCTAAGGGGCAGTATGTCAAAAGGATAGCGTAATAAATGGGACTAACGCTCGAGGTCAGTGACTCTAGGGGACAATAGTACATATAACAATACAGCGCAGAACAGGCCCTTTGGCTCTCGATGTTGCGCCGACCTGTGAGCTATTCTCAGCTCGTCTCCCTATACTATCCCAAAATCATCCATGTACTTATCTAAGGATTGTTTAAATCTCCCTAGGTGTGGCTGAGTTACCTACATTAGCAGGTAGGGCATTCCACGTCCTTGCCACTCTCTGCGTAAAGAACCTGCCTCTGATATCTGTCTTAAATCTATCACCCCTCAATTTGTAGTTATGCCCCCTCGTACAAGCTGACGTCACCATCCTAGGAAAAATATTTGTGCTGTCTACCCTATCTAATCCCCTGCTCATCTTGTATGTCTCTATCAAATCCCCTCTTAGCCTTCTTCTTGCCAATGAGAACAGGTTCAAGTCTCTCAGCCTTTCCTCATAAGAACTTCCCTCCAGACTAGGCAACATCCTGGTAAATCAACGTGTTAAAGGGGACAGTAACTCTCAGGGTTAGTTTATTAACGGGTCACTAACTCTAAGCAACAGTGTAGTAAAAGTGTCGGTTATTCTAAGTGTCAATGTTTCAAAAGGGATAGCAACTCTAGTGGCCAATGTATTAAAGGGGACAGCAACTCTAAAGGGACAGTTGTTAAAGGAGATAGTAACTAAGGGACAATATGTGGTAAAGGGGACAGTAGTCTTGGTATCAGTGTTTTAAAGGAGACAATAACTCTCCTTTTGTTATAAGGAGAAAGTGAGGTCTGCAGATGCTGGAGATCAGAGCTGAAAATGTGTTGCTGGAAAAGCGCAGCAGGTCAGGCAGCATCCAGGGAACAGGAGAATTGACGTTAAGGGCAATTTCCTGAAGAAGGGCTTATGCCCGAAACGTCGATTCTCCTGTTCCCTGGATGCTGCCTGACCTGCTGTGCTTTTCCAGCAACACATTTTCAGCTTTTGTTATAGGGGAAAGTGATCCAGTAATGTGAGAGTTTTTCAAAGAAGATAGTAACCTTAGACATCATGGTATAAGTATTCCACGTTTAGTTTGAATAGTAATGGAGTTAGTGACTTTAAAACGATCAAACGATCCTTTGAAAGAGTCTTTAAAAGATTACATAAATTCTGAGTCAAGGTGAAATTATTTTGATCATGGAACTAAACAAAATCTTATAAATTGCACTTACTTGGCATTGGAGACATTTTGATCTCGTGTGAAGGTGAAGTAGTTGGAAATGTTTTTGTCATATGGCAGCCAGCCATGAGTTCCTATCAACCCATTCGCACTCACTGTGACCTGGGAGAAACAGAGTGGTGTGTTCACAATCAGAAGGATGATAATAATATCTGAGATATAAAGTTTGAATATTCCATTTCACAACCACAGCTGACCATTATTACAGAGACCAAAGGCCCACTAGTCAAGTGGGTGGATAATTGTAATCAGCCAAGTGATTTACTTCAATGTTATACATCGATTCTTCCACCTTTCATTTTGGCTTGTTCTTCTGAGTAATTGACAAGATCACTCAATGAGGTGCTTTTTGTAAAAAAAAAAAATATGTAGATTGAACACGATGATGTTATGGAGTCATGATTGCTCTTTGTTTTTAAAAACCTCTGGCCTGAGCAGGGAAGCTACTACAACACTTTCACCAAATGAAGTGAGTGGGAAGACGACCCAGGATTACTATTTAATAACTGTCAGCTCATTAAACTGGTTCAGAATCAGACTTCTGCCACTCATGAGAGGAAGTCCCATCTCCAATTACACGTGGCCAATGTGGGACTGCAGGCATTCTCTAAAGAGGAGGAGTCAGAAAGCTGGAGGATTCATCAACGCCTGTCAGCACAGGGTCACACGTTTGGTGGTGGTGAGGGGGGTGCGGTGGTTAAGACTGTGTGTTGTGGCGATGAGGTGGGATGTCTCCATTTGGAAGAGGGTGTCCAAAGAGGAGGGAACCACTCAGCTCACAGAATGATCAGCAGGTTTATTACATAGCACGGTTACCTCCCACCACTAAGAGTGGTGAACCCAATTGGTCAGAGGCGTGGCTGGTAAAATACAAACTAGAGACCTGCATTACATGTCAACCATCCTCTGGACATGATTTGGGGTGAGGGTGAGTTGGGCGTGTGCATAACATTCCATGTTTTATTTCAAATTTGCTTCAGTTAGTGAAAAATGGGCTGCAAAATGCGTTGGCATAAAAATAAGTTATGAAAGACGTGATAATAAATACAAGCTCTTCCTTCCTTATTGAAACTCACAAAGTTTCAAGATCAGATGGGAAGAATTTCTGTGAACTGATTGGTGCAGATTTGGGCAATCCTGAATCTAGTGGTCACTTTGATTTATCCTGTTTCCCTCATTCTATTTCTTCAGAAAAGCATTAACCCTGGGATTAGTTTGAATGCAGTTTTGGGTATGTTGGCTCAGATCTTCCAATTGGAAGAACATCGTTGGAGCAAGATACCCCGAATGATAGAGTATGTAACTTGCATGGAAAGTCTAAACTTCTGATGGGCAATTACTCTGCATCTATAAACTTCATAAAAGTTTACAGCCCTGAGGTAGAGTCACAGACTTCAGAGAGCACATTCTTACTGGTGTACTTCAATATGTATCTAAGAAAAAGGGGAAAAACAAATTTTAAACCTTTTTTTGTCCTGGGTAACATTAAAACCAAACCCCCAAAACTCGATTTGCCCTCTCAATACCTGATGTAAGTTGACCTGAACCCCCCTCACAAACATGATGCCTTACCCAGCCTGATAATCTCTGACCCAACTGCCCACCTCAATCAGACCCAATGCTGCTCAGACTCCATCACCAATCCACCCTACCGTCCTGCGCTACTCATCTGTCACCTTCTCCCACCATCTACTAAACCTACACACTTACTTTCTCTCAAGTCACATTTCTCAGAAGGCCAATATCAGACGTTCTGGCTGATGCTAGGAGCTTCTGGACAAGGTAAGTAAAATGAGCAAAGTGGCAATCTGACTGTGATTTCCACTCCCCAGAAGTTTCAGTCATATATTTCTTTAGTCATATTTTAGCCCATACTGTTACTTTAAGCACTTTTATTTACTTGTGGGACATGTACATCGCTTGATGGCCAGCATTTTTTGCCTGCCCCAGCTGTTCTAAAACTGGGTGGCTTGCTAGGCCATATTAAAGGGCAGTTGAGAGTCATCCGCATTGCCATGGGTCTGGAGTGACATGTAGGCCAGACTAGGAGAGGATGGCAGAGTTCCTACCCAGATAATTTTCTTCTCTAACAATTGTCTATGGTTTCACAGTCAGCAGCAGATTCTTAATTCAAGATTTAAAAAAAATTTAATTCAAATTCCCACCATCTGCCATGGCAGGATTTGAACCTGGGACCCCAGAACATTAGCTGAGTTTCTGGATTAATAGTCTAGCGATAGTATCACCATGCCATCACCTCCCCATTGTGATTGTTTGTGCATGGATTGGACTTACTTTTCCATAAAAGAGAAACTGATGATTTTGTTGTTTTTTGACATTGTCTACTCACCAGAACATATGGAGTTAAATAAGAGTAGGCTTGGTTTGTTGGCACCAAGGCCTGCACTAGTGGAATATCATCGCTGATGCCCTGAAAGACAGATAGGGTTATGAAATAATTTCTACATTCTCTAATAATACATCATATTGGAGAGGCATGAACAACCAAGGACCCTGTTCTGTCCTTGAAGATTCTTTTGTAAATTACATCAAGCATTTCTACTCCTTCCTCATACTGAAGACATTTTCTCAACTCAAGAACAACACAGGAGCAGGAGCCGAGAACCTGAGCCATCTCCCATGTGTTGGGCAGAATGATTATAAAAATCTTGCTTCTTTCAATTCTTCAAAAGTCCTATTTATTAATGATTTTCAAAACATTAAGGAAAAGAAGTAGACCATTCAGTTCCCGAATGGCTATTTGTACCTTAACGTATTTCCTTTGCTCCATACCTTTTGTTAGCCACACATAATAAAAACATATTTAATCTATTAAAGTTGACAAGGCACGGACACCGAATGAGATGTATACAAGGATTTTGAAGGAGGTGAGGATAGAAATTACAAGGGCACTGGCTGTAATGTTTTAGTCTTCTGTGGACCCAGGGGCAGTGCCAGAAGTCTGGAGAATTACAAACAATACAGCCTTGATAAAGAAGGTGGAGTTTTTTGAACAGGTAACAGAAAGGGCCAATGAGGGTTAAATTGTTGATGTGGTATACATGGATTTCTGGAAGTAGTTTGGTACAGTGCCACACAACAGACTGGTGGAAAGTTATAGGTCCTGGTATAAAATGGAGCATGGAATACATACAAAATCAGCTGAGTGATTGGAAAGGCTTATTTCAGGCTGAAGGAGGACGGTCAGTATTGGGGCCCTTGCTTTTCCTGATATATATTAATGATCTGTATCTGGGTGTGCAGGGGACAATTTCAAAGTTTGCAGTTGGCATTAAATTTGGAAGAACAGTAATCTGTGAGGAGGGTTGCGCAGATTTTGACAAGTTGCTGGAGTGGGCAGATAGGTGGCGAATGAAGTTCAATGCAAAGAAGTATGAAGTGATGCATTTTGCTAGAGAGAACATTTAAAGACATAAGAAAATAGGGATACAATTCTAAAGGGGGCTCAGGACCAGAGGAATCTAGGTATGTACGTGCACAGATCATTGAAGGTAGTAGGACAGGTGAAAAGAGCAGTTAATAAAGCAAAGTGTTCTTGACTTTATTGATAGAGGTGGACTGCAAGAGCAAGGAACTCATTTTTAACTTGTACAAGATACTCAGATAGAATACAGTGTAACAGTGTGGACATCACATTATAGGATAGATGTAAATACACTGGACAGAGTACAGAAGAGATTTAAGAATGATTCTAGAAATGAGAAACTTTAGTTATAGGATAGATTGATGAAGTTGGGACTGTTCTCCTTGGAGAGAAGGCGGCTGTGAGGAGATTTGTTAGAGGTTTTCAAAATCATGACGGGTTGGATAGAGTGGAAAGGGAGAAGCTGTTTCAGCTTGTCAAAGAAAAAAAATGAGTAAAAGGGCAGAGATTTAAAATGATGTACAAATGAAGCAAGGGTAATATGAGAAAACATGTTTTCACACAGGGAGCAGTTAGAGTACAGAATGCACTGCCTGGAAATAGGGTGGGGGCAGGTTCAATTGAGACATTCAAGAAAGCATTGGATGGTCATTTGGACAGAAGTAGTGTGCAGATTTATGGGAAAAAGGTAAGAAATTGGTAGTAGGTAACAAGCGAAGGCAAAATGGGACAAATGGCCTCCTTCTATACTGTAACAATCCTGTGATTCTGTCAGTCTCAATCTCATAAGAGTCATTTGTCTAGCATTCACAGCTTTTTTTGGAGGAATGAGTTTCTGATCTTGATTAACCTCAGCATGAAAAAAAGGTTTCCAAATTTACTATAAATTATCCAGACACTGTCATTTTTCTTTGATGATCACCTTCTATCCTGATCTCTTTTGATCATAAGTAAAATTCCCACAGTTACACTGTTCAAAATGTTTTTTTATAAGTTTGTTTACTGGTCAATACCAATTACTGAACATCTTTCAGCTCTCTAAAACACAAGAGTTTCTAAATCAAGCAGTACTGAAGCGGTGTTGCATTTTCTCATATTTTGGCAGAGATTTTAAACCACACAAGACTGTATGTGTCTTCCTAGGTGATCATTTATTTAAGATCCTCAGGCACCTATTATAGAAAAGTATTCTCTCAGTGACTTGAATGAAACTTATCCCTTAATCACATTCCGAAACACATTCTCTGGTTATTATTTCAGGGCTGAATGTGGGAGTCTTGCTGTAGTATTTCACTATAACAATGATTCAATGTCAATTGCTCTTCAATGGCTTTGAAACAGTTTGACATATTCTGATGTATTAATATAGTGCGTTTCACAACAAATCTTCCTTTTCACATCATTGAAGAAAATTTGGCCTTATTTATGGCTGAAAAACAAAATACAAAAGGTAGAAGCAAGAACAGTTCCTCAATTGGAAAATCCTAATGAATGACATTTCACAGCATTTATTAACTTTAAACTTAAAGTCTTAAACCATTGAGCATATGTGAGGAGGAGTAAGGAAAAGTGCAGAATAAATTTCCCTCAAAGAATTCAGGATTGAAGGACTTCAGTTACTTGGAGACGGTAGGGATTCTGAAGTTGCTCGCTTTAGAGCGGAAGTAAAGATTGAATACAGGTTTTAAAATTCTGCTGGATCTTGAAGAAAATACTTTTGTAGGAGAGTGATTACAATGTGAACTTGTATTCCATTTATTTATTCACAGAAATGGAAATGGATAGCAAATCGATGGTGCGAAATGTCACTCAGTAGGTCCGTCCAAAAGAGGAAATATCATTTTGCCCCTATCTGCTCGAGCATCATAGCAAGCATTTATTGAGCATCACTAGGGGGAAGTGATGTATATAAATAAATCAAAAAATAATAGAATGACACATTGATGGGGTTAATTGAAGTATGGTTGGAGAAGGTTCTTATGGGGCATGAGCTGCAGCATTGACCAGTTGGGTTGAATGGTCTGTTTCTATGTTGTAAAGTTGATGAAATAAATGGTTTGTGGTAGTGATGGTGGCAATGATGTTGGGGGTGGGGTGGGGTTGGTTGGTTGGGGAGAAGGAGAGAATACCTTGACCTCTGCATTGGGCAGGTAAACTGGTCAACCATTTACCTCAACAAAGAAGGACTTGAGTTGGCCCAAGTGCTCAAAGACATTTGGTGTGGAATCGAATCGTGCTAAGCGCCTGGCAGCATTCTCTGCACTAAGACGTGGAGGATGTGGCTCCTGAAAGAAAGAAAAATCACACACATAGAGGAGTTAGTATGTTACATTGTTAAGGATGAGAATCGTCCTTCCCCAAAGTCCCAACTTTCTTCACTCCTACTAGGATGAGAGAATTGTCCTGTAAGTAGAATGCATCATCATTACCTCTGGAATTCAGAATAGTGAAAAGTGATCTCACTGAGTTGTTTAAGATAATAGAGGCATTGACAGTGTGGGTGCTGACCTTGGACCTGGAATGGATCAAAAATCCATGATAAGGAATTGGCCTATTAAAACTGAATTGAGGAGAAATCTGATTACTCAGACTCTTCTGATTCTTTACAATTCTCTATTCCAGAGGTCTGCTGTTACTTAGCAGTACATTCAGTACTGAAATCCATTTTGAATATGAAGGAAATCAATAATTATGGATATAGGACAGGAAAACTGAGTTCATACAGAAATTCAGCCATGATTTAACTGAATGGTCGAGCAGGCTCAAGTGGTCATCTGGCTTATTCCTGCTCCTGTTTCTTATAACTTCTGCTGAAGGTATTGATTTGCACCACAGAATAGATAATTCCAAATATTCTGAACAAATTGAGAGAAAAACTTTCTCCTGAGCTTAGTCCTGACTGGCCAATTCCTTATCCCAGGATTGTGGCCTTGGTTCTAGGGTCTAGCCAGGGGAAACAGACTCTGAAGTATGCGCTACCTTTCCCAAGTGACCATTCATCAAGTGTCAGATTTAATAGCCATTTTCACTCTTGGACACAAACTATAGACACACAGACACACACTTTGCAGTAAGAATCATGGGATTATGTGAGTTAAGAATGCAGCTAAACTGCATAACTGGTGATAACATGCGAGTCAAATCCCAAGAAACAATTAATTCAACTGCAAATCTGCTTAAGTAGAAATGAGAGTAGGGATATTAAGAACAATATATTAGGATAACTTTTTCTCCTCCAAGAGGTTGGGGATGTTGCTTTGCTTGCCAAAATTAAGCAGTGAACAGATAAACTTACATGGAACTAAACTAATGATGGACTTTATAGTCTGAACTCAAGTTCAAATTAAAGACATTTTATGATGATGAAGAGGCAGGAGCAGAAGTAACCCATCGAATCCACTCTGGCATTCAACAAGATCATAGCTGACTTGATAATCCTCAAATCCACTTTCGTGCATTTTCCCCATAATCCTCGATTCCCTTACTAATTAAAGATCTGTCCTGCTTGGCCTTGAATATACTTAATGATCCAGCCTCTGCAACCCTCAGGTTGAGTGTCTAGGCCAGCACATTGCCCTATGAAGTTGGTCATGGGTCATCTTTCTGCAGGATGGAAGCCTTTGATCTTCAGAGGACAGTTATACAAGCCACATTGACATGGAGTCACTCAGACTAATCAGTACAACAATCCAATAGCTTTACATTCATTTTTACTGCCAGCTATTTTACTTCCAGAATTTTAATAAATTTCATCAGTATAAATATGTTTATTGTTTGATCATTATTATTCAGTGAGATTTGTTCTTAAAATGTCTAGATTCCTAGTCCAGTGGCATAACCATGATCACAGTTCAATAGCTAGGTGAATATTTAAAAATAAGATGACCACTGTTTTGCAGATTCAAAGATAGTTTGAGTTCTCCAATTCATAAAGACCAAGAAAGTTCAAGGTTTGATCAAACCTAACAGGGCTCTTGACCACAACTTCTGCTGAAAACTGAGAGGTTATTTGGTGAGTACAGGGCTGGTGTGACATGGTTGACTAGCCTTCCATTTACAGACTCAAACAAGTGTCACAAATGAGAGGTACTGGGAGTTTGGAAGGGCAAATTGCTTGAAATGAAATGAGACAACCATAAATCAAGAAATAAGGAGCATTAGCTGGAAAAGTAAAGGTATAAGGCAGAAAATAATTTTAAGTGAGCAGTTGAAATGATGAGGGGCTAACAGCATAGTAGGCTATGGAACAAGTGTAGGTAAATAGGATAGTGTAGCTTGGTGTTTGTTGGTCAGCATTGATATGGTGGGCCCAAGGGCCTGTTTCTACGCTGTATGACTGTGACTATGAAAGTAATTTAACTTCATACCTTCAGAAGTTGGCATGGAGTTTGCCCAAAATTACTGATGATTCCTTCTAAAGCTTTCCTTCCAGTTTCATCAGCAATTGCATCCAGATCTACTGCACCTATACAGCAAGAAATGAGTTAATGTTGAAAGCAATATTGAATGATACAACCCCAAATCTACAAAACCACAGGGGCAAAACTTAATTGAGAAATGTAGCTGAAGTGTTCATGTCCCAATGTCAGAAGGCCATCATTGAGAACTGACGACTAAAGAGTTAAAGTTGCAGATTTTGGGTTGGATTTTACATCAGCAATATGGGCAGATTGTCCCACAAGAAGAAACACTCTTCCATGTGTATCCAGTCTGGACACCTCATGATTCTATGCAGCTCAATCAAGTTCACATTTTTCCATATTATACTTGATCTGCCAGGTCTTTTTTCAGTCTAATCCTCTCAAATGTTTGTCACTGTATTCTATTGACCTATCCGTTAACCTAATTTGGCATTTCCCTTTAGAATGTACTTCATTCATTGATTCCTGTGAACTATTTTCACCCTCTAGAAGGCAGGCAGAAGCAAATTAAATAGTAATTTTCAGAAGAGCATTGGATACATAATAAAGAATGTTGAAGGCAGATAGCTGTTTCTAACAGTATAGTTGCAATGACTCAAGAATCTGTCATTTCTGTATGAGTTTACAATTCAATTTCAATCAATTCTAGTTCAATTTTGTTTTCACAATCTATCAAAACTTCCAATTATTTCACTTCCTTCTAACTAATCCCAAATCATGACAGGTTCAAAGTAAACCCCAAAAATTACAAACTTCTACCAAGTATCTTCTGATTTTGCAATAAACCCCTTTTTCTCAACTTAAAGCTTAGACCGCATTATACTCGCACAGTTGGCATACCCTCATATGTGCAGTAATAAAAGACATTCAATGCCTCAACAGCTGCAGGGCCCCTTTGCTTGTAGCCAAAAATCAGGTCGATCCAATTATGGAGATTTGTAGAGACATGTTCTGACTCCTGAACGACAGGAAAATAAAATGTAGACATTAAATAATTACAGACTAACGAGCAAGATACAGTGAAACAGAAGTACCGGAATGGACTGGATCAATTGGCTTACCATTATCGTATAGACATTAAGCATAGATCAGAGAACCTATAGAATTAACAGCAGGGAACGATGAAATCTAAAGCAGTGTTCAGATTACTGATGTATCTGTACAAAATCTTCAGAAAATAAAAATATATGAAATAGGAGCAGCAGGAGTAGGTCTTGCAACTCCACAATTCAGTAAGACCGTGACAATCTTCACTCCACTGTCTCACTGATCCTCATATTCTTTCATTCTCTGAAGGGTGAAAAAAAAATCTATTGATCTCAGTTCTTCAATATAGTCAACGTGAACACTCACAGCTCTTTGGATTGAGAATTCCAAAGATTTCCTTGGAGGAAGGAAATTTCTCTGAGTCTCAGTCCTGAAACACTGGAGTCTAGTTATCGACTCTCAGGGAGGGGAAACAGCTTCTCAGTGTCTACTCTGTCAAGCCCATATAGAATTTTGTAAGTTTCAATGAGATCACCTCGCATTCTTCGAAATGGAGTACATAGGCATATTCTATTCAATTAGACCCAGTCAGTTCAATAGGAGTGAGATAGAAGCTAGAATCTAATAGAGTGCTTTAACATTTATTCATAGAACAATGGTAACTGGGTAACACATGAAATTTAATCAAGCAACTTGGAGACATCAAAATAGTGAACATTAGGAAAAAATCAGGAGGGTGAAATGAATCACAAAAAGGGTTACACTGATTATCATTCAGCATTTTAAAAAAATTAATTTGTGGGTCGTGGGCATCGCTGGCTGGGCAGCGTTTATTGCCCGTCCCTAGTTGCCCTTGAGAAGATGGTGCCTTCTCAAAATGCTGCAGTCCACCTGTTGTGGGGTGACCCACAATGCCATTGGGTGTGGGGGGGGGAGGGGTATTCTGTTACCAGGAATTAACACTGCACAAACCTCCAGTTGAAGATGAAAATGGGAATTGGGAGCACCCAAGAGTTCTCTGCAAGATCGGAACTCAAAACACAGAGGTGACGTCTCTCATGTCCAATTTCACTGTAGGACATATGTCAAGAAAAACAAAAGTTGGTGGCTCGAGTGCAAAGATGGACCGAGATTATAACAATAGAGATTCATGATAGAAAAAACACTCTAATTAGAAAACAAACAATACAGCAATAATCTAAGGTTGCAACTGAATCCTCAACATCCAAAATAGTATCCCGAGGAAAGTTTACAGGAAGAATGCACTGTGGTGAATGGCAAATTATAACCAAACAGATTTTATCCCCTCCCTCTCAGTTACCAGTGCTTTTCTGTGTTTGTAAATGAAATCTTCAGGGGATTTTGCCCACTTTGGAAGGACAACATCAGCTACATTTTCGTTGGTCATCTGCAGGCAGCCGAGATCAAACCCTAGAGCGCAAAAGACAGAAAAGATAAGAGAAACGAAGAGAGGTCAACATGAATATTGTGACAAAAAAATGGGTTTGAAAATGGGAGAAGTGAAAGACAGAGGGAAATATGAAGATGGGGAGAGACATACACAGAGACTGAGTGAGACAAAGAATGATTTTGAGAGTGAATGAAAGTTAGAGGTGAAGGAGATGGAGGGGAAGGGGAACAACATCCAAAATCAGATGAACATAAACAGCAATGGAAATATAGACAAAGAGAGTCAGACGCAGAGAGATATATATATATAAATTAAGATATAGGGAGGAAGAGAGAGGCAGACATGGAGAGAGAGAGGGACAGAGAGAGATGAAAGCAAAACAAAAATTACATTTTGTTAGTAATTTCACTCGTACTTTTCTCCATTTTATTAACTGTGCAACGATAAGAGATGGCTCTTCTCTTTCCCAATAGGCACAAGTGATCTTGCAAGACTCAGATCTTCCCAATATTTGACAAAGTGATTAATGTCATCAATCTACTTGATAGTAGAGGGATTTCACCTATACTTGTTCATGAATGCATTTTCCATTGGGGCAAAACTATCTGAAGCATGGATTTTGACAGATTTTTCCACTTGAACATGCAAGGGATGCTGAAGCCAAATGTAATGTTGACCTTTCTCAGATCAACTAGCTCAACACCAGTCTTGGGCTTTCTAATTGCTGAGGTTCAATGCCACTGTCCAGTGTATTTAACTCAGTCATTCCTCGGCCCATTCACTCACTTACATCATGATGCCAGCCCAATTGTAGTGACAGCATTTGGCACCTAAATCAGAGATTATGGCTTCAAATCTCACTACAGAGATTTGAGGGCATAAATGAGGCTAATACATCAGCATGATACTGAGGGAATGCTGTATTATTGGAGGAGCCTTTTTTTGCATGTTAAATAAGGCCCAGATTGTCTCTTCACTTCAGTGCAAAAGATCCAAAGCACGTGTCAAAGAAAAACAAGAATATGCTCCCAATGTCTGTCAACTTGCATTGCTAAAAGAGAACATCTGGACAACATCTCATCACTGCTTGTGAGTGTGTGTTTTTCTCTTTTACTACAGGGACTACATTTATAAAATATTTAATAAATTATATTTGCACTTTGTGACACCCTAAGACCAGAAAAAAAGTGTATATCATTGCATTTTCTTAACTGATAATTGAGGTTCTGTATTAAAGAGTTAAAAAACAAAGTTTGAGACAATGACATCCGATAATTCATCTCGTGCTAAAAAGCCACCAGTTTTGCCTACCATTCTGGTTCTCCAGGAATTCTGGGAAGTAGAAAAATTCTGGGGTCAGCTCCTTTACATCTACAGGATTGTCTATTCGGACCTGCCAGGCTGCTGGGATTGAGTGAAATTGACGATCTGCACAGTCGAACCTGCAGAACACAAACAGTTAATAGGACAGGAATAGGGCAGATGGGTGGAATACAGTCACCTTCAAAATTAGAAACATGTTTAATTGAGAAATCTTTTCTTGAAGGTTAAAAAGAACTTCCAGCACTTCAAGGCTGCTCTTCCATGAGGCAATTTCCAGGAAAGATTGATATCTCTCTGTCAGGTTGAGAAACTTTATTGAATAAAGTAATGGTGCTGAAAGGTTTAATGTTGGACGTTGCATGAAGCTCCACCTAATCTGATGAGGTGATGAGGACTTGGGTGGGAAAAGGTTGAACAGCTTAGAATCGAGTGGAATGAATACCTATATCCTAAGTCTCCTCATAATATTAACAAAAATGTATAACTTAACAATGTAATGAGTACCTGATTACTTAGAAACAATGTAATACATCTTATTTAAGACAAGAGCCTCTTCTCGTTAAGATTCATTGGTGGCTTTCCTCTACGACTGTATATTTTTAGAACTAATTAATCGAAGTGGATGGCAGCAGTACCCTAACCACAAGGTTGTGGTTCATATCACAGCACTTGCAACAATATGGACCCACAGCATGTTCAAGATGGATTGAAGTGGTGTGTGTATAGGTCCCTGATTTGTTGAGCATTGTAACCTAGAGGGTCTTGCGTGATCTTCTTCATGCAGATGAAAAATTGCTGCATTTAAATGTGAATGGAATACTTTATAATTATGGATCTCTTATTCTGCCTAGTGTAAAGCTTCCTTTAAACTGCCCATCGAAGATTTTGAGATCAGATATATCACAGGCTAAAATATACAATCAAGCACATTCTGCACAAATATATCACCAGTCAAATAATGAGCAAGACTTTCTCTCTGCTGGTCCATGGAAGACTTCCAGGGCTGGTATGGCATAGGTTACTAGCCAAACGAAGGTTAGTTAACAACCACAATTAACAATGCCTCTTACACATTTTCTGAGGGTCTGCACATAGCAACAGCAACACTGACTTCCAGTTCCAAAAATCACAGCTGCACATGAACTGGAGGTGAATGCAGAAACATAGTGGAATCACTGATCATAATAATTGAGTCCTACATGAATCAGTTTACATCACTGAAGCATCTAGCTAATTAATATGATATTTAATAAAGCAGTGCAGCCTACACTGGTAATCAAACACATTTTCCTGAGCTAAGAACCATCCAAGGGAAGCATTCATTTAGAACCAATTTAGGGATAATTTTGTTCTCCTGATCAATGCCACTTGGAAATGACTTGAAGTTGCTTATATATATTTCACAACTGAACCTCAGACCCCTGACAGGAGAAATGATTAAAGATCACTTAGCCTCACGAATTTTCTCTGCTGCACAGTTAGAGCATTGTTGAACTGTATGTCAAATTGGCTTTCTCACTTCTGTCCCATATAACTTGGACCTTTACAGGACAAAATCTACCCATCTCCATTCTGGAAGCTCCAAGTGACTCAGATTTTGGGGGGATAGTTTTCAGATTTCAACTGCAATGTATGGGAACAAAGTGTTGCTTTATGTCACTCACAAATGGCAGGACTCAAATTTGTATTATTTTGTTTTGGATTCTGCCACCAGAGAAATTGGTTTCTCCATATCCACCCCATCAAATCCTTTAGCGAGTGAAACACGTTGATCTGCATGTTCCATCTGTATACAAATCCAGATTGCTTAATGTAACATAGTACAATCTCTCTTCAGTAAAGTCAGGGTAAAGAGATCCTCCGCCTTGTTCAGATTCAGTGCTCACCTGCCACTCTGTAGTTGGATATGCAGGGTAGTGAAAGGCTCGATCCGGATCATGTAATGCATGACTCCAGCTGCATTGGAGTAGTGCGTACCGTAGTGAAATTTATCAATGTCTCCAGTTGGATCTTCAAAACTCTCATATCTGAGTGATGAAACAGAAGGAGTAAAATCTCAGCGATATATTGTTCAACACAACTTGGTTCATGTAACTATAGGCACTGTAACCATAGGCATAGAATTCCCAAAACCAATGAATATTTATCATCAGCCAAAATTAGCAGGGGAAATATTGCAAACCCTTTCATTAAGAACAGGAGTAGGTTACTATACCCTCAAGCCTGCCCTGCCATTCAGTTGATCACAGCTGATATGTATCTCAAATCCATTTAAATACTTTTGATAAATATCTCTTGCTTTTCTTTATATCCAACTAATTACATTCTTGAAAGCTCTAAGTAGCTCACCATCCACACCTTTTAGAGAAGAAAATTCCAGATTTTTTTCCATTTTATGAGACAGGTTTCCTGATTTTAATCCTGAATGCCCTAACTCAACTTTTATAAATTTGCTGATCCAAGGAAATCATTTATCTATCTCTTGAAACCTTTGATCATTCTAAAGGTTTCAATTAGGTCTTCCTCAACGTAATTAAGAAGAAGACAGTGATCAAACACATTGCGTCAGTTATAAGTAACATTATTTGTGAGTAGTGTGGGGGGCAACACCTAAACCTGATTCCATCCTCACCTGTTATTCATAGACTTTAATTTTTCTTTCAGGGATAACTGGAAATCAATCAGCAGTTAACACTTGGACTGGATTTCCACTCGCCTTACCATTGATGACTCAATGGAAAAATGGCTGGGGGTTTACACTTAATCTGTGTTAGGGACAAATCCCTTCAATCATTTAGTCGGTAGAGAAAAAAAAAATCTGTCCTGAACAAAAATTCTGAAAACAAAAATTCCACTGACTCACTTCTCCTTCACATCCTTTGCATGCTTATCATTTACCACACCAATGGGCCGAGAGAGATCCCGGAAAACACTTGGGTTGTTCAGATCCAGTTCCTCAGATGTGTAGTCACAAATGATCCATGGGAACTAAGTTAAATAAAATTAAATTGAGCAATTAAAACAAAGCTTTCATCTCCGTCTTTTAGAATCATGCTGATTTCATATGTAAAATAATGGCCACATTAACTGTATTAAAGATGCATTTTGTGCTCAGTTGTTTGATAGGAATCATTCTAACGCTAAACTGCCTGTAATGTTAAACAGAGAACATTAAAAAAAAAACAAAAAATGGGAACAGGAGTAGATCATTCCGTTCTTTGAACCTGCTCAGCCTTTCAATATCATTATTGCTGATCATCCCAGTCAGTACCCTGTTCCCACTTTCTTCCCATATCCTTTGCCCCATTGGTCCTAAGAAATACATCTACATTTGGCATAGAATGGAAATCTCATTTAGATATGCCAGAGAGCTGGGAAAATGCAGAAGGAGCTTTACTTCTTGCAGAAACTGTCTTTGTACCTAACCTGGGAGTATTTGATTGAACAGTGTAGAGACAGTTTTACTTTGTGTTGCATTTTCTCAACATTGTTCGGAGATTTGCTTTATAAGTAATCCATATTGTATCTGTAGGAGCAGAAGGAGATTCTTTGTCCGAGCAAATCTGCTCTGCTATTCAATAAGGTAACAGTTGATCTGAAAATCCTCAACTCCACTTGCCTGTCTTTTCACCATATCCCTCGACTCACTTATCTACCTCAATCTTGAATATTCTTAATGACCAGTCTTAACAACACTTTTTGATAAAGAACTCCACAGATTCACTACCTTCAGGAGTAAAAATCCTCATCACCTCCGTCTTAACTGGGTGATGCCCTACTTTGAGGTAATGCCCTCTGGTTCGAGGCACTCTCAAAGAGAAACAACCTTTTTGCATGTATTTCGTCAAACCCTGCCAAGAATCTTGTATGTTTCAATAGTTTCACATCTCATTCTTCTAAAGTCCAATGAGTACAGGTCTAAACCATTCACCTGCTCATAAGAAAGTGCCTCTATATCCAGGATCAATATAATGATCCTTCTTTGGACTGCCACCATTGCACATATATCTCCTTAAATAAGGGACCCAAAACTATTTCCGTCATCCAACTATGGTATGCCTTATCATTTTATCAAGCCATCCTGAATTTCACACTGCCACCCCTTTGATCTAAAAGCCAAAATTGCCTTTGAAATGAAGTCCAAAATTCCATTTGCTTTCCCCATTACCTGCTGAAGTTAGATGGCAGTTATTTGAAATTCATGCCAAGGAACTTCAGGTGGGCGCTTTCTGCCATCTTTCTCCATTTAAATAATATTCAGCTCTTCTATTCTTTCTGCTAAATTCCATAACCTCACATTTTCCACACTGTATTCCATCTGCCAAGTTTCTTTCCATTTGCTTATCCTGCCTTTACTCCTTTGTAAACTTGTGTCATCCTCACTGCTTGTCCTCCCAGCTATTTGTGTTATTCAAAATCTTGGTTAATAATAAATTTGCTCTCCTCATTCAATTCATTAATGTATATTGTAAATAACGGAACCTCACCACTCTACTAGCTACAGGTTGCCATCCTGAAAATGCCTCTTATTTCCAAACTCTGACTTCTGTAAGTTAGCTGATCCCAATCATACAAATATACTACATCCCACAAGCATGAGCTCTTACCAAGTAGCCTTATGTGCAGTTCCTTATGAAATGTGTTTGGGAAATCCATTACAGCTACTGGTACTCCATCTATCCTGCTTGTTATGTCTTCAAGGTATTCTAATAAATTTGTCAAGCATGATTTCCCCTTCATAGAGCCAGACACTAATTATATAATGAAGACAACGAATGCTGGAGATTACAGCAGGTCATAATTATATAATGTATTTCTAAATGCTTGCAATTACTCCCTTTATAATCGACTCAACATTTTTCCAATGACAGATGTTAAGCTAATTGACCTATAGTTAGCTTACGGAATCGAAGGATTCTTAGAAGATGACTTACAACTAATTTACTCTCTCCACAGATCTCCTTTAAAATCCTAGAACAGAACTCATCGAGTCCTCGTGACATTGATTGAAATCCAAAGTTCCTGAACCTGACTGATTTTTTGAGTTGCACCAAAAAAAACTTTGCTATGATATCCATGGAAGAATAAAAGGAATGCGAGTTGTACATGAAAACTATTGGGGGCACAATAAAAGGGCACAGAAGCCTTTGACTCCCCCCCCGCCACCCCCCCACTCTCCCACCCTTATCAAGAGTTAGGATGGTTAACTTACCACAGGATACTGAGACAAATCATTGTAGGTTCTCCCTGCAATGGTGTTGAGCTGCATTAAATATTCAAAATTGGAGATCTTTCTCTGAACCCATTTCTGAAACAAAATAATACCATTAATCATGAAATCTGCAAAGCAAGTCAACAAAGGCCAGTCTTTTCAAAATGATTAAAGTGACAAGGCATACAAAAGTTGGAAAGTTACACCATTATGACATGCATGGTAGATTTCAGTTGAAGTACCAGTATGGATTTTGTGAGACGAATAATAGCGAGTGCTGATTGCGGGTATCATTTTTAATTCCCATTTAACAGCAATCCTGACTGAATTTACTGCAATGCACACCTGCCCCATTAAACATAAAGATCAGGAAATTGCTGTATGAAGTGTCCTGTTCCTCCACAGGGTTTGTTACAACAATACCTCATTGATAGACACATCATTCACATACACAACAATGCGAAGTTAAGGCATTTAGTTGGTTGCGACTATTCCACTTGGTGTATGTTAATTTTAAAAGCATGTAAGTTTTAATTACTGCCAAACAGTGTCCAAAACTGAAATTGCTTTTTTTTCCACAACTGTAGAGTCTCATTCCTTTAGATTTCTAATATTTCTACATTTTCAAAATATCCCTTATTTCTCTCTTAACCTAATCCATCTTTCACTCTTCATGCAATTTGTTTAATGTTTTAATGTTACATTAGATTAAATATCCGAACCTCTATTTCTCATTTTAGTAAACGTATTAGAATTCTTAAATTTCATTGGCTGAGGATACATAGCATCCCTGTCTTATTTACACATCTCAGATCATGTATAGAGAGTGTGATACTGTTTAAACTCCCCAGTTACAAAAATTCCATAAACCCAAGTGCAAGGAATAGTAAGTGCTGTTCACTCAATGCTGACTGCAAAACCTAGCCAATGGTTTTCAGTTCTACACACTGTACTTTAGCAAAGGTGTCAAGGTGCAGCGGAGCTTTACCAGATTGATTCCATAGTTAAGGCATTCCAAACAGGAGGGAGATGTGAAAAATCAAAATTGTTGCCTTTACTATAAAAAAGAGAACAAGGTAAAAGGAAAATAGAACAGGGCTGTTTAAAATCATGAAGAGCTTTGTTAGATTTAATATTCAAAAGCTGTTTCCACGATAGAAGACTTGATTAACCAGAGAACACAGATTTAAACTAATTGGTGAAAGAACCAGCAGGAGACTGTGTTTTAATAGTTTCACTTTTTTAAAAAAAAAATAAGTACATTGCAAAAAGGTGGTATAAACAGTTAATGAAACATATTTTGTTTTCTTTTTGAAAGTTGCTAACATGGTCAGCACGATGGGAAATAGCAGGGGATTGAGATTAAGTAGATAGCTCTTTCAAAGTGTTGACATTGACACAACCAGGCTGTTGTGGCTATCATTAATTTTCCAATTTACAGAGTGCTGCAGCACCTTACCTGAGTTAATCCAGATGCTTTCAACAGTTCCTGAGGGGAGCGGCTGTTGAAATTAAGATTGGGGGGACGTGTACTCACTATACGTGAATATACTTTATTTCGGACCTGTGTGTAGAAGCAAAAAGAATAAATCAGTCAGATGAGTGGACTCAGCATTTCCTTACTGAAACTGTATAAAATCCAGCATCAACAAAAAGTGATCAGCCAGCCTCTCAAAACTCAAATCAAGACAGCACTCAATGTGGCCAACAAAACCTCGAGTTACACAAGCCCTTATATGACATATGATATATTTACATATATTTTGCATGTAAGCTTTACCCTTTTTGCATATTCATGGCTAAAATGGTAACGTAAAAGGAAAATGTTGCACAAATGTGTTCTAATGTGTTCCAAAGTGTTTTACCTCCTTGGTTACAGGTATTCAATGGTCAGTAAATGTGCACGAGGTACATTTATCACTCTTGTATGCAAGGTGTTTTCTAATAAAATAAATGCAGTTTGTTAAAATCGTGTCTCATTGATATAATGTAAGTGCTTACACTTCAAGATATACCTCATTAACTATGAATTGCTTTCTGACATCTTGAGGTTGTGAAAATGCTATATATAAGCAAATTATTTTGAACTTCAGACATAAACTGGAATTAGTCTCACTCTGGGCTTGGAACAAGGAAGATTAGAGAAAAGAATGTGTGAAGACTGGTGTGGGAGTATTGGGTTCTGGTTTGTGGGGCATGGATAGAAGTATTAAGGAAAGTGGAACCTGTAATATTGGGTCAATCTTCACTTGAAGCATGCTGGGATTAGTGTTTTAGCTAGCTGCAAAACTAAGTAGAGGGCAAGGGATTTAATTTGGAAAGGCAAGCTGGAAAGTTTGGAAAAATTATTAATTTACGATGACACATAGGAATTGAGGGTATACATCTGAGAGTAAATTAACAGATAAGGCTAGATGTAAAGACAGCTATTTTATACTGTTGACTTTTTTTGAACAGTGAAGGGAATTCTAGACAGAATGGCTCTATGTGCAAGTGTTCAGAACCATTTGCCCACATTTGCAAATGACTCCAAGAATAGTACTGGTACCCCAGTGAACTATAACTGAGATGAGAAAAATAGTAAAAGGCATAAAGGCTCTTTGCCTGAATGCATATGAACCAACAGTGCAAACAACTGATTGTCATTAAAGAGTCAACATTGCAATTTGACTTAGACTGATACCTGAATACTGAAGGGTCCAGGACACTTAGATGATAAAACTATGAAAAGGTGGAGTAATGGCCAGTTTAATTAATCATAACATTAGTAAAATTGAAAAGGATGATCCAAGTTTAGGAAACTAGATGTAGAAGCAGTTTGAGCACAAATGGAAAATGATAAAGGCAAGAAGTCACTTGGGGGAGTGATGTATACACGCCTTAGCAATAATGACATGGTAGGATGGAGAATAAAGCAAGCAATAAAACATTTAATTGAGCAATAACAGGTGGCAAGTCAGTTGTGGGCGGCATGGTGGCACAGTGGGTGGGCGGCATGGTGGCACAGTGGTTAGCACTGCTGCCTCACAGCGCCAGAGACCCGGGTTCAATTCCCGCCTCGGGCGACTGACTGCGTGGAGTTTGCACGTTCTCCCAGTGTCTGCGTGGGTTTCCTCCGGGTACTCCGGTTTCCTCCCACAGTCCAAAGATGTGCAGGGTCAGGTGAATTGGCCATGCTAAATTGTCCGTAGTGTTAGGTAAGGGGTAAATGTAGGGGTATGGGTGGGTTGCGCTTCGGCGGGGCGGTGTGGACTTGTTGGGCCGAAGGGCCTGTTTCCACACTGTAAGTAATCTAATCTAATCTAATCTAAAACTGGACATAGCAGAAAATCAGCAAAGATTGGTCAAAAAATGAACAAGTTAGAGTACAAGAGAAACTCTAGCTGGAAATTTAAAATCAATAATGATTTTTTTTACAGATAATTAAAAGGAAAATAGTTAAAGTGGGTGTTAATCCTACAGGAAGAGAGTCTGGAGACTGAATAAAAGAAATAAGGGCATGACAATTTCACAGGTTTTCTGCACTGGTCTGCACTCAAGGAAGTCAAGAAGAGTATAATCAACAAGAAATTGGCAATGATGTGATAAGTAGAGTGTAAAATACAGTATTATCATTTGGGATTAGCAATGTAAAGTAGCGGCATATGGATTTTGCCTAGTTCTGAGAAAGTTTTTTTTGAAAGGTCACCAAGTTATTTGGAATAGTGACCTAAATATGTCATTTCCAAGGAGGCATGTGATGTCAGCCAAGGGCCTGACAAGACACCCGTGATGCTAATGGATGAAATAACTTTTGCTGTAGTTTATACAGACAGAGGTCACTAGTTGACATTTTGTCTTCAGTTAAGAGGGAGAACGGTTAACTTCCAGTTGAAGAATCAAATTTTTCAGTTCGGTTCAAAGGAACCAGTTACCTGAGTCAAAGGTGTGGAAGTGCCAGTGCTGGTCTGGAGTGGACAAAGTTAGAAATCACATGACTCTAGGCTATAGTCCAACAGGTTTATTTGATATCACCTGAGGAAGGGGCTATGCTGTGAAAGCTTGTGATTTCAAATACGTCTGTTGGATTACAACCTGGTGTCATGTGATGTCTGACTGAGCCAAAGGGCTTTTGGTTCATGGAACTTGTATAAAAGATTTCAAGTTGTTAGAAACTAGAAAATTTCGGCTATCAGAATTCTAAAAGGTTCATGATTGTGATATCACAAAAGAATTGTAAGACTGACTCAGCAAACAAGGATAAAAAATTGGAAAGAGTCAACTCAGTAAAAAAATTGAAGAGTTGAGATAGGAGTGATATTTCCCTGGAATGTGGTATTTGACAAAGGATGGTTTTGGGAAACAGGTTGTAACTTTATTTCACTGCATGTGTTCAAAATCTTTCTGACTATTTCATACTGATAACATTGTTTATTCCTTTTCTCTTTTATGCAATTAACTTACATTGTTTTGTCAAAGATCATCTGAAACCTTATTTGAATATGTTTCAATGACTAACTGCCATGTTGATCAATTTCAAAACTTAAACATGTGATCTGGAAGGCCACGTTTCATTCTGGTATCTGATTTTTCCAGCATTACCATTGGTTGATAGCACGGAGTAATTTGTTGGAGCTATGATCTGATAATTCTGACAAAGATCAGCCTAGGCAGTGAATGTAGCAACTAGTGAGATAGTTGATGTGTTGGTTCTAATCTTCTAACCAGTCCCTTGATTCAGGGAAGTTTCCAACAGAATGAAAGATAAGTAATGTAACTCTTTTATCCAAAAAGGTGAGTGGAAGGAGACAGAGAGCAGGAAATCACAGGCCTATTAGCTTAACATCCATTTAAGTTCCAAAGTGTCTCAACCCACTGAGATGAATGCCCTCATCTCTGTCCCAAGGGTAACACATGGAATAAAAAGGTGTCACCTATTTTGGATTAACCAGCAAGCGGAAACAATTTCTACTGCCACCTTTTGAAGACTACTTAGGATTTTTTATACTTCAACCAAGTCACCTCTCACTCTTCCAAATTCCAGTGAAAACAAATCCAAGTATTAATTTAGTAAATCTCCTCTGAACTACCTTCAACAGATTTACATCTTTCCTATTAAGACCATAACTAGACAACATTCCAGGTGTAGTCTCACCAAGACCTTGCATAACTGAAGCATAACATATTCCATTCCTTTTGTAGTCAAGGATGGCGTCCCATTTGACCACCTTGGTTACATGCTGCACCTGTATACTAACGTTTTGTGACTCATGTACTCAACTCCTGGATCCCTCTCTAACTCAGAATTCTGCAGTTATTTGTTGTTTAAGAAAGACTTTGCTTTTGTATGCTTCATGCCGAAGTGAAGTAGCTCCCACTCACTCAACTTATCTTCATCTGTCTGCAACTTCCTTATATTCTTTTCACAACAGAGTTTCCTATCTTTGTGTCAAACATAGCTATCATGCCTTGGCACCCTTCATCTAAGTCACTAAAATATATTGTAAAAAGTCGAGGACCCTGGCCTCTGCGAGATGCCATCTGTTACATCCTGCCAATCAGAAAAAGGCCAATTTATATAAACTTTGTTTTTAGTTAGTCAGCCAGTCTTTTATTTGTGTTAGTACGTTATTACCTGTACCATGGGCTCCTATTTTGTTCCATAGCTATTTTTTATGGCACTCTGTCAAATGCCTTTGCAAAACCAAAGTACATGATCACCTTTATCCACAGCCCATATTACTCATCAAAAGGGAAATGCTGACTCTTCCTAATTACCTTAAGCTTTTTTAAGTGCGCAGCCATAACCTTTTCAATTATGGATTCTAACACTTTCCTGACGGCACATCTCAAGTTAACTGACCTTCCTGTTTTCTGCCTCCTTCCCTTCTTGATTGGCAACTATAAATCTCATTGTAATGGAGGACCTGCTTCAAAAAAACAGAAGTACTGTGATATTAACGAGTTAACTTGCTCTGCTGACCTGCAGGAAATTGGATGTCCCGAGGCTAGGGTGGGATGCTTCTGATCTCCAGATAGATTGTAAGAAATTACATTATCATCTTTTATTTTTCAGAGCCATTTCCATGGCCATTTCCTTGTTATTAAAAAGCCTATTTACATTTTCATCCCCTATTCAGTAATCAATAAGAAATTTATAGATGGGATTCTGACTATTCCCTGTAGTTTAAAAAAAATACAATTCACTTTAGAACTGGCCATTAAGTGTTGATTTATATTATATTTTTTCTGGAGATGATTAGGTCTCTGCATTGTATCTTGAGTAGCAAGACTGTGAGGGAGTGACTGGGGGTTGTCTTGCGAGCATTACTAACCATGGTGTAAAGATTTTGTATAAAGGAAGGACTGTTTCCTTTATTCAGAGACCCCCATCCCTGGACATGCTTCACAACCATGAAGAGGTTTCAGAGTTTTGCCAAAGCTTGTATTGTACAGTGCTTAATAAAAGTTTGCTTGTTCACAAAAGTTGGCATGATGCAGTTGCATCAAATATGTAAGAATCTCAGGAAAAAAAGAACCTAACAATACTACCTTTTTTTTGAAGTTGATAAAGTAGTTTGATTGGTCGATAAAGAAGAACTCCAACGCAGATCTCCTCAAGTTATAGCGTCTGAGGTGCATCTCTCCAAGATGAGACAGGGGACGCTTGAAATCATAGCCAATTCCTGAAACAAATGGACCATAGTTCAGATTATCTTATTCTCGTCACACCCCAACTCCACCATGCTTGCCCCTCCCCAAAGGCCACAATTCAACCAAAGTACAATTCCACACATAATTCTTTTATACCTTGTCAAATTGACCATTCTTCATTAATAGTGAGCTTGGTAGTCAATTGTTGGTGCACTATGACATTGTAGGGACACCATAACTGATCCTCAACCCATCATAACTTGGTAGCAATTGATGCACATTTTCTGGCGAGTGTTCAGGAACCAGAAGTGTTAGTGATGTTTTCCCCATGTTGTGAAATCTGCTCAACCCTCAAAACTGACCTCTTTAACCAAACGTTTGGTCATCTGCCTTATCATTCTATCATGTGGCACTGCATCAAATCTTTTTGCTGGAAATATTTTTGGGTGTTGTGCAATATTAAAGGTGATGTGTAAATGAAAGTTGTTACAATACCTGCTGTGGCTCACTGTTAATAGCCTGACATATGACTTGGACAATTGTGGGATTATATCCCATTCCAGAGAACTAGGCGCATAATCCACTTTAATACTGCAGTTCATAATGAAGGCTTGCACCAGAGACTTCAGTCTGCACTCTTAAGGTGACTTAAAAAAACGACACTATTATGAAAAACAGCAGAGTCATCAACCTGGGTACATTCCCACTTACCATTCTTTGTAAACTTTGAACCATCCATAAATCTGGTGCCTGCCCTAACTTGACAGCCAGCTATGATTTCTGTACTCCTCCAATTCTGGTACTTACCCAAACCTAATTTTCACTGTCCCACTCCCAGGGGTCAAGGTTCAAAATCAGCAATACCTTTTCTAAACCTCTCTATTTCCCTTTCTCATCCTTTTAAGCTGCTTTTACTAAGTATTTGGTCACTTGTGCTAATATTTATTCATGTGACTCATTATTTGACTACGATTCCTAATCGTAATCAAATATTTGGGACAGTTTGCTATAAAGGTTCCTTTTCAATGCAAGTTGTTGGTGCCCTGGCCAAATTCTGCCCGTAGTGAATTCTACACATTATGGCTTTGAGGATACATTGTTGTATTGCAGGACATGCAGCAACCAGTGACTCTTAACTGCCTTCTGTAAATTAGAGATGAACAGTAAGTGCTGGCCCAGCTAGCGATGCCTACATCCCATGAATGAATGAAGAAAATGTCACAGTTCTACACAGGCAGTGAACTGTTCTGAGAAATCCTAAGGTCATGGCAGATTTTACATAAATATAATTGCAAGTCCTTTTATTTTGCTAGGTGGCTGATTTAAACATGAGATCAGAAACGTGACAAGGTTCTAGCAGATGGAAATATTTAATTGTTGTTGCCTATCAAGCCATGCTCAGTGAATAGGTCTTCTAAATTTGGGATTAAATTCAATAATTTCCTGAAAAGATAAATTCCACAATGAGTTTAAACACTTTAAATATCAGCATTCCTGTACTCCAATAGAAACATACCCCTCTGCTCCTTATTGTTCCTAATTTACAGAAAACTCAATCAGCAGTGCTGAGTTTGACTCTCCAGACTTAGGAGTTGCTGGTTTGGATTGGAAAGTATTGAAATTACATTTATAAGTTAAGAAAGGAGGCAGTGAGAAAACACTATGGAGAGCAATTTAATAAAAGAAATAAATACTTTCACGGAATTGAGCCTAGTAGCTTCTGACTCAGAGGTGAGAGTGTTACTAACTGACTATACTGGGGAAGTTACTAGAATCCAGTAACAGAGAGACTGAACATTTTAACAAGCATCAACTAATTAAAAGAAATGTATAGAAACTTGTGAAGAATAGGTCATGTCTGATTTATCAAGCGCAATTTCTGGGGAGGCCAGTGACATAATGGAAATGTGAATTTCTATGCATATCATCATTATGGATATCAGGCATTTTACAAAGCTCCATATGAGAGATTATTTAGTAAAATAAAATGTAAACTTGTGGTTGGGTAATAGGATATAAACAGCAATGGTAATGGGATGCATTCTGATTAGTGGCATGGGATAAGTGGTCTCCTCTGGAACCTACACCAAATTCTCAGTGATGAGACAGTTGTTTATCCAAGTTTGCAGGTGACACTAAGTTGGGAATCATGTCACATTTTCTTTTTTATTCATTCACTGGATGCTGGCATTTCTGGGTGGGCCAATTTTTATTGCCCATCCTTAATTGCCCTTGAGAAGGTAGTGGTCAGCTGCCTTCTTCATCTGATGTAATCCATTTGCTGTAGGTAGACCCACAAGGCCATTAGGAAGGGAGTTTCAAGATTTGTGATAACGAAACAGCAATATATTTCCAGGTTTGGATGGCAAGTAACTTAGAGGGGAATTTGCAAGTTCCCATTCATCTGCTGTCCTTGTCCTTCCAGACGGAAGTGGCTGTGTATTTGAAAGGTGTTGTCTGAGGTGCGTTGGAGAATTTCTGTATCTTGTAGATAGTAATACACTGCTGCTGCTACTGACAGTCAGTGGTGGAGGGGGTTTGTGGATCTAGTGCCAATCAAGCCAGCTGCTTTGCTCTGGATGTTGCCCAAGCTTCTTCAGTGTTGTTGGAGCTGCACTGTGTGGATCTGAACAGAAACATTACAAAGGGAGATAGACACAATGAGCAAAAATCTAACAGATGGATTTTAGTTTGGAAAGAGTTACATCATGAGGTTTAGATTTAAGAAAGACAAAATGGAACATTTTCTTCATCGTGAGGAACTAGAAACTGCAAATGAGGAAACAGAGTTGAGTGTTCAAATTACTAAAACCTGTGGCAGTGCCAAAAAGTGAACAAGAAAACAAATGGGTATTGGCCTTTTCACAAGGGGCTTGAAAAGCCAGAGGGAGGAAGTATTGCTTCAGTTGTGCAATGTCTGAGCCAGTCTCCATCTGGAGGACTATATTCAGTTTTGAACACAACATCCACAGATGGGTGGGCAAGGCTTAAAGGGTGTACAGCATTGGTTTATGAGAATTTGACCATGGCTTTAAATGGTTACTTACTGAGGATAAGATGCAAACTTTGGGCTGGTATTTCTTTGAGTTTAGAAGATTGAAGGGTTCAATCAATCAAGAATCAAGGTTGAAAATGATATTGAGATTTGGTTGAGGTCCTGATCAGTTTAGGTTGAATTGAATGGTGGAATGGGCTTGTGCAGTTATGTCAAACTGCCTCCTTAATAAAAGCTTGGTTCAGGTGCAGCATTACTTCATTAAATTGCCAGCTTGGGATACAAAGGCCTTGTTAGGACAGTAACAAAGCAGCAAAGGAGTTTCAGGAATCTCACCTTCCTCTGTCTCTTCTTTTTCAATACTGCCATCATAGAAATACATATGCTGTGTGGTGATTTCCAGGCGCCCAGGGATCACTGCAACAGTTGTGATCAACTCACACTCCTCTGAGATCACCAATTTCTCCTTCTGACTGGGCTCCTCAGATTCAACTCTGCAAAAATGATTGCTCAGTGAACAAGAACTAATAAACTAATCCATTTCATTAGCAAATAATTCATTGCACAAAAAACCAATGTTAAATGTCTCCAGTATGCATAGTCACAAACAGTCTGGTGCCAAGGTTAGATTATATCAATTGCATTTAGATTTTGCACTCTTTTGATGTTGGCTCTGCAAAAGAATACCATGCATGACAGATGTTTAGAGACTGGAACTCAACAAGACTGGATACATTGGTATGAAAATGCATCAACATTATGTGAAGTGATATAAAATCACAGAATCCTAACAGGGAGGAAAGAGGACATTTGGCCCAATGAGTCACACTGACCCTCTGAAGAGCATCCCACTCAGACTCAGTCCCCCAATCTACCCCTGTAACCCTACATTTACCATGCCTAACCCACCTAATCTGCACATCTCTGGACATGACAGGACAATTTTAGCATCACTAATCCACCTAACTTGGGACTGTGGGTGGAGACCAGGGCACCCAACAGAAACCCATGCAGATATGGGGAGAATATGCAAACTCCGCACAGACACTCATCCAAGGCTGGAATCAAACCTGGGTCCCTGGCACTGTGAGGAAGAAGTGCTAACCATTGTGCCTGCCCAAAACAGAAAACAATAACAGCAGTGAAATGGCAATTTAAATTTAGAAGCCGAGGCAGACATCTGGCCTACATGTGACTGCAGACCCACAGCAATGTGGTTGATTCTTAATTGCCCTCTAAAGTGGCCCTAATAAGGCGTCAGTTCAAGCCAGAATTAGGGATGGGAAATAAATGCTGACCCAGACAGCCATGCCCATATTTCATGAATGTATAGAAAAGAATCTGGGCCTTGTCTAATTAGCTGTCACCTTTCCTGCATTACAATTTTGACCACAATGTCTCATTGGGTTGTTAAGTATCGTAGGAAGTTCTGAGATCAGAAAAGTCAAAATGTAAATTGTGCCCTACTTTTAATTTTTTGAAATTACTTTGGAGGCATCAACTTCCACAATGTTTGACTCATTTTGGTCTAACTCAGATTTCAGCTTGTTCTGTTTTTTTTGTTATGTAACAGACATTGACTATTCTACCTGCTTCTGTATGAGAAAAAGTTTTTTCCAAACTTCAGCTGGGTTACTTTTATAATTGCATCTTCCATTTCTATGCTCATAGTACAAATTAGATAATTCAAAAATCACCATGAGAATCTGCTAAATATTTTAACTGTTCAAAGTGCACTGCATATTACAACGAGTAATAGTGGCGTGCTGTTGTTAACAATCACCGCATCATTGCGGACAGTAAGCTAGAGGCTAGCACTTGGCTAAGTCATCTTTAAATATCGTTGCTCCCGATGTGGTTTCCTCTATATTGGGGAGACTGGACGCCTCCTCGCAGAGCGCTTTGGGGAACATCTCTGGGACACCTGCACCAATCAAGCACACCATCCTGTCGCCCAAGATTTCAACTCCCCCTCCCACTCTGCCAAGGACATAGAGGTCCTGGGCCTCCTTCACCGCCACTCCCTCACCACCCGACGCCTGGAGGAAGAACGTCTCATCTTCCGCCTCAGAATACTTCAACCCCAGGGCATCAATGTGGACTTCACCAGTTTCCTCATTTCCCCTTCCCCCACCTCACCCCAGTTCCAAACTTCCACCTCAGCATTTTCCCCATGACTTGTCCTACCTGCCTATCTTCTTTTCTGCCTATCCACTTCACCCTCTTCCCTGACCTATCACCTTCATCCCCACCCCCACTCACCTATTGTACTCTATGCTACTTTCTCCCCACCCCCACCCTCCTCTCATTTATCTCTCCACCCTTCAGGCACTCTGCCTGTATTCCTGATGAAGGGCTTTTGCCCGAACCGTCAATTTTACTGCTCCTCGGATGCTGCCTGAACTGCTGTGCTTTTCCAGCACCACTAATCCAGAACCATCTTTAAATACTGGTTGCTGCATTGACCAAATACTTACTGGCTATTAAGGAAAACAAGATCTTCATCTCCAAGCTGATCATCTTCCAACTCATTTACTTTTGCTTCCTTTGCAACTGCAAGTGGTAAAGCAGCCGGTGGGCTTCTCATGTGATCGGTACCTATGAAAAACCAAGTATTAGTCAGTTTTGGATCCTTTCTGCTGTTACATGCTTGTAACATGCACCAATTAAAATAGATGATTTATTTGGATTAGTTCTTGTTTATGGGCATTTCTGACACAGCCGATGTTTCTCACTCATTCCCAGTTGTCCTCAGGGAGATGCTGGGCTTTCTTAAACTGCAACAGTGTATATGACAAAGGTGCTCTTACACGTCATTAGAAATCTTTGTTGCAGTTTGAAATAATGATGGGTTTGGATGGTCATTTCAGTGGACAACAAAGAGCTGAGCACAGCGGTGTTGAATAAAAATCACATTCAAACACAAGCTATAATCACAGCAGGTTTCCTTTCATTACAGATGAATGAAACGACGATCTGATAGCTTCATGGTTAAAATTATTCTTTTCTCTATATTTCTGAAGAAACCCCAGCGGATCAGGATGAAGAGGAATAATGAGGATAAACAGCTTGAACAGTTTTGTGGTCTGAACATACCCTTAAAAGTTGGGAATAAGCTGACTAAAATTGACAGAGAGTTTCTTACATTAGAAACACAACTTTTCTAATCGATTTAAATCTATTTGGAAATACTAAGATTTTGAACAGTTTCGTAAAATGCAAGTTTCTCTTTTTCTTTAACACTAGCCTAAAGATAAGTACATATTTGTTTACCAAGGTTATCCCGCAAGGCACTAGCTTCTGCATGTGTGCTGAAATTGTAGTTTGGAACCAATTTGAGCCTCATCCTTGAGTAGGTCTCCACACTTGATAGTTTCCATTTAATTTCAGTCAGATTGCTATAGAGTAAGAAGAAGTTGAATCAGCTGTGGGAAACAGTAACCTATATGCATATCATCCTAAAACAATTGTCAAGAAATCAGAAATATCATTGGAGCTGAATACACTAACCTTGATGCCAACCTTTCCAATGCAGACTCTCACTGATTGATACTCCCCGTCAGGGCCCTGTTAGCACTTTTGAATGGATGGCTGGTTTGTGATGCAAAATGACACTAACAGTGACGGTTCAATTCCCACACTTACTGGGGTTACCATGAACTCTACTTCTCAATCTCTCGCCCAGCCTGAGGCATGGTGACTTCAGGTTGAATCACCACCAATTGTTTGTCTCTCTCTCTAATTAAAGAGCAGCCTTATGGTCTCGTAGGACTATGGTAACATTAAATTAAATGCAGAGTAAACGGTAATGTTGCTACTTAAGGATTAAATAAATACTTTAGATTATCATTCATTCATGACAGCCAAGTCAAATGGTTGGGAGTTAAAACTTGAACACAGAAATGTTCCAACTCATGTGAATCATGTGAATTCAGGCTGATACTCCACAGCAGGACTGATCAAATATTGCACTGTAGAAAGTGTTGCCTTTTAGATGAAAAGTCAAAACAAGGTGCTGTCTGCTGTCTCGGATGGATATAAAAGATGGTGTAGTGATATTCAATGAGAAACAAGGAGTTCATCTAGTGTTGTGGGAGTTCATCTATTGCTGTGGTCAATAATTTCCCCTCTACCAAAATGCAAAATAATTTGATGTTGCTTTTCATTGACATGTGCAGCCTTCTTGGCTTTTCAGTTTCCTCCATTACAGCAGTAAATTCAAAAGAACTTCATGATATGCAAATCACTCGGGATATCTTGATAGCATATACTGATGTGATTTTAATATTAACCAAGGATGCACAGTAATGCAAGAGATATTAATGTCAGAGAATGACATGATTTTAAACCACCAAGCAATCCCGGTTCACTTGCAGAATGAACAAATCAATACAAATCTTTCTCCCAATTCCAATATGTCTCAGTCCAAAAGCCTCCAGGCCAATGTAACAATTTGTCAGTTTCCTACAGTCAGTGATTAAGATTGCCAATTTAGTGCCATTATCTGTAATAACCAGCAAACATGGAAGGACTTTAATTCTGTCAGTAAGAGCTAGAAAAGGTTAGTTCCAGTGCACCAAACCATCTAAATGGCAGGGCCCTTGTGATGTGGTTGTAGTGTCTGGTTCAGAAGATTAGGATTCAAATCTCACCTGCCCCAACATTCATAAGATATTGTAACAGGTTGATTGAAATTACTACCCCCTTGTGGTTATAGTATTAGTCCAGTAATTCTGAGACCTGGATGAACACAGTGAATATTCAGCTTTTAAAAGGTCAGGTGTCAGGAAAAGGGACTGCTAAGCTTTTGGATTGCTGGAAAAAAAAACATTTTTTTCCAATAATGTCCAAACTCAATACTGAATTGTTGTTTTTTTTAAAAAAGCTGTCACCTACCATTCGGCCCAGGCCCCACGTGGGCAAGTAAAGAGACGTCTTAATGATTGCCACTGCCGAAGCACTGTGTTGTGATGACTGTTGATCTGTTTGAGGATATTGCTGTATCGAGCATTCTCAAATCTCACACGCTTCATGTATGGCTCCAGCATCAACTCCTTGAGGGAGATGGAATAGATAGGAGAATGACAACTCTAATATTTTCATTAACTCTAGGTCATTTTTAATAAAAGGAGCACACTGTCTTGCCCAATAAGCCCTTTCCTTTCCCTCAGACCTCAAACATAGCATGCTATTCAGTATTTAATAGCTTCTCTTGATGGATGTTAAATTCCTAGTAGTTGGAGGCAGTAAACAGGTGCATGGTACGGATTAGTTCATTAAATCGTGTCCATTTTGATTTAGCCTGCACCTCACCTCTATCTCTCAACTTCGATGCTCTTCATTGCCCTTAATGGGACTTGCATGTAAACAAATCAATTGGAAAGTACGGACAACTTATTGGTGTGGTTAATAGATGAAAAATACCATGGATGATTGGATAAATACTTTTCAGTTGTGTGTAAGAGTACTTATGGATATTAAAAAAAACAGATTGCTTGGGGACCTTGTGGCATAGTAGTGGTGTCCTTGCCTCTACGCTAGGAAGCCTAGTTTCAAGTCCCACCTGCTTTCAGAGTGTGAAATAGCAACTGAGATTAGGTTAATTAGAATATAACCAAAAGAAAAGCTGAGATGGCTTGGAGGGTTCTGGTGGTGCAGTGGTAGTGTCCCTTCCTCTGATCCAGGAGGTTCAAGTTTAAGTCCCACCTTCCCCAGATCAGTGTCCTAATACATCAGTGTTCTCATGGGCTGTTTTCTTATCAATTTGGTTTTTGAAGTTGCCAGAGTACTGAGATGTGTAAGGCTTCTTTGGAAAATGGGCTGCGTCCCTCTCTCTCTGGGCCAGTTCCGATTTCACCTGCCAGAGAAACAGGTTAATTAAATGAAACAGCTCTGTAAATGGTCATAGGAGCCAGCCAGCTGTAGAGCAATTGTATAGAGCAGAGATCAATGCTGAGGGGCAAGTAATAGAAGTCTCCAAAACATTCTAGCCTTCACAAATATACTCGGAGGTCATCTAACATTGTTAGCAGAGGATAATTGCCTAATTAGGTGTACTTTCGGACATAAGGTTTGAATTGGAGTTGAATAAAATGAACTTAGGGATAACCAAGGTGTAGTTAATGGATACTTCAGATGTCACTCAATCTATCATTATGCATTTAGAGTCATAGAGATGGAAACAGAACCTTCGATCCAACTCATCCATTCCAACCAGATATCCCAAACCAATCTAGTCCCACCTGCCAGCATCTAGGCCATATCCCTCCAAACCCTTCCTATTCATATACCCATCCAGATGCCTTTTAAATGTTGCAATTGTACTTACCTCCATCACTTCCTCTGGCAGCTCATTCCACACAAGCACCATCCTCTGCGTGAAAAAGTTGCCCCTTATGTCTCTTTTTTATCTTTGCCCTCTCACCCTAAACCTATATCCTCTAGTTCTGGACTCCCCCACCCAAGGGGAGTCTATTTATCCTTTCCATGCCCCTCATGATTTTATAAACCTCTATAAGGTCACCTCTCATCTCAGACACTCCAGGGAAAACAGTTCCAGCCTACTCAGCCTCTCCCTATTGCTCAAATCCTCCAACCCTGGCAACATCCTTGTAAATCTTTTCTGAACCCTTTCAAGTTTCACAACATCCTTCCAATAGGAAAGAGACCAGAACTGCATGCAATATTCCAACAGTGGCCTAACCAATGTCCTGTACAGCCGCAACATGACCTCCCAACTCCTGTATTCAATACTCTGACCAATAAAGGAAAGCAGACCAAATGCCACTTTACTATCCTATCTACCTGCGACTCCACTTTCAAGGAGTCATGAACCTGCACTCCAAGGTCTCTTTGTTCAGCACCACTCCCTCGGACCTTACCATTAAGTGTATAAGTCCTGCTAAGATTTGCTTTCCCAAAATGTTGCACCTCACATTTATCTAAATTAAATCCTCAGCCCATTAGCCCATCTGATCAAAATCCCATTGTAATCCGAAGTAACCTTCTTCACTGTCCACTACAACTCCAATTTTGGTGTCATCTGCAAACTTACGAACTATACCTCTTACGTTCACATCCAAATAATTTATAAATGACCAAAAGTAGTGGACCCATAACCAATCCTTGTAGCACACCACTGGTCACAGGCTTCCAGTCTGAAAAACAACCCTCCACCACCACCCTCTGATTTTTACCTTTGAGCCAGTTCTGTATCCAAATGGCTAGTTGTCTCTGTATTCCATGAAATCTAACTTTGCTAACCAGTGTCCCGGGGGAACCTTGTCACACGCCTTGAAGTCCATATAGATCATGTCTGCCACGCTGCCCTCATTAATCCACTTTGTTATTTCTTCAGAAAACAAAATTTAATTGCCCAAAAGAAGAGCAGGGTTTCTGGAGCCGACATGTGACATGAAAGATACAGAAGGCGAGGAGGACGATACAGACTTATCAGAAAACACTGTATTGATCATCAATAACTTTAGTTGTAGTCACCAATTCATTCAAGTGGTTGCACATCAAAAGTAAGTGAGGTTAACACTTTGAAATCAGTAAAAAGAGTAAAGATTCTGTCCAAGGTAGCAAGGATTAATCACCTTGTAGATATTGATATAGTAATCAGTGAAATACCTTTACTATTAAGCAAGATTTCAATAAAAAGCCCCGAATGAAGTTAGATATTGAGGATGATAAAGTGAATGTCTTTTGGAGATCTGTAAATTTGCAGTTGAGATATTATTGCATTTCCTTAACAAGGCCTGTTATTTCTGAGCAGAATATTAAAAAGGTACTAATGGAATTCATGGATAAGAATAAAAATAAGCAAGTTTTTACATCATAAGACTATGAGCAGAAGTAGGCGATTCGGCCCATCAAGCGTCAATTCCCTTATTAATTAAAAATCGGTCTATCTTTTCAAGGAAGAACCAGACAGCGTTCAGACCACTGAGATGGGGGATGGTTTGCCTTCTGCAGCACTGTTCCCTCCATGCCTCACTAGTCAACTTCTCCATTACATCTAGCACTTCCTCACTCCCTCATGTTACTTATCAATGGTGGAATTTGGAAAACTTGCCCATCCATTTCCTCCCTATTCCCTGTCCAAACACACTCTCAGGTGAAGTGAATTTTACTTGTACTCATTCAGTCTTGTCTATTGTATTTGCTGTTCACAAAGCAGACTTCTTTACATTGGAGAGACCAAATGCAGACTGGGTGACCACTTTTCAGAATAGCTCTGTCTAGCTATAGGAATAATCCTGACCTTCCAGTTGTTTGTCATTTCAAAAAACTGTCTTGCTGTCATGTGACCATTTCTGGCCTGGGCCTGTTTCAATATTCTAACAAAGCATAACACAAACTCGAGGAACATTACCTCATTTTTGCTTCAGCACTTTACAATCTCTAGGACTCAATGTTGAATTCCATTGCTTCAGAGCCTGACCTCATGATGCCTGGCTTCCGTTGTTTTCTACATCTTCCTTTCCCCTCAGAATCGACTTGCGATGTTTGTGTCTGTCAACTTTGGTCTTGGTCATGAAAACCACACCTTAATTTACCCCATTTGGCATCCCCAATTCTCTCTCACCCCATTATCAGCCATTTTGTCTTTTGCACTGCATCAAAAGTACAAAAAAATCACCATCTTGCAACCCCTTTCAGTGCTGGATATGCGTCATATTGGACTTAAAACATTAACTCTGTTTCTTTCTCCACACATACTACCAGATCTGTTAAGTTTCTCCAGCATTTTCTCTGCTTGTTTCAAATTTCCAGCATCCAAAGTATTTTGCTTTTATTATCCATTTGATACTTCTAGTTGAAGATGGTGGCAAGTGCTCCAACCTTTTGCATTATGTACTTTGTTGCTTTACACTCCATTAAGGATGGAATGTATGGAATCGCCTCCTCCAGTCAGTTGCTGAAGTTGTCCATCACCATTCACAATTGGATGCGGCAGTTGTTTCCGATCTGTGTTTATGTGATTGCTTTGCTCTATCTGTTATATGTTGATTCAATGGCATGGTATAGCAAGCATGTATTCTTGTGTTTTGCCAGGTCGACACCTCCTTTTCAGGTGCTTAATGCTGCTCCGCATATGCTCTCCTATATTATCCACTGAACCTTTCGGCATCTTGTAGAATCATAATATGGTTACAGCACAGGAGACAACAATTTAGCTCATCACATTCGTGTCAGCTCTGCTCATTCTCCCAATTGTTTTTAGCTAACACCACAACCGTCCTTTCAACATCTTTCGGTCAAAATTTTAATATTCCCTTCCTAGCATAATACTGCCACAAGGACACTAGCAGTTCATGGATAAGGTTTATTATCATCTACTTAGAGCAGCTAAAGAAGGGAAAAAAAATCTCAAGTATTACCCTTATGAGAAGAACAAATGCTCAAAAACACTAGTATTTTTCAAGGAAAACACCAAAATTTTAGACTAGTTTGGCTGCAAGATCTCTGGTTGATCGGAATGATTTAGTTGACCAGAATCATGGAATGAATCTGAAACCTATTAATATACAATTTCCTAAATGCAAAAGGACACTGTTCATTCAATTCACTCTGAACGACATGGTGGCTTCACAAAAATGATGAACTAATGGCTGATCAGAACCGCCAATCACTACTGATTAAAACACACCTCGACTTGATTAAGAAAAATACCACAGTCAGACAGTTGAGGGAGCCCTTGGATTCAAAGTCAACTTTTCTTCTCAAAGATACCATACATATTATGTCTCAACTTTTTATATTTCCTTCTTCAAAACACTCATTTCTGAAGTAAGTCTACGTAGTGGACATTTGAAAGAATCAATACTTCCAGTTAGGAGAGTAAGTGGGTGGGAGTAAATTCATAATCGGTTAGAGTATGATAGGGTCTCTGGTGTAGATTAGGAGGCTAGGGTGAAGCCCAAGATAATGAAGACTGTGCAGGATCTGAGAGAAAAGACATTAAATAAGTGGTGGAGCCCATCAATACTTTAAACTGTATAGGGTGTGTCAAAAGATGGCAAGTGCATCAGCTACCTCAAACTTGGAACGACTCTCCCCACGCTCATGCTCCCGACGTAGCGAGCTGCTCATTAGAGAGTCATAGCAGGAATTCCAGAAGCTAGACATCTGATTGTGACTTCTGGCAAACGTGTCATGCTCGTACTGAGTCATAGCTTTCAGAACCTGTAAAAAATATACAGTTATGTCCACTAGAAGTCAACTACACCAAAGAAAATACATTCACAAGAATGAAAGAAAATAGGTCACAATAAAATATGGGAGGATAACATAGGCTTCAAAATCATAATATCAAAATGATGTGATGAGACAAGATACAATAAAATAGAATAAGGTTTGATTTAATATGTAGCAATACAATAGGCTTAAAAGGTAACGCCAACAGAAGATAATCACGGGGGCAAAGTACACAGCTGATCAAGGGAAGAAAAACAGGAGATACAAGATGACCAGGTCAAAGGAGTTAACAGGATAAGCATAAAAACAAATTGAGCATGGAGATCCCATGACAGAAAGAGAGAACGAGAGTAGACATCTTGGTGTACAGTAAGTCTGGAAACAAAGGCAAAACAAAAGGACTGAGTGATTGACAGATTGAGAAGATCAATCAGATTTTAGCAGAGAGAAAATCACTGAGGAAAAGCTAGGATATCAGTCTAGTAAAGCAATGAATTGAACAGAAAATAGTGGGAGGGCAAGGACCAGAAAGTTGCCTGGGAAGACATGAGGAATGAACAGAAGAGGAGGAGAAGGAAAAACAAGTCTGTAGATGGAGTCTGGACGAAGTTATTTTTCTTAAAGTAAGTAACCTAGGTGAAGTGTCACAAATTGTGCCAAAAGTATCAAATTGGATAAAAAAACAAAAAAAATCAAGTTGAATTTTTCAGTTAACACTAAGATAAGCTTTGAAAGATTGTAGAACAAAAAGATATGACTGATGTCCATGAGGAATCTCACACTTTTGAGGTGTGAAAATTTAGATTATAAATGAAAATAAGACTAGGGTAATTGACTTCTTTGATAACCATCTCAGAAACCCAGTCACATCAAACCATGCCATCCTTAAAAAATATGTAGATATATCACATTGCGCTTAAATAAGTAAAATGCGTACCTGTTTTTCCATGAAGAGTCTCCATTCAGAGGTAACACAGAAATGCTGGAAATCCTCAAAGAAGGTCGGGCTGCCATTGGTGGGTGGCAGGGATGGCAGTTGGTATTGCAGCTCAAGCAATTGGTAACACTGGTCCATGAGAGTGCGGACAATGGGCATCAGGTAAGAGAAGATCTCAGTCTTACCCTTGATGGATCTCGTAAGGGGAACATCCAGTTTTCCCAGCAGAAAGCAAGCCTCCTCCTTCTGTATCGGCATGGTCTGGAGGAGGCTATGAAGCTTCACACAGGCCATTGCACACACCTGAGGGGAATTGAGGAACGAAAAGTTGAATACATTGACAGCATCCTAAGCAGACAAAACATTTTCCTATGTGGCTAACAAATTAACGAGCATTAAGTAGTAGTGGGGAGCTGAAGCTATATTTAAAAGATATCTTCCACCGGCAAGGACAGACGTTTTATGTGGCTAACTCTCATGGCAAAAGGTAGATTCACTTGAGTTCTTCTATATGTTAAATGAAGACAATCTCATTCATCACAAAGTGTCATCATTACCATATATATATACTTGAAGTCAGACAAAGTGATGAGAGCAAAGTTAATGGTCCTAAATTATTTCTTAACTTGTTAACAACGTTTTTGTTTGACTTATCACCTTATCTTACTACCTTCAAAGATTGGTTTACTTCCACTCATTCATGAGATGAGGGTGTTGATGTCTTGGCCAGCATTTACTGCCCATTCTTAATCGCAGTTGAGAAGATGGTGGTGACCTGTCACATTGAGTTTCTGCACTCTCTTTCGTGCTTGACAGAACTGCAGTTTGGTGTGGATGAATTTTCCCTCTTGTTGACTCCCCTGCCACCTGCTGAAGACCAAGTCCTGCAGCTACGTCCTTTAAGACTCAACCAGCTCAGACTGTAGTGCTGCTGTCATCTGTGCAGCCCTTCTTGCTAGGTATTTCAGAGGGCAATTAAGGGTTAGCCATATCATTACTGATTTGGAGTCAGACCAGATGAGGACACCAAATTTCCTTGCCTGCACTGGATTAGTGAACTAGATTAAATTCATGACAATTGACAATTGTTTCTTGGTCATCATTAGACTTCTTCTACTTCAGATTTTATTTTATTGAATTCCACCATACTGGAAATTCAACACAAGTCTCTACAGCATTACCTGAGACTCCAGGTTATTAGTCCAATGACAACACGACTATGCCTGTGAACCCTCTGGTCTCGCTGTTCCTGCGTATGTTTTACAAATGTTTTATACTAACTCCCTTCACTCTTATCCGAAAGAGAATCACTCACTTGTACATTAAGAATGCAATGTTTGGACTTGCTCACAAGTGGAAGCATATCCTTCATGTCAACAATTTTCAACCAGGTTATATTTTCCAAGATTTTATTAGATTAATCTTATTTGCCCCTATTCTGGAGAGAAAAGAGCTCGAAAATGCTTGGTCTTTAGATAGTTAAGAGTGTGCAGTATGGCATCGTTCATATAAACCTTTTTGCCCCTTTTCAATCCATATATACATTTGTAAGAGGTACAGTCTCATCAAGTCTACACAAATGAAGTGATGCATTTGGAAAAGAAGAATGTGGAGAGGCAGCATGAAAAATTGCATTTAAAGGAGCTGTGGGAACAGAGAGACCTGGCGAGTCACATATGTGCATTTTTCAAGGTAGTTGAATAAATTTATAAGATTATTGATTACATATATGGGATCCTTAACTTTATGTGTAAGATACACATTACAAAGCAAGGACTTTGTACTAAACCTTTATGGGTCAAAAAGTGTGGTGCTGGAAAAACATATTTCCAGCATTTTCTGTTTTCCTTCCAGATTTCCAATATCCACAGTATGTGTCTCCAGTGTGCCTGTTGTAAATATCCTCTGCCCCCATTCAAGGTCTTAACATTCTTTCGAAAATATGTTGCCCATGGTGCTGGAAAAGCACAGCTGGTCAGGCAGCAGCCAAGGAGCAGGAGAGTCAGTGTTTTGAGCATGAGTTCTTCATCAGGAATGAAGAGCTTATGTTCAAAATGTCGACTCTCCTGCTCCTCGGATGCCGCCTAACCAGCTGCGCTTTTCCAGCACCACACTTTTTGACTCCTATCTCCAGCATCTGCAGTCCTCACTTTCTCCGAAACCTTTCTGGGGCCAGCTGTCCAATGTGGGCAATATATTTTCGAAAGGATGTTAAGACCATGAATGGGGGCAGAGGACATTTACAACAGCCACAGTGGAGACAAATACTGTGGATATTGGAAATCTGGAAGGGAAACAAAAAATGCTGGAAATATTCAGCAGGTCTGGCAGCACTGACAGAAGGGAAAACAATTGGTGTATCAGATCAGTCACTTTTTAATCAGAATTTTGTTTGACTATCTGAGTACTACCAACATTTTCTGTTTTTATGTTTAGGATATATATCATATTTGGAAAGGCAAGGACTGAGGAGGGATAGACAACATGGCTTTGTGCGTGGGAAATCATGTCTCACAAACTTGATTGAGGTTTTTGAAGAAGTAATAAAGAAGATTGATGAGGGCAGACAGTAGATGTGATCTATATGGACTTCAGTAAGGCATTCAACAAGGTTCTCCATGGGAGACTGGTCAGCAAGGTTAGATCTTAACGAATATAGGGAGAACTAGCCATTTGGATACAGAAGCTAGAAGACAGAGGGGGTGGTGGAGGGTTGTTTTTCAGCCTGGAGGCCTGTGACCAGTGGAGTGCCACAAGGGTCGGTTATGGGTCCACTACTTTTCATCATTTATATAAATAATTTGGATGTGAGCATAAGAGGTATAATTAGTAAGTTTGCAGATGACACCAAAATTGGAGGTGTAATGGACAGCGAAGACGGGTACCTCAGGTTACAACAGGATCTTGATCAGATGGGCCAAAGGGCTATGGAGTGGCAGATGAACAAAGAGACCTTGAAGTGCAGGTTCATAGCTCCTTGAAAGTGGAGTCGCAGGTAGATAGGATAGTGAAGAAGGCATTTGGTATGCTTTCCTTTATTGGTCAGAGTACTGAGTACAGGAGTTGGGAGGTCATGTTGCAGCTGTACAGGACATTGGTTAGGCCACTATTGGAATACTGCATGCAATTTTGGTCTCCTTCCTATCAGAAGGACATTGTGAAACTTGGAGGGGTTCAGAAATTATTTACAAGCATGTTGCCAGGGTTGGAGGATTTGAGCTATAGGGAGAGACTGAATAGGCTGGAGCGGTTTTTCCCTGGAGCATTGGAGGCTGAGGGGTGACTTTATAGAAGTTTACAAAATCACGAGGGGCATGGATGGGGTCTTTTACCTGGGGAAGTTCAGAACTAGAGGGCATAGGTTTAGGGTGAGAAGGGAAAAATATAAAAGAGACCTAAGGGGCAACTTTTTCACGCAGAGGGTGATACGTATATGGAATAAGCTGCAGAGGAAGTGGTGGAGGCTAGTAGAATTGCAACATTTAAAAGGCATCTGAATGGATATACGAATAGGAAGAGTTTGGAGGGATATGGGCTGAGTGCTGGCAGGTGGGACTAGATTGGGTTGGGATACCTGGTAGTCTGGACGAGTTGGACCGAAGGGTCTGTTTCCATGCTGTACATCTCTATGACTTTAGAAGATGGATATCAGTTTTGTGGAGCGATGAGAAAGCTGCAATTGAACTCCCTAGAATGGAGAAGGTTTAGGGGAGATTTAACGATGCCATATTTAGATAGAATTAATTAATGAGGACAAAGAGTTTCCACTTGCTTGGCAATCAGATATTTCTGATAATCCGCAAAGGAACCAGAGGGATGATAAGGAGCCTTTTTTCATTAAGCATGACGACAAAATTTGGAAAGTATTATCTAAAAAGTGATGTATACAAATTCAATAGTAATTTTCAAATAGGAATTAGATATATATTTGATGAGAAAAAATAAAATCAGGGCTGAGGCTGTTGAACGAGACATCGTAACATCCAGCACAGACACAACCAGTTGAATTACTTTCTTCTTCTCTGTATAAATCTTTGATTCCCCAGAATGTCTTCACTTTAAATTTTTCATCTTGTGTGCATCTCAACAGAGGCATTTCCATCATGGTTGAATTACATCAGAAGGGGAGTCAAAGACAACTACTCTTCCATTTAGAGGGTTGAGAAGAGTCTAGGAGATGAGGTTGACAAAGAAATTGAGAGGCAGGACTTGTCTGGGACTGAAACCTCAGTTATGCTATTACTCACAAGTAAAATATTTACAAACCTGAATGTCTTCCTGTACAATGTAACCCAGGATAATCCTGAGGCCAATCTGAGCCATTTCTTTCAGATCTGACATCTCATTGTCTGAATGGTACCAAACAGCAAGCTTGTCCAATAAGTTAATTACACCTTCAAGAATCTGAAATCAGGAAGGTTGTTAAATAAATGATTACTTTTGCTATTATTACTGATGCTTCTACTGAACAAGATCCTAGACCGAAATCTGCCTTGATAGAACATTTGTTTATTTAACAATGTGGTCATTCACTGAAAAAAAAACATGCAATGTTACTAATCTGACTTTAACTATAAAACAGAAGCTTATTACACAAAAGTAAGAGATAAAATAGAATAAATCAAGCTACTAAGAATCACAGAATCAGGCCCTTTAGCCCAGCAAGTCCACATCGACCCTCCGAAGAGTATCCCACCCAGACCCATGCCCCTACTCTATTACTCTACATTTACCCCCGGACTAATGCACCTAACCTACACACCCCTGAACACTATGGGCAATTTAGCATGGCCAATTCACTGAACCTGCACACCTTTGGATTATAGGAAGAAACTGGAGCACCCGGAGGAAATCCATGCAGACTCGGGAAGAATGTGTCTGTCTGTGTAGAGTTTGCAGTCTCCTGAGGCCTGAATCGAACTGGGGTCCCTGACGCTAGGTACAACACAAACGGAAAACATTTGAAACACAATAAATGTACAATATTCCATCTGTCCCAACAACATCCCTTTACATTATTCAAACACCAGAGAGAATTCCCTTCTCAATCACAACTATAGATTTGACTTTTGAACAGTTGCTTTCTGTTCCTGCTCAAGAGTCTGATAATCTGTTCTCGAATATTCAACAACTAAGCTCAGTTTCATATAATCTATTTAGTTCTAACCAAATACTTCTGCTTGAACTTTCAAACTAAAAAGCCTTACACTGAGGTAACCTACATCATAATTGTTCTCTACTATCTCCTTTCTTCAACAGGAAACTTTTTTTTACATCTAATTTCAAGACTCCTACAAACTGAAATCAAAATCTTTGCAAGCTAGGAGTGTTTCCCCAAGCTTAAAAAAAACTCTAATCCTTCTGGCTGAAAGCAATCTGATACACATCAATATTTAATCTGCAAACAAGTTCTGATGACCACTCCAGGAAGTGTCTCTCTCTCTCTCTCTCTCTCTCATATGCTGTCTTGAAATTAGATTAGATTAGATTACTTACAGTGTGGAAACATGCCTTTCAGCCCAACAAGTCCACACCGAGCCGCCGAAGCACAACCCACCCAGACCCATTCCCCTACATTTACCCCTTCATCTAACACTACGAGCAATTTAACTTGGTCAATTCACCTAACTTGCACATTTTTGGACTGTGGGAGGAAACCCATGCAGACACGGGGAGAATGTGCAAACTCCACACAGAGAGTCACCTGAGGCGGGAATTAAACCCAGGTCTCTGGCACTGTGAGGCAGCAGTGCTAACCACTGTACCACCATGCCACCCATAAAATAAAAACCATGGCACCATAAGTTAACCATAAATATTCCTCATATGCACAGACCAATACCTATGTGTCACTAGTTCAAAATGCACTCTCAATATTAAAAGCTACTTAAATAAGTCACACACCTTACATCACAATACAACACATCAATTCCCCTATTATAATAATCACAATTGTAAGTGATTATTTTGAATGGTGGAGGCATTACAGACCAGCCCTCTCCTGTCTTGACTCAATATCAAATGAGGTAAAAACAATGACTGCAGATGCTGGAAACCAGAGTCTAGATTAGATTAGTGCTGGAAAAGCACAGCAGTTCAGGCAGCATCCGAGGAGCAGTAAAATTGACATTTCGGGCAAAAGCCCTTCATCAGGAATTCCTGAAGGGTTTTTGCCCAAAACGTCGATTTTACTGCTCCTTGGATGCTGTCTGAACTGCTGTGCCTTTCCAGCATTATTCTAATCTAGACTCAATATCAAATGACACTTATTTGACAAGAAAAGTGAGAGAGCAAGAATTAAAGTGGAATCAAGGTCCGCTATATTCTGAACTGGGCTAGTTTTTTAAAATATATCTATACCCATGATGAAGGTAGCACTAGTAACGTTTGAATACTTTCCTTCCCCAACTGCATGGTGTTGGGCCTTATTGAGGTGTTATAGCTTATATGTTGAGAGTCCCACTTGGATATTGACACAGTAATGATAATTACTACATTTCATTTCATATGCCATACAGCCAATCTAAGTTGACTTATCAAAGGTAGTAATGGAACTTGGGGCATTTTGGTCTGGAAGGCTTAAGAATTCCACCATACAATGTGCCTACCCACCAGTGCACCTCTTTCAGCTCGATTGACTCCCTCCACCCACCCATCCCCGTCCACTGATTACCTTTTCACTCCATAGCACTTGATTGTTTTGCCCTTCTGAAAAGAGGAAGTCCTGAAGCAGTCGGAGCAGCTTCAGGATGTTTTGGATATGGCTTGCTAATGCAGTGCTTGTAGAGTCCTTAATGTCAGAGAATGCAGACTCCAACATCATTTCCAGTAGGCTGTAATTCAAAAACAAAAACAAAACAATAGTGATGCAAATTTGATGACTGACTACAGCTATCTTCTCAATTATTCTGCCACTTTCTACCATTCCAATTCCACCATATTCCTTTTTACTTTGAAGCTGCTTTAAACACAAAGAGCTTAATTTCAATCTATGTAAATAAAAGGGTTTGGTGAGTAATAATCGAACCCAAAGTGTCACCCTTGCTCAATGAGTTCTACTCTCATGTTGTCATTGTATGAAAACCCATTTCTCCCAGAGACCTGGTCAATATTCATGCCTTAATCAATATTACTAACAGATCATCAAACCTTCACTTTGTCTTTGCTTGTTGGAATTGCTATTTGACAATAAGCTGCAGAGTACTTTGGGAATCTCAGAACTATGTAAGTTGTGATATAAATACAACTTTGTTCTTTATCTTCCTCACCAACTATATATCCTGATTGAGATGGACTTCACATATTGTTCAGCACTCTCCATTGGGGATAGAAAAAGAAGCTTCATGCTAGAGTATTAAATGGGTTAGCTGCTTCACCTGACAAAGATGTAATCCTTTGAACGTGTCACTCTACTCTCTTTTTCCTTCTTACATTTTATTGTATGTTTTCTGATGTGACACCAACCTTCTCTTGATTTCATCAGGTGGGCGTACCAGCTCACAGGCAGTCCCAAGTTTTGTCAGGACAGAAAAGATTTGCCCTCGCTCTTTCCACGCTGCATCTTCAGAGCCCTCTACCCCTCTCCATATTACAGAGAAGATGATATTTGTTAGCAAGTTGCAAAGTTCCTCTTCTGGTGTTTGCTAGGAAATAAAAACACATAGAACATAGAACAGTACAGCATAGAACAGGCCGTTCAGCCCACGATGTTGTGCCGACCATTGATCCTCATGTAAGGTAAACCTAATGTATGAACCCTCAAATTTCTGTGACCATATGCATGTCCAGCAGTCTCTTAAATATCCCCAATGACCTCGCTTCCACAACTGCCGCTGGCAACGCATTCCATGCTCTCACAACTCTCTGCGTAAAGAACCTGCCTCTGAAATCCCCTCTATACTTTCTGCCAAACAGCTTAAAACTATGACCCCTCGTGTTAACAATTGCTGCCCTGGGAAAAAGTCTCTGGCTATCAACTCTATCTATGCCTCTCATTATCTTGTACACCTCAATTAGGCCCCTCTCTTTCTTCCTTTTTTCCAATGAAAAAAGTCCAAGCTCAGTCAACCTCTCTTCATTAGATAAGCCCTCTATTCCAGGCTGCATCCTGGTAAACCTCCTCTGAACCCTTTCCAAAGCATCCACATCTTTCCTATAATAGGGCGACCAGAACTGGACACAATATTCCAAGTGCGGTCTAACCAAAGTTTTATAGAGCTGCAACAAGATCTCACGGCTCTTAAACTCAATCCCCCTGTTAATGAAAGCCAAAACACCAGATGTTTTCTTAACAACCCTATCCACCTGGGTGGCGATTTTAAGGGATCTATGTACCTGCATACCAAGATCCCCTCTGTTCCTCCACACTGCCAAGAATCCTGTCTTTAATCCCGTACTCAACTTTCAAGTTCGACCTTCCAAAATGCATTACCTCGCATTTATCCAGGTTGAACTCCATCTGCCACCTCTCAGCCCATCTCTGCATCCTGTCAATGTCCAGCTGCAGCCTACAACAGTCCTCTACACTGTCAATGACACCTCCAACCTTTGTGTCGTCTGCAAACTTGCTAACCCATTCTTCAATCTCCTCATCCAAGTCATTAACAAAAATTACTAAGAGTAGAGGCCCAAGAACAGTGCCCTGTGGAACATCACTCACCACTGACTTCCAGGCAGAATATTTTCCTTCTACTCCCACTCGCTGTCTTCTGTCGACCAGCCAATTCTGTATCCAGACAGCTAAATTTTCCTGCATCCCATTCCTCCTGACCTTCTGAACAAGCCTACCATGGGGAACGTTATCAAATGCCTGACTGAAGTTCATATACACCACATCCACCACTCGACCCTCATCAACTTGTCTAGTAACATCCTCAAAGAACTCAATAAGATTTGTGAGGCATGACCTGCCCCTCACAAAGCTGTGCTGACTGCCTTTAATCAAGCCATGCTCTTCCAGATGGTCATAAATCCTATCCCTCAGAATCCTTTTTAACACCTTGCAGACGACAGACATGAGACTGACTGGTCTGTAATTGCCAGGGATTTCCCTATTTCCTTACTTGAAGAGAGGAATTACATTTGCCTCCCTCCAGTCCTCAGGTAAGACTCCGGTGGAGAGCGAGGATGTAAAGATCTTCGCAAGCGGCGAAGCAATCACATTTATCGCTTCCCAAAGCAGCCGAGGACAAATCTGGTCTGGCTCTGGTGACTTGTCAATCTTAATGTTTATCAAAATGTTCAGCATATCAGCTTCCTCAATCTCTATCTGCTCCAGCATGCTTACCTGCTTCTCAATGGTTTCATTCACTACAAGGTCCTTTTCTTTAGTAAAGACAGAAGCAAAAAGCTCATTTAGGGCTTCCCCTACCTCCCCAGACTCTATACACAAGTTCCCTATGCTATCCCTGATCGGCCCTACTCTTTCTTTGATCATTCTCTTATTCCTCACATACGTGTAAAATGCCTTTGGATTCTCCCTAATCCTTCCTGCCAAGCCTTTTTTGTGCCCCCTCCTGGCTCTCCTCAGACGATTTTTGAGCTCCTTCCTCATCTGCCTGTATTCCTCTAGAGCTGAGCAAGACCCTTGCTTCCTCCACCTTACGCAAGCTGCCTTCTTTCTTTTGACGAGAAGTTCCTCCACTCTCGTCATCCAAGGTTCCTTTACCTTAACCCTTCTTGCCTGTCTCAGAGGAACACATTTGTGCATCACTCGCAACAATTGTTCCTTAAACAGTCTCCACATGTCTATAGTGCCCTTTCGATGGAACAATTGCTCCCAGTCCATGCTTCCCAACTCACGTCTGATAGTATCATTGTTTCCTTTTCCCCAATTAAATATCCTCCCATTGTGCCTGCTTCTCTCCTTCTCCATAGCTATGTAGAATGTTAAAAATCACACAACACCAGGTTATAGTCCAACAGGTTTAATTGGAAGGACACTAGTTTTCGGAGCGACGCTCCTTCATCAGGTGATTCATCACAATCACCTGATGAAGGAGCGTCGCTCCGAAAGCTAGTGTGCTTCCAATTAAACCTGTTGGACTATAACCTGGTGTTGTGAGATTTTTAACTTTGTACACCCCAGTCCAACACCAGCATCTCCAAATCATATGTAGAATGTGAAGCAGTTGTGGTCACTATCACCAAAATGCTCTCCCACCGCAAGGTCTGATCCGACTCATTGCCGAACACCAAGTACAAAATGGCCTCTCCCCTCGTCGGCCTGTCAACGTACTGAGTTAGGAAATGCTCCTGAACACACCTTACAAAAACAGCTCCTTCCAAACCATCTGCTCGAAGGAGGTTCCAATCAATATTGGGAAAGTTAAAGTCATCCATTACAACAACTCTACTACATTCATACTTTTCCAAAATCTGCCAACCTGTGCTTTCTTCAATCTCCCTGCTGCTATTGGGGGGGCCTGTGGTAAACCCCAAATGAGGTGACTGCTCCCTTACTGTTCCTAATTTGCACCCATACTGACTCAGTAGGCAGACCCTTCTCGACATTGGTAACTTCTTTAGCTGTGATACCCTCTCTGATTAGCAGTGCTACACCCCTTCCTCTTTTCTCCCCCCTCCCTATTCTTCTTAAATGTTCTAAACCCTGGAACATCCAGCAACCATTCCTGCCCCTGACAAACCCATGTCTCTGTTATGGCCACAACATCATAGCACCAGGTACTGATCCATGCTCTAAGCTCATCACTTTTATTCCTGATTCTCCTTTCATTAAAGCAAACACACTTTAACCAATCCCTTGGTTCTTTCCCAGGAAATTCCTTCCCACTGGCTGCGCTACCTCTTGCTATTGCCTCATCTCCATCAACTCTCACCACCAGTATATAGCTCCGGTTCCCACCCCCCTGCCATACTAGTTTAAACCCTCCTGAACAACTCGAGCAAACTTTCTACCCAGGACGTTGGTCCCTTTCCAGTTCAGGTACAACCCGTCCTTCATGTACAGGTCCCACCTTTCACATGGGTGAAATCATTTTGCTATCAGGAAGCCTTCAGATATGTCCTCTGAATATTTATTGAATGTTAAAAGGTGGAGATATTCAAATGGTGGGCTTTAGAATGGGGAATCATCTTGTGCTTAGTTATGTGTGAACAGATTGAACCTATAGCAAATTGGAAGAAGTGCACAAAGTGGTAATCTATGTCTCTGATAAAAAGACAATGTTCAATGACTTGACTTCAGTTCTATCCATTACTGCCTGAGTTGTTACTACTGCAACAATAATTTGCAGATAATGTACAAGTGCCTTGGGTGTTCAAAAACTCCAATAATCTTCACAGAAGTAAAATCAAAAACAGACATTGAGCCAAAAAAGAAAAAAGATGTCAGGAAAAATGATTTAAATTTTGGTCAGAAGGAAGGAGGAAGGGAATGAAGAGATGATTCCAGATTGAGAGACTAGAGGTGGAGGAAGAACTGGGTGGTGGTGAGATTTAACGGAGGTAGTGGCGATTGTTGGTCTGGATAAAGTTACAAAAGTTAAGGAAGGGTGAAACATGAAGCAAAGGGATGAAACCCTGGAGACTCAGAGCCAACATAGGTCATTAAAGTCAGAATCGATTGTTAAGTGGCACTTGCTACAGGCTCGGATTATGGGGAGAAAAAGAATCTAGGATGATCTGAAATTTTTAGATGTGGCGCAAGTGTAGTTTTAAATTCTGCAAGTATGAAAACATTGGTGATTGTTTCAGCAACGGGGTTTAGTAGGGGAGGGAGCAGCAGATGGAGGCACAATTCTTTGAGCTAGAATCATAGACTCCCTACAGTGCAGAAAGAGGCCATTTAGCCCATCTAGTCTGCACCAACTCTTCAAAGGGCATCCTACCCAACCCTGTAACCCTAAATTTACCATGGCCAATCCACTTAAGTTGCATATCTTTGGAAAGTCAGAGGAACCCACACCACCTAAAGGAAACCCACGCAGACACAGGGAGAAAATGGAAACTCCATACAGTCATCCAATGCTGGAATCAAATCCACTGAGCCACCACGCTGTCCAAGATGAAAAAGATGAAGATGAAGAGGGAATGGGCTTAAACTTCCTTCTTATCTGAAGAAGGCAATTTACTCATAACAGTTAGTCAGATCTTGCATGACTTGACAAAGACGTAACGATCAGATTTAAAATTTGAATGCCATGTGTGGTTTTGATCACCAGACATGCAGAAAAGACTCAAATCTTCTCACTGGACATTAAAAAAAACAATGGAAGTTTGGTGGTTTTGTATGTGATACATGAGTAATTGTTGATAAAGATATCTTCAGGGAAGTAATTGAAAGGATCTACAGTGATGCCTAGATGGATGGCAGCCAATGTATACAGTTATGTTGCTACCTGATTGATCTGAATATTAGAATGAGGAAAGTGAAAGGTACATGGACATTCACTGAGGAGGAGATTGGCCTCAACTTGAATGTTCCTCTAGGTCAGGTTGAACAACAACATTTATGGTTGATCTTATGGTGAGAAATGAAGGCAACCAGGTTGGTTCTGTGCACCAGATTGTGCTTCTGCCTCGAGGTGAGGACGTTAAGGGTAACAACAAACAAACTATTTTAAGGTACATCAGTCAAACCTGTTCAAATTTTGACTTTATAAGATAATGTTAAACGAATCTCATTTAAAATGAGTCGAGAACATGCTCAGGACTATTAAAAAAGGCTTCATAAAATTATTAAAGTTCGATGTGAAATATAATTTCAATTTTCCTACACACTCTCATTTATTTCCACAAGTTTCTAAAAGATTTTGTTGCAGATCTTCAGATCTGATTTTCAGGGACACAAAGATGATTACTGACAAAGGACAGCCTTTCAACCTTTGCTAAGAATATTAATATTTGTTTAATATGCATTACGCCCCTTTAAAACTATCATATCCTTTCTGAGATGTGGTAACTTGACTAAAAGCAAGGTGCAGAAAAATTATGAAACTAAGAAGGATTTCAATACCTGTGGGTTGCTGGTATTAGAAGCATCGTCACTGGGGAGATTCTCTTGGTAGCTAGAGTCATCGAGGACATTGGAGAGACTGGAGCTTTTCCATGTACGAATTCCTGGGAAAGGTTTGAAATTCTCAAGAGGAGATGGTGTTTCTGATGTGCTGACTGGAGTCAAATTTCCACTCTCCACAGTGGTAAAGGAACTGGTGCTTCCCATTTCTGTTCCCAAGTCAAAGGAAGGTTGTGCAAAAGGTGACAGGGGCTGGTAGAAAGCATCTTCAGAAGGATCAGAAGGGATGGCTTCACCTGAGCCTGGAATGTCTATGGTATTGGTCGAAGAGTTACTTGTGTGGTCCATGGAATCAAATGACTTGATCAAGGAATCGTAGGACTGCATCTCACTGGAGGGAAAAAGACCAAGCATGGAATGGTCGGGTTGTCCTTTTGAAAAGCCTTCATTGAGGTCCATATTGAAAGGGAGAAAGACTTCAGAGTCCTGGAAGTCTGATTGACTACTCATGCGATTGATCAACTCTTTGTCTTGTTCTTGGGTGAAGTCTTGGCTCTGATCTGAGTTCTTAAGTAAGTCAATGGAGTAGTTAGTAAATGAACTTGATAGACTGGCCTCTCGAGATTCATATGACTCTTTGACGTAGAGCTTGGTAAAATTGTCCTGCCATCCAGCCTGTTTTGCCAACTGACGAACAATGTCTTGCTGAGAGTAAATCAGATGGAACAGCTGGAAGAAAATTGATAGTTTAGACTATCAAATAAACAGATAGCAAAGACCTTTTAAAAGAAAAGGCCAGTCAGCCCTACAAATCCTTTCATATGGAATCACATAAAAAGTCAGCATGAACTTCCAACTTCGCATTTCCCCATCATTGATGTTGATCATTTATTCAAGCAACACATATCCCTTCAAATTAAACCAAAATACTGCAGAGGCTAGAAATAAAAACAGTGCTGGATGAACTCAACAGGCGTGGCAGCATCTATGAAGAGAGAAACAGAGTTAAGCTTGACTGTCATTTAACTGAGTCATATTGATCTCAATACATTAACACTTTCTCTTTCCAAAAATGCTGCCAGACCTGAGTTTTGCCAGCAGTTTTGTTTTTATTATACTTGCTCCTTCAAAAAAATTCAACTAGTGCTACAAATGTCTCCCTGGCCCTCAAATTGCACTCTCAAATCATATCAATATAATTCCTCATTTTGCAATTGTCAATTAACCTCAAGATAATTCCTTCTATTGAAATCTTTTCCAGCTCCACTGATCTATGGTGACTATGAGGAAACTTGTCTCGGTAAGAGCGGTGCAGCTCAACATGTACGTTTGAGTCCCATGATCATTTGAGGATGATTGTATAATGATATGGCATTGAGAAAGCAGCCCATTAGAATTGTGGTTACCAACTTGTGCCAACTATGGTCCACAAACATCTCCATTTCAAGAATTACATTCTTCCATTCAAACCCAACTTCTTCATTGCTCATCCCATCATTGCAATCTTAAGACTTTACAAATGATATAGCACAGAAGGAATCATAAAACTCAATAACTTGGACTGATACTTGAAAGTTATTCAAATAGTCCATTCCCTACTGTTTCCTCACAGTGTGGCAAATTTTTCCTTTTCAAGTATTGATTCTTTTCCTGCTTGAAAGTTATTGAATTATTGTTTGGGGTTCCACCACTTTTAGTTATCTACAAACATAGCATTAACACATGTGCACTTAAAACCCAGTTTAAGTTGCTATGTACTTCCTAATCTGTTCCTTCTTATTTCTGCACTATTATTTACTCTAATGCAGTTGGATTCTCTCAATCCTTTGCACATGAATATATGAATTAGGAACAGATGGAGGACATTTGACCCCTTTTGAGCCTGCTCTATCATCAATAAGATCATGGCTGATCTGATCATGGCCACTAGTCCACATTTCCACCAAACTTTGATAATCTTTGACTCCACTGTTAGTCAAGAGTTTATCTATGCCTGCTTTCCAAATTTTTAGCAATTCTGCCTCCATCGCTGTCTGGGGAAGAAAGTTCCAAAGACTCTCAAGCCTCGCAGAGAAGAAAAAAAAAATGATAGTCATCCCAGTCTTAAAATGTGTGACCCCTTATTTTTAAATACTGTGCCACATGGTTCTAGACCCTCCCACAAAGGAAATATTCTTTCAGCATCTACCCTGTCAAGTCCACTCAGAATTTTATCATCTTGAAATTTAAATTCCAATTGATACAGGCCTAACCTGTCCAACCTGTGATAACCAACCTCCCCATCCGGATATTATTTGGGTGAACCTCATCTCAACTGTGTCTAATGCATTTATAAAACAGGTCTTAAATAAAGACACCAAATGTGTAGACAGTATTCCAGTTGTAGTCTCAGTGATACCCTATACAATCAGCAGAATATCCTTACCTTTATATTTAATTCCCTCTTGCAATAAACCACAATATTCCATGTGCCTTTCCAATAACTTGTATGATTCATTTACCAGCACACCAAGATTCCTCTGTACCACCAGGTTCTGCAATCTCTCTCCATTTAAATAATATGCTGCTTTGCTGTTCTTCCTGCCAAACTACTCAATAGAAAGTGAACATGCAAGTTGCCAAATTGTGTTCAATACCCAATGCGTAGTTCAGAATCCTTCAGACCCTATCCAGACTTTGTGTTTTAGTCTTAATGTCCGTTAGAGGTCAAGCAGACAATTTAATTACGGATAGGCAATAAAAGTCAACATTGCCAGCTAAACTAAAATAATAAGAACAAACTCCTTGAATATGTTACGTTGTTATTTTAACCTTGTCTAATCCATTCATTAAAGATTAAATACATTTTGAGAATTAACAAATAAAATATCCACTTCATGATCACTGGAGACTTGATAATTCCCCATAATTTCTTTACTGCAAAGCTTTGACCAATCGAAGTTGACTTGCTAACCAATTAGCCTGCTTTTGCCCAGTAGCATAAAATTATTGTGATGCTTGAAACTTGCCATTCTTGCATTTGTTAAGTATTAGATGAAAGGCTTCAGGAAAATGATTCTCTTCCAACTATATTCAAAGTTTTATTTATAATTAATAATATATCCTTCCCATTCCCCCAACAAATCCCACTTAGTTTTCAACAATTTTCTCTTAAATGCAACCACTTATCCAGGAGCTTTGTTTCCTTTGTTGACAATTATTAGAGACAGGGATCTTGATCCTTGCTAGACTCTGTTGGGTTAATGAACTGTATCTTTAAAAGGTGATTCACCTTGGGATAATGTTAGGAATGTTAGATCTGGAAATTTTAGGTTAAGTAGAATGAGATAAGTTTGTGTCCTCAAGCCTGATTATTGTCCTATGACTCCTATTGGAATGGCACATGAAGCAATTTAGTGCCAGAGCATGTTTTTCGATGGTGAGGCTTGGACCATCAACCTGAGCACTGCTATAACCACTATGACCGATACATAAGTAAACATGAACACACTTATTGAGCATAACAACCATTTAAATGTAAAAATACAACTGTGTATGATGTACAGTCTGTTATCTAGACAGGTGTATGCCAGCCATATGCATAACCAATGATAGATTTTAACATTCCACACGAAGCTAGACAGTAATCACGGACGTTAGTTGTCTCACGTCACTTGCCTTTCGACAAACGTCCAGCCGCACAGTTAGGTCTGCTTTGTGAGATAAATAAACTACGGCAATCAGGTCCTTGTAATTTGGAACAGGATCTTAAAAAAAGAGAAGTGAAGCCATCATTAAAAAGAAAGAAAAGGAAAACTAACAGTGAAAATCATCTTCTGATGAAACATTAAACCGAGTCTGTCCTTCCAGGTTAATGTAAAAGATCCCAACAGCTCGAATTGAAGAGGAGCAGGGGAGTTCTGCCTGTATTGTTGGATAACATTTACCTCACCTCACATAACTGACAACAAACCACTTGACCATTATCCCGTTGCTGTTTGTACACAAATTTGCTGAATTTCTTCTATTAAAAGAGTGAATCTACTTTGGAAACTATTTTACTGTCTATACAGTTCATGTCAAATCATTTTAACATTTAAACGCACCGATCAGATAATTTTCAATCTCCTAATGCAGAAGGCAATACAAACCAAGTTTACATAAACTGTCCTCAATTAATTCATTAATCACTGGTATTATTTTTGTGAATCTGGGAAATAGATGCAATTGGAAGTCTGGGAAAGAATTACCACCTTCAAGTGATGTTAGGCAAATATAAAAAGGAAAATGAATAACATTTAGGCTTGGGCCGATAAGTGTAAAATAACATTTAATCATGTAAGTGACAGGCAATGACAATACCCAACAAATGAGAATCAAACTTTCTCTTTGGCATTCAATGGTATTAACATTTCTGCATTCCCCACTACCAACATAATAGGAACCACCGTTAACCAGAAACTGAATTGCATTCACCATGTAAATACAATGGCTATAACAGCACATCAGAAATAACGAAATCCTTGACGTCAAAGTCAACTCTTGTATGCCCTATATCTGTATACTATCTACAAAAGTGCCATGCAATTCTCTCCAATTGCCTGGTAGTGTGCAGCTCTATTAATACTGAAAAAGCTCAACACCATCCAGGACAAAAGCTGCCTGTTTAACTGGCAACCACCCAACCCCTTCAACCTTCACTCACTCCACTACCAACACACAGTAGCGGTAGTGTGCACCATCTACAAGATGCACTGCAGCAACTCACCAAGGCTCCTTGGAGGATACCTTCCAACCTTAACCACTTAAGGACAAAGGCAGCTTTTGCATGGGAAGACAATTACCTGCAAACTTCCCTCAAAGCTTCTCCCAACCTGACCTTGAAGTATATTGCTGCTCCTTCAATATCTCTGAATTAAAATCCTGAAAACATGCATCCAAACACCACTATCTATCCCATCTGGACTGCAATGGTACAAGATGGCAGCTCACAATCACCTTCTCAAGGTCAATTAGGGATCAAAGCTGAGAAAATAGGAGTGGGAAAAGGCCAACTGGCCCGTTCATTATGATCATGGCTGATCATCAAACCCAATAACCTGTTCCTGCTTTCCTCCCTATCTTTGGACACTTTCTTCCTCAATTGCTATATCCAACTCTTTCTTGAAATTATACAATGTTTTGGCCTCAAATACACTGTGGTAGAAAGTTCCACAGGCTCTCATTCGCTCAGTCCCAAATGGCTTGCCGCGTACCTTTATACTGTGACGTGGGATTGAAGCAACATTAGATACTTACCTGAGCACAGCACCTGCTCTGACAAGCACCGAATGAGTGACATTGAGGCAGGAAATTCATTCAGGAAGGAGGTCAGACCTTGGTAGCCAATATCTTTCAGCTTCAGTCGCAGTTTGCATCTCTCGTGAACTTTGTCATACTTCAACATCTTGTACATGAGCTAGTCATAAAAACAAAGCAGATGACAAATCCTTTCAATCCAAAGGAATTACAAAATATAAACTCAAAGTACTGGAAAACCTTGGTAGGTCTGGCATCATTAATGAAGACAGAAACAGAGTTAACATTTTGAGACCAATTTGACCCGTTTGGAATTTTAAAATAGATTGCTGTCTCAATTACTTGTTTTGTGTTACTATTCAAGATTACGTTACGTCCCCAAAGTTTCTAAATCAGCACATAGTGTTACAAGTATAAGTTTTATGAGATCATTAGATTTTAATACTAAGGTTTATTACACTTTTAAATGCAGCATAAATTTATTGAGTCAGCCTAACAGGGAACCTGGTGTTAAGAGCAAAATACTGTGGGTACTTGAAATCTGAAACAAAATAGAAAATGTTGGAGAAATTCAAGAGATTTGCAGCATACATGGAGAGAGAAAAACAGAATTAACATTTTGAAACTCCTTGCAGGATACTGTTCCCCTTCCAATTCAAGTGCAACCCATCCTTCTTATAGTAGTCACTTCTACCCCGGAAGACTGAAAAATAGCCTCCCAAAATGTAAACGAGATAGTGTGCAATGGGACACTAATGTAGAGTAAAACTCCTGCAAGACCAGCTTTGATGGACTGGACATGGTGCCTCCACCACCATGTCCTTTGGCTCAATTCAAATGGCTCGTGTTCCAGGGGAGGACAAAGAAATGCTGCAAAGACACAAAGTGGCATTGACAATAAGGACCGTGAAACATTGGCTAAAATCATTCAAAATGGCAACAACTTGCCCATTAAGCTGTGCCATGCCTTGGGTAACATCTAAATGATGAAATAAAGCAGTAGCGGGAAAGGGAACAATAGTAAACAAAGCTTGCACTCTAGGTTCCACTACGTCATGAGTTGTCCTGCCGTATGTGCCCATTGACCTGCAGACTAAATCTGCATTCTCAATCTAGGGACCAATTGTCTGTTCAGGATGTCAAGTTTTTGCTATGGGTCTTCCTTGGATAGTTAGGGGTGGCACGGTGGCTCAGTGGTTAGTACTGCTGCCTCACAGCAGCAGGGTCCCAGGTTCAATTCCAGCCTCGGGTGACTGTCTGTGTGGAGTTTGCACATTCTGAGAACTCAGGGTGGCTGATTCCCTTCTCCAAAATGTCAGTAATCCAGCTGGGCATTTTTTTAACGGCCATCATGCTTTCCTTGTGTTGTCCATAAATTAACAAATGTATTCAGTTCAATTTCACAGTTTGACATGGTGGGGTTTAAACTCATGAGCTATAAACCCAGCATTAATTTTAAATGGATTGAGAAGGATTAAGGAGCTATGGGAATAAAAGTGGTCTATAGGATTAGAATTACTCCTTGCACAAATAATAAAATAAAACACAAAGAAACTATTGTAAATGAAGTCAATCTGAAATATTAGCAGAAAATATTGGAAACATTCAGCAGTTCAAAGGGAAAAAAGGCATGAACGTTTCTGGTCGATGACCTTTTATCAGAATTGGTGACATTAGCTATGCTGAATGGATTGTGTCAGTGTCTTACTTTGTATTTAATTCTGTAGCCATCAGGCTACAGGATCCTTTTTTGACACATGCTAAGTATAGCATGTTCAGGAGGAGTGTGTTTTTCCTCGAATTTTCAGAATTTCCTCAAGTCTCACTCATATCTGTGGTAGACTAACAGAAATTGATTAGTCAACAATTCTATTGTCATATGTGACTGCCAGCATGACAGAAGATTAACTCATGGGACCCCAGTCTTTTCTTCTCACAACTCCTATGTTGCCAAGGTACACATATGTGCCCAGGACCAACTCACCCTAAAGATCTTCTCACGCACTTCATCAGAATACCTCTTCTGTAGGATCAATGAGTAAAACACTTCCACATTGCCAGGCTCAAACAGCAAGGTAAAGAGCTGGTCTCTGGAAGGACCTCCCTTTAACAGACTGAGCAAGATGTCCAGAATACCACAAAGCTGAAAAACACAAAACTTTTATCCTCTAGGGTAAAACAAGAAGAGTTACATCATCATCAGACCACAGAACACAGTTGATCCAAAGCATTTGCAATCCCTAGTAAATGTTAAACTCAGCTCAGTAGTCATTCTCTTATCTATAAGTCAGAAGGTGAGAGTTCAAATCCCAACCTCGAACTTGAATATATAATTCAAGGGGACATATTACTAAGTGAATGCTGCACTGTTGGAGATGTAATATTAAAATGAAAATCCCTTGGGTGATTTTGATGTATGATTGTATAATAAATGGTGCAGCAATTATGATATTTTCATGTTCAGGATCATTTCAATTTTACAGGTAAGCTGCTACGTGGTGTTTCCAGTTTTAATAACAGAAGGCAGAAATTCTTCTTGACCATGAAGAGGTGATCAAACTAATCAAGGTCACAGGAGTGGGTAAGGCCAGAGAGAATTCAGCTGGTGAGCAAGTGAATATAGTTTTGTTTTTGAAATGGCAGAAAAATCTAGATTGCTCATCCTGGCCGCAAAAACTGATCTTCCAAACGCAACATGGCACTTAAGTTTCATCAGCTTTCAACAATGAACTAAGGCAGGATTGTGGGAGCATATTTAACAATCCAAAATTGCACCAAATGGGTAATACAGTGTTGAGGTCCTTGTCTATTTCCAATGAGAACTTCAGCCACCTAATCTAAGACAGCAGGTGGGAAACAGGCTGTTTTCCACTGCTTGCCAAACAGCTTCGAGTTCTGTTGATTTTTATCAAACATCACCAAAAATAACCGATTATCTTGTCACTCAATCATTCATAATCAGATTGTGGGATCATTCGGAAAGTAAAATGGCTGCAGTGTTGACCCACTTGACATCACTTATTGCATGAAAAATATTCTATATTCACTTACTCACCAGCTGGATTTTATTAATTAGCTCTTTGTTCCATAAATTCAAACTATTGGACTCATTTCTGTTTTAACAAGAGTATATAGGACTTTAGAAAGGGAATAAACCCTTTATTTTGTTTCATTTAAAAAATTTTAAGCTTTGGCCCACATTACAGGACCCTAGCAACACTTTAAATATTAGGCAAGTCATAGATAGTGATATTAAATCCTGATTTTAGAAATTTATAGGATCAATGTCAGATGGCAAAGCTTTGTTTCCCGTAACCTGATGGCACTGAAGCTATGCATTTCCCAACTACTTGCTGTGTTGACACTGTTGTAGCTATTAGTATAATTATATATCTCAATGGGTAAACCAGCTGAAGTTTGTGTTGATTCTCTGTGTGTCACACATGATTTTAATCTGCCCTCCAAAGATATTACAAATACCTGATCCCATCAAGTCCTCAAATTTAAAGTTCTCACCATGTGTGTTGAATCCCTCATTCTCTGCAAGCACTTACAGCCATACAACCCTTTCAGGAAATGCTAATTCCTCGACTCTGGTCTCTTATGCAGCACCTTTATATCCTTTGTCCATTGTCCTTATATAATGCTTTCAACCATCTCAGCCATCATATTCATGAATTCCAAATGAAAGCATTTACTTCTCCATCTTTCAGAACATTCTTTAAAATTATCTGCTTGGCTAAAATCTCTAATCCTAAAATCTCTGTTTGGGTTTGGCTGACCTTTTTTCTTTTAATTTCTCATGAAGTACTAGAGATTTTTTTCAATATTTAAGACGTAATGAAAATGTAAATTATTGTTAAGACAACTTATAGGTCCTGGCAAAGCAAAGGTTTGAATGGGAAATGCTGTGATAAGAAAATTTTGTTGATTTTGGAAAGGACATACTAGAGTCAGATGTACAGCATGGAAACAGACCCTTCGGTCCAACCTGTCCACGCTGACCAGATATCCCAACCCAATCTAGTCCCACCTGCCAGCACCCAGCCCATATCTCCACAAACCCTTCCTATTCATATACCCATCCAAATGCCTCTTAAATGTTACAATTGTCTCAGCCTCCACCACATCCTCTGGCAGCTCATTCCATACACGTACCACCCTCTGCATGAAAACGTTGCCACTTCGGTCTCTTTTATATCTTTCCCCTCACACCCTAAACCTCTCGCCCTGGACTCCCCGACCGCAGGGAAAAAAAACTGTCTATTTACCCTGTCCATGCCCCTCATAATTTTGTAAACCTCTATAAGGTCACCCCTCAGCCTCCAATGCTCCAGGGAAAACAGCCCCAGCCTGTTCAGCCTCTCCCTGTAGCTCAGATCCTCCAACCCTGGCAACATCCTTGCAAATCTTTTCTGAACCCTTTCAAATTTCACAACATCTTTCTGATAGGAAGGAGACCAGAATTGCACACAATATTCCAACAGTGGCCGAACCAATGTCCTGTACAGCCGCAGCATGACTTCCCAACTCCTGTACTCAATACTCTGACCAATAAAAGAAAGCATACCAAACGCCTTCTTCACTATCCTATCTACCTGTGACTCCACTTTCAAGGAGCTATGAACCTTCACTCCAAGGTCTCTTTGTTCAGTAGAATAGAACTTATTTGCACAAGCTGAGCTCTGTATTCAATTTAATAGGGAACTATAAGTTCACCTAGTTGAGTTTGAGCATAAAACAATAAGCAAAAAGATAAATTGCAAATGGATGTTGGGGAAGGGACAAACTGTTTGTACATCAGTCTGGTTTCAATACTGTGAATGAGTTGATTTACCATGGGGCCCACACGTATGAATTCTCAATTACATTTGCACCAATTTTACCTGATCATCATCACTGATTGTTGCCATGTAAGAGATGATGCAGTGCAACTCCTCAGCTGTAATTACTTTGGTGATAAATTCCTTCACCAGGGTGAAGAGTGACAGTTGCACAGTTTTAACATCAGCAGTGGTCCGGTTATCCTTCTGTGGGCTGAGAAGAAAGGAACAGATAATGAAAATGGTTGTGAAGCTGCTCCATTCATCAAATTATGGCATGTTCAGCTCGACGTTTAGTAGCTTGCTTCCATTAAATGTCCTGATGACCAGCAGTAAATGTATTTCACAGAATTGTTACAGCAAAAAGGAGGTCCTTTGACATATTGTGTCTGTACTGGTTCTTTGAAGAAACTATTCAACTAACATTATTCTTCCACTTTCATTCCACAGCCCTGTACGTTCATTCTTTTATGGTAAGATTCCATTTTCCTCTTAAATATCTTGACTGAATGTGCACTAAACATTCAGAGGATAGGAAAGCGTTTCTCCCCATATCACCATAAATCCTCTTTTGCCAATTACCTTAACTCTATTTCCTGTGATTCTCAATTCTTTCATCAACGGGAATGGTTTCTATCAAACTATTCTGTCCAGAACTCTCATCATTATAAGTATCTCTATCCAAGTTCCTTGCGATCTTCACTTCTTCAATGAGAGAGATGGCTCAGTGGTTCGCATTGCTCACCTCACAGCGGCAGGGACCCAAGTTCATTTCCAGCCTCGGGTAACTGTCTGTGTGGAGTTTGCACATTCTCTCAGTGTCTGCATGGGTTTCCTCCGAGCGCTCCAATTTCATTCCATAATCCAAAGTTGTGCAGGTCAGGTGAATTGGCTATGCTAAATTGCCCATAGTATTAGGTGCATTAGTTAAGGGTAAATGTAGGGTAGGGCAATGAGTCTAGGTGGGATACTCTTCGGAGGGTCAGTGTGGACTTGTTGGGCCAAAGGGCCGGTTTCCATACTGGAGGGAATCTAATCTAGCCTATTCTCCTATATATCTTTATAAATGAGGTTTCTAAGCACTCAATCATTCTCTTGAATCTTTCTTTATCCGAATTGAATGTCACCACATCCTTCCAAAAGAGTGTTGTCTAGAACATGACGGGATACTCCAGCTGAGTTTGAAACTGTGTGTTAGATGTGGTTAACATGAACTACATGGCTGTTGTCCTCGCTGTCCCTAGTACTAAAGCAGAGGATGCTCGAAGTTTTATTAATCATGCTCTCAACCTATCTTACCACTTTAAATGTGCAAAAGTCATTGAAGTTCAGATCACTGCTGTTTCACATCATTAGATTTATAACCATTATTTTAGTTCTTTAAAAAAAAAGAAAAAAATTGTAGATACTGGAAATCAGAAACAAAAACATAAATTGCTGGAATATCTCAGCAGGTCCAGCAGCATCTGCAGAGAGAAATCAGAGTTAATGTTTCGGGTCCAGTGACCTTTCTTCAGAACTGATGGTAACTAGGAAAAAGTTGTTTTTTATGCAGAACATGGGGGGGGGGGGGGGGGTAAGGAGTAAATGTAGGTGAAGATTGAGTCCAAAGGCGGAGAACAGTTGGACAATTAAAGGAATGGATAATGGTCAGCCTTGGAGAATGAATAGCTGCTAATGGGGACTGTTAATGGCTAACAGTTATAATAGCAGACCATGTGATAACAAGGCCTGGTGTATGTGAATTGGGGTAAGGACCTGGGAAAAGGTGCTTCAAGCCCCAAAACTGTTGAACTTAATTTGAGTCCAGAAGGTGTAGAGATCCCCAACAGAAGATGAGGTGCTATTCTTCCAGCTTGCATTGAGCTTCACTGGAGTACAGCAGCAAACCTGATACTGAGATGCTGGCCAGGGAACAAGAGAGGGGAGGGGAAATGGTAGCTAATGATCCTCTGGATATGGATACTGGTGGGATGGATGAGGACAAGGGGCTACCCCATCGTTGTTGTGGGAGTAGAGAGAGTGGGTGAGGGCTGAAGTGCAGGAGATGGGTCAGTCCCAGCTGAGGGGCCTGTCAACCACTGCTGGAGAATCCTTGGTTGAAGAAGAAGGTGGCTATTTCGAAGGCCCACTTGTCAAAGTTGACATCATCAGAACAGATGCGATGGAGATGGAGAAACTGGGAGAATGGAATAGTGTCTTAAAGGAAGTAGGGTGTGAGAATGTATAGTCAAGTAATTGTGGGAGTTGGTGGATTTGTAGTGGATATTGGTGGCCAGCTTGTCACTGGAAGTGATAGTGAGGAAGGGATGGGAGGAGTGAGATGGACCAGTGAAGGTGAGAGCGGAATGGAGAGAGAGCGAGCGCGAGAGAGCGAGCGCGAGAGAGCGAGCGCGAGAGAGCGAGCGCGAGAGAGAAACACACAGATGCAGCTGGGGGCAGGAAGAGGACTGAAAATTCAAAATACACCACAAAGAGACAGGCATAACTAGGGCCCATGCAAGTACCCACCTGAAGAAAGTAAAAGGAGTTAAAAGAGTGTGAGAGTGTTTAGAGTGAGGATGAGTTTGGCCAAGTGGAAGAGGATGGTGGTGGATAGGATTGGTTCAGGCCTTTGTTTCAGGAAGGAGCGGAGAGCCCTAAAACCATCCTGATTGGGAGGGGGGGGGGGGGTGGACATGTCAAGGAATTGCATGCCCACAGTAAAAAGGAAGCTGCTGGAGCCCACAAATGGGAAATTCTGAAACTGACAAAGTGTCAGAGGAATCGCAGATGTCAGTGAGAAGGGACTGGACAAGGGGAGATGATAATGATTCGAAGTGGGAAGAGATGAGTTCTGTGGAGCAGGAGCAGGCAGAAACAATGGGTCTGCCTGGGTATTTTTGTTTGTGGAATTTGGGAAGGAGATAAAAGCAAACTGTATGGGTTTGGGAGCCTATGAGCTTAGAGGCAGTGGTGGTCATAGTGGTGGGAGATCACGACATTAAAATGAGGTTGGTGAACATAGTGGAATCAATATCCTTATGTGCCATGGGGAGGGTCATAGTCCAGGGGAAGATACAAGGAGGAATCTGGGAGCTTGCACTCAGCCTCTGCAATGTAAAGGTCAGTTTGTCAGATAACAACAGCACCACCCTTGTCAGCAGGCTTAATTACAAAGTCAGGGTGAGATCTGAGGGCATGGAGTGCTTCTCCTTATTTTAGGTTGTCTCTTCATTCTTGGTTTCCTGTTATGTAGTTAATTTTGTATCCACAATACCCTTTTATTCCACCTTCTGACTTGGCTCACAAGTCTATTGTCCGGTACTTTATCAAATGTTCTTTGAAAGTCTCTGGATACCACATCAACATTACCGTTGCCAACCCTCTCAGTTACATCATTAAAACAAAAACAGCAAGTCAGTTAAACATTATTGGATCTCAACAACCCCAAGTCAATTTTCCTGAGTTAGGATGATTGCCCAAGTGACTGTTCATTTTATCCCAAATTATTGTTTTGAGACGTCTCTCACCACCAAGGTTAAACTGATGGATATTTGCCGAGAGTTTATCTTTACACCACTTTTGAACAAGAGAGTAACATTTGCAATTTCTTCAGACATTTAGCACAACCCCGGAGTCTAAAAATGTCTGTAAAATGATGGTCAGTGCTCTGCAATTTCCATTCTCTCACTTCCTTCAGTATTCTTGGATGCATCTTATCTGGTCATGATACCCTATTAACTTGAAATACAATCATATCCAATAAATCCTCATCACTTTTAAATGTCTTCAAGTGAATGAATTATGTTCTCTTTCACCATGACCTCCACAGCATCCACCTCCTTGGTAAAGACAAGTGGAAATAATTCATTTCATAGCTCATCCATGAATTCTGCCTCCATGCCCAAAGCCATGTTTTGGTTCCCACGCAGCCCAAGTCCTCCCTTTACTATCCTTGAACTACTTATATAATTAAGACAAACTTTTGAATTAGCTTTTATGTGAATTATCTGTCTCTCACTATGGTTCCTTTTATTTGGAATTTCAATACCCCTTTGAACACTCCTTACTCAGCCTAGTTATTATCCACCACTAACTGCTGAATAGTATACAAAGTAAACATTGCTAACAAAAGACAAAAGCAAAACTTCATTACGATTTGCCCTCATCAGGATTCATGCAAGAAACCAAACTCTGAAAGAGAGCACCAATTTATACAGCATCAATCAAAAAATCTGATCGGTTGGACCAGATGGAGATGCAGCAGGAACTGTACAACTGTTAGTCTTAGTTAGATGAAAAAACAGACCAGACAAGTGTACTCTGATTGTTCAGGGTGTTAGCATGGGAAATGCAGTAGGGATTGACAACATCCATGACCTTGCTCTCAATCAAAATAATTTATCTTGCCTGGTTGAACCCATTCATCATGATATTCACTAAGAATGGTCAAAGGGGCATGTTTTTTGACACAGTATACAGAGGGACCTCGATTATCAGAACAAGATGGATGGGCAGTATTTCATTCAGGTAACTGATTATTCAGTTAATTGATTCAATGTCTCTCCTCTGGGCCTCGGAGTTTTCTGAAGTTACCTTTTTCCTCCGTCTGCCTGCCTTGCTCCCTCTCTCTGTATCAGGGTTTGTTTCTGAGCAGACACAAAGTCTCAAAGTAGGGCACACACACAACTTTTTGACAGGTTCCACCTTTGCCCTGTACAGGACAATGTTGGAGAGATTATCTGGGGAAGGGGGTTTAGGGAACACCCCTGAGAAAAAAAAAGAGAAATGAGTGGGCGGCACGGTGGCCCAGTGGTTAGCACTGCTGCCTCACAGCGCCTGTAGACCCGGGTTCAATTCCCAACTCAGGCGACTGACTGTGTGGAGTTTGCACATTCTCCCCGTGTCTGCGTGGGTTTCCTCCGGGTGCTCCGGTTTCCTCCCACAGTCCAAAGATGTGCGGGTCAGGTGAATTGGCCATGCTAAATTGCCCGTAGTGATAGGTTAAAGGGGTAAAGGTAGGGGTATGGGTGGGTTGCGCTTCGGCGGGTCGGTGTGGACTTGTTGGGCCGAAGGGCCTGTTTCCACACTGTAAGTAATCTAATCTAATCTAATAACTGAGTGAGTGAGTGAGTGAGTGAGTGAGAGAAGCCCATTTTTAATCATTCTAAACAAAAGACATGATCAGTGTTGGAAACACCTCTCTGATGTAATGTTTGTATCGGAACCTTGAGACCTTCTTTGAATAAGCCGGAATTTGATAACTGATATTCACATATTCGAGGTCCCTCTGTACTAGTCATTTTGAAATAAAGCCTTTATCCCCGGCAGCACACTAGTACTGAAATGCATATCAGATTATTCCGATGAATGGTTGACAAAATGTCTTTTGGCTTGATGGCAACACCCTGTTAGGGGAGGAAACAACTTGTCTGTTTACTACAAAGTTGCAGCATATGCAGGTTAATTTTACCTGTAGTTCAAATTTTTTAAACACTATTCGCTTCCATGGGAGTTTGACGTCGACTGGGCATCGTTTGGGGCAAAAGTGGTGGCCATAGTTTGTGCAATGTACAGTATTAACACCATTAACAGGTACGCAATATTTGAATTCATAGGTACCAAGAATCTCTTTAATAAATGTTATCCTCTGCTCTCATATACCATTGAAATGGAGCAATTAAATGATCTCATTTGCTTGATGTGTTAAATTGAAGAATCTGCCAATGGATATATACTACTGGGAGTGGAGGAGGAGTGGACCAAGGTGAAGGAGGAGTGAATCCATCACCTCCCCACAGCCCAAAGGCACTTCCCTTTCCATCCAATCATAGAAGATGCAACATTTACTTCATCCCTCTTCACTATCAAAGTCCCAAGGCTTCAGCAGTGAAGCAGTGATTTGCCTACACTTCACTCTATTCATTACACACAATATAGTATGGCCTACACTGGGGAGACAAAATGCAGACAGGACAACCACTTTGCAGAACACCTATGTCTTGTTCTTTGTATCAATTTAAATACTGTGGAATCTAAGAAATTACCACTTTTTTTGAGTATTATGAAGTTAATTAATTTAAACCCATAACTATTGACTATGTTGACGACATCTTCTAATTCTGCTTCTGTGTGAAATATAATATCCTAAACCCCATCACAAATAAATGATGTAATGTTAGTATGTGGCTGCATCATCTAATAAAGGAGTCAGTGAGAATGAAAAGTAGTCCCTGAAAGCCAAAATGTAGCCTCTGAAGTATATCGCCGTTCCTTCACTGTCGTTGGGTCAAAATCCTGGAATTCCCCCTCTAATGGCATTTTGAGTCAAACCACAGCAGGTGGACTGCATCAGTTCAAAAAGGCAGCTCATTACCAACTTCTCAAGGGCAACTGTGGATGGCATTAATGCTGGCCGGCCAGCAACACCCACATCCCTCAAATATTTTTTTGAAATCAAAGAATACTCAAGAGGAGCCAAAGAGAAAAATATTTAATACCCTGCATCGAGCATCGTCAGGGTAATCATTTCCTTTTTTATTCCTTTGTTCTCGCCAAATATTTTCATGTCTTTAATCCCTCTGAGACATCTCATCTCCAGCAGTGCAATGTTCTCCTTAATAAAACTGCACTCTGCCTCAGTTTCCTTCCTTTCCTGAAGGCTTGAAAACCTGAAATATTTAATACCCAGTCCTGCCCTTCTTTAAGCCAGATCTTCCTTAGACCCACAATGATATAGTTCCACACAGTGACATGCACCTGCAATTTTCCAGTCTTACTCACCACATACATAGATACTAACAGAATTTATATTTTATTACTGCCCCACCCCCACTAATCAAAAAACAACTAACTCCTTTCCTCCTTCAATGCTATCTGTCTCTCATGTGCACCTTGACATTCCTTTCTAATATTATGTCCTTGTTACTATGCCACTGTCAAGTTCATTTAAATCTTTACCAATAGAACTGACAAGAAAATTGGTCCCAGTTCTGTTTTGGTGCAACCTGTACCTCCCCAGAGGTGGCACCAATGTCCCACCAATCTAAGCCTGCTTTCCTGCACCATATTTTCAGTCGTGCATTCATAAACTTCATCCTCCTATTTCTACACTCACCTGCATGTTGTACAAGGAGTTGTCTGGAGATTGGTACTTGTGAGGTTTTACATGCTAATTTCCTTAACTGTAGGAAAGCTTGAGTTGCCCTGCCTTTCCTCTGTTTAACAATACGCCTTGCTATGACCAATAAACTTTGCTACTTAAAAAGACAGACTCAACAGTTAGATGCTTTTCTTTTGTTTGTGTCACTTAAATATACAAAAGCTGAATGCCTTCTTAATCCATTTTGAAAAAATAGAACTATTTATATCACAAGTGTCTCTCAAATTTTATAGAAAGGAAGACACAGCAGCAATACGTAGAACCAATACACAGCCCTCCTGAGTTGTCATTTTTATCCCCATTTTTTCAAATTCCATAATGCTGAGGTCAGTTCCAGTTTCACTTCTCAGGAAACGTTCTGACCTAATCTGGTTTGACATCTTTCTTATACCCATCCGACATCAGCATTATCGACTTTTTTTTCATTCAATGGATGAGGGCAAAACTGGTTAGCCAGCAGTTAAGAGTCAACCACAGTTCTGTGGGTCTGGAGACGCATGTAGGCCAGTCCAGGTAAGGATAGCAGTTTCCTTCCTTAAAGGACAGTAGCAAAAGAGATTGGCTTTTCTGACAATTGACAATGGATTAATGGTCATCATTATATTGTTGAAATTCTCTATAAAGTGATATAAGGTGGCAGATGAATACTAATTAGCATTGGTAATAAATTCTAGCCTTGCTGATGATGGCTAAATCCAAAGAGTTGTTTTAAATATGTTAAGTTTCTTATCCATGTGCTACTTAGTAAACAATAACTCTGTAGTTACTGAACAAGCAACCATTACTATGTTGAATAAACAGTAAACCTACACAGTTGTACAGCAAATAATCCCAACCCTATGAATAACCAGTAGCTCAATTAATGACAATTAATCCTCGCTCTATTGAAAAATTAGTAACTGAAGAGCAGATAGTTACAACTTACAACCTAAATCTGACACATAAAACTTTTTACTCACCCATAATGTGTTCGGATGGAGTCTAGAATGTACTGCACACCATACTTCTTTCTGATACGTTGCTTGTGATCTTTGACAATTGTGGATAAGTACTGTATGTGACCTGTAAGTGTGAAGAGAATTAGACAGTCAATGTTCATCTTACACAGAAAACAAAAATGCTGGAGATCATAACGGGTCAGGCAGCATCCATAGAGAGAAAGCAAGCTAATGTTTTGAGACTAGATGACTCTTCAGCAGACTACACAGCAGTGAAGGTTTATTTTGATACACAGGCAGATTTTATAGGCAGTCACCCTCTGAGCAAACAACGTTCAACAAAGAGCAGCCTTGTTAATCTCTGAAATGAACTTTTAAAAAGAGCAAGCAATAATTTTTTTTCATCCAAAGGATGTTAATATTACAGAATGGAACATGTCCCATTTCAAGCACATTTTCCACATCAAGCATTCACAAGTCAGGCAATGCACAGCTAGAAGCCCAGTCAGGCTCCCTTAAAACATGTTTTAAACACAGTGAGGATAGGATAGCCTAGTGGTTACTTTACCAGACTAATAATGTCCTGCACTAAACATGTGGAATAAAAATGATCAAACCCTGCCATGCCAATTTGAATTTTAGTAGTAAAAGTTTAAATAATCATGACTCTACAGCTATTGGATTGTTGGAATCTGTTTTATTAACATCCTTTAGAGAAGGAAACCTCCTGTCCTTTTCAGACTCATAAATATGTGTCAAACCGAGGAACTGAATGGCCTACTACTTTTCCTAATTCGCTGCTAAATTGACAAATGGAGTATGAAGTGTGAAACTGTCCATTTCAGCAGGATGAAAAAGATGCATAACTATCAAATTGGTAAAAGATTACAGAGCTTTGAGGTGCATAGGGATCTGGGTGTCCTAACACACACAAGGCTAGAATGTATGTATGTATACAAGTAACTAGGAAAGCCAGGTGAATGTTTCATTTATAGTTCGGGAAATCAATTACAAAAGTTAGGGGACTATGCTTGGTGAGACTATACCTGAAATAGTGCATAAAACGTTGGTCTTCTTATGTAAGGAAAAATGTCAATTTATTGGAATGAATTCCAAGACGGCTTAGCAGACTAATATCTAGGCTAGTTAGGTTGTCTTATGAGCTAAGCTTGACATTCATTATAGTTGAGAACAGTAAGAGTGACTTGATTGAAATGTATAAGACATTGATTGGGGATCACTATTTATAATTAAAAGATCACCGATTAAGAGAGAAATAAGATTTATTTTTCCTCTCAGAGGGTCATGAGCCTGGAGCTCTCTTCCTCAAAAAGGTGGTGGAAACAGAATGCTTGAACATTTTTGAGGTGGTAGACAGATGCTTGACAAGCAAGGGGTGAAAGGTTATTGGAGATGTGCAGGAACACACAGTAATCAGATCAGCCTAGATTTTATTGACTTTTAAAGAATGGTGGGGCAGATGTGATGGGCTGAGTAGCCTACTCCTGTTCCTAATTCGTATGTTCCTAACAGCCTTCTAAAGTGGTTCAAGCAGCCACTCAATAGGATCAAAGTTTAAATGTTGGCCTTCCTATCGCATCATGTTTTGCCCAATCCCATTACAATCCTTGCTCATTCTAATTTGCACACAAGTTAATTTTAATTTTTCTGAACAGCTTCTGAAAATTGAAGTAGTTACTGGCTTAAATCTATTCTTCATTCATAATCTAATAAAAACGTACAAGGATTTTGCAGTAAAAGCAGTTGAATAAATTGCCATGCAGAGATCAGATGCTAGGGACCAAATCTTTTGGATTGCTCTCAGTTGAGACTTGACTTGATCCTCCCACTTCATCTTAGCCCAATCTATCATACTATTGCACAGACTGTAGCCCAGCAAGAGGTTTTCCAAATGAAATGTAAATCATTACCCAATCGAACGGCAAAATCGCTGTGGCTCCAGATGCGGAAGTCAAAGAGCAGGTACTGGTACATGCAGTGGAGGAGGAGATTATTGCCTTCACTAGCTACCTGCTCCATGAGGAACTGACAGGCCATCAGTACATTCATGTCCACTCTGTGGTTTGGAACCTTTGCAAAGAAAGACCTGTGTTTTTATAGCTTGTTTCATGATAACGGGGCATCTCAAAATCCTTTACAATGTTACACATTGATACATAGTCACAAATAACCCGATGACCCATCTTAGTGATGTCAATTGAAGAGTAAAAAGTTGGCCAGTTATTATCCTACTCTTCCTCAATCAGTACCACAAGTTTTCTATATCCAATCAAGAATGACAGGGCCTTAGTTTAATGTCTCATATGGAAAATAGCATCTTCAGTAGCCCAGCACACACTCAGCTATGCACTGAGGTTTCAGCTTAAATGTTGTGTTCAAGTCTTCAATGTAGTCCTTGAACTCACCCTCCCATCGTAAGTGAGTGTGTTACCACTGAACCATGACTGACACCAATATAAAGAAACAGAGGAGTTTTTGGGAATGCAAAATTTGTATCAGTATCAAGACAAAACACTGCAGCCCATTAGCCATGATTCAGAAGGTTTATTAAAAGATAATGTTTTCTGTCTATACCTGATGTTTGAGATCGACTTAGAAAACAACACAGCACTGAGCACAGGAGGTACTCATGTACCTCTGTCATCCAGAGGTTTCTCTTTCATTTCCCACACAATGCTGATTGTCACACCTCACTTATATGGTTTCTAGTTCTACTAAACAGTAGAGATCTGCATTCCAGAGCCTTTACTCAGTTTCAAAAATCAAAAATGTTCTTCCTTCTGTGCAATATTAGAACCTTAAAATTGCACAAACAGATGACTGGGTTTATGAGGTAGGAAAACAGAACCAAACCTTCAGCTGTGATTGCCAAAAATTTACGTTTCCCTATCTTTGAGCCAGGAGTCCTGGGTTCAAATCTCAACTATTCTAGAGGTGTGTAAAACTATTTCTGAACAGATTGATTGGAAAATATCTTGGTAGTGTGTTAGCTGTCCTTAGAGTGTGTTATCATTATCTTTTGAATATACATTTGTATTGATTGTTTTTTTGACCCTTTAATTCTAAGATGGCATTTAACATAACTAATTGTTCCCTTATGTACTCAATCACCCTTTTTTTATTGAAAGCATACTATTGAACAAGTTGAAGAATACCTACACAGAGAGTACTACCAATAAAGACAACAATTTGCCTGAAGAAAGGAACAGAGCTGGGGGGGGCAGATCCAATGAACAGTTGCAGCTAATAGTCAGCATAGCCACTCAGACTCCATGGCCCCTTTTTCTGTTTTGCATGATTCTGATATGTTCCCTTCATAAAACCATTGAATCCTTTGGCCAATAGAGTGCACACAGACCATCAGTACAGCAACCCACCCAGATCCAACCCCCCACCCTATCCCTGCATTTCCAGTGACTAATCCACCTAGCCAGCACATCCTTGAACACTATGGGGAATTTACCATGGCTAATCCACCCAGTCTGCAAGGGGAAACAGGAGCACCTGGAGAAAACCCACACAGACAGGGGGAAAATGTGCAAACTCCATGCAGACAGTCACCAGAGACTGGAATTGAACTCGGGCCCTTGGCGCTGTGAGGCTGCAGTTCTAACGACTAAGCCACCATGCTGCCCACAATTATCACAATCCCATATCGATATGTCTCTGCTGGTTCTTTGATAGATTAAACTAAAAATGAATTTAATTGCCAGACTCTTTTTCCACAGCCTTCTGCCTTCCTTCTCGACAGATGCTCATCCAAACTTCCCTTGGAAGATGTAGTGGTCTCTGTTCTCATGTTATCATCCTTTCTACAATAAAAACTGCAGTCTAGGCTTTGATAATTCTGTTTTATTACTTGCTTCTCTTGAATCTGCGTTTCTAAAATGATTTAAGTATACGGTAATTAGTTCAGCTCTAACTGAGCAGGAATTGTCTGCAAACTTTCTGCAAATATAACAAGTTCCTTTGTTTAAAACTGGAAGCTTTAAAAGAAAATTTTTACTCCAAAGTAATGATAACTGACAAAACATCCTTGCTAAGTTTAATGAAATTTGTTAGCTATCATGAGACCTCATTAAGCTTCATAAAATCTCATTAACTGCAAAGTCATATCCTTTGTAATCTTTTGAAATTTGTTCACAGATTTCCTTCCCCCTAATCCTGCTCTCACAGGGACATTCGTCTCTAACTCCAGCTCCAAACATTAGCTTTTTTTTTGTACAGTAAGTGTAATGTAATAGAATGGGTGACAATTTAAACAAGCTTGACTAGTGTGTCTGAAACTGCTTCAATTTAAACTAAAATAAAAACTTGTTAAGATGCTATTATTATGTTCCGTGGGTGGCATGGTGGCTCAGTGGTTAGCTCTGCTGCCTCACAACACCAGTGACCCAGGTTCGATTCTTGCCTCGGGCAACTGTCTGTGTGGAGTTTGCACATCCTCTCCTTGCCTGCATGGGTTTCCTCCAGATGCTCTGGTTTCCTCCCACAGTCCAAAGATGTGCAGGTCAGGTGAATTGGCAATGCTAAATTGCCCTTAGTATTGGGTGCATTAGTGAGGGGTAAATATACGTTTGAGGACTGGGTCTGGGTGGGTTACCTTCAGAGGCCAGTGTAGACTTGTTGGGCCAAATGACCTGTTTCAACACAGTAGTTATTTCTAATCAATTCTAAATTGAGGAATCTTGAGGAGTCCAATGAAACAGTCTAAGGGTAGGCACAGGATGGGTTAGTTACTGAATATATAAGGTGGGCACAGGATGGGTAGTTACTGAATATATAGGGTGGGCACAGGATGGGTAGTTATTTAATACAAGTTCTTTGCACCGTCTGTCAAAGAGCATGAGTACTTGTACCTTATGCCTAAAGACTTCAGGGCAAGCCTATAGACATATAATAGATATATTGTAAGGCTCCCCCTCCAGGTGCCCGACAAATATGTTTCAGCTTTAACCCTGCCTTTGCAAATTCACTAAAATTATACCAGGGTCAGAAGGCTAAGTAATGACTATAGAATACATAAATTAAACTTGTATTCCATTGAATATAGAAGATTGTGAGGTCATCTGATTGCCCTCTTTAAAATTTTAAATACACATTTAAAGGGATACAATTGGGAAAATAAAGCATGAGGTCACAATTGCCAATGACAGTTAAGACATTGGAATCAAAACCAAAGTTTCTAAATTTGAAGATCTGCACCCCATTGGAGGAGTGGGAGGGGAGGTAGTTGGGGGGTGAGAGATAGTCCTGATTTAAGACAGTAATAAATCACACAAAGTACAGAATTAATAAAAATATGAACAATTGGGATAGAGAAACAAAGAGATCTGGGAATGTAAGTACACAAATCACATTGTTTTAGTTAGTTATAAAAGATCATTATGGAAAGCAACCCCAAACAGAAGGCTCTTTGTTGATGAATAGAAAGGAAGAGAAGTTATGCTAATCTTATTAAGAACCTTGAACAAACCACATTTGAGAATACTGTATATGGTTATAGTATAAGATCATATCCAGAACTCGGCTTAACGTTTACAAGTTCATAAAATAATTGCTTAGCAGTACAAAACTTAAACATTGCTTTAGAAAAACACACACAAGTCGAAGCTTTTCTAAGACTCATCAAGTTAAGAACTCAAGAAACAAACTTGAAGAAAGAAAACAACAAGTTATACAGCATTATAAGTGGGTGCTGATTGGTTGGAGGTGCAGATACAAGAGTTAACTGTTCCTGCATCTCCAGCAATATGGTCAATTCTTAACTGCTCACTGAAATGGCCAGACCTACATTGGGCAACGGCAATTAAGAATGGACAAGTGACCAATCTTGCCAGTGATGACCACAATCTATGCAAGTACAAAATTCACAGGTCTTACCTTTTGCAACAGGGCACCTATGACAGCCGGGCCATTGCACTGGATGAAATTCTCCTGATTTATGGTGTGGTTTCGGATTAAATTCTTAACTAGCAGCAAAAACGCAGCTACACTATTCCTCTCCAATTTGCTCTCTATAAAAAGACCACAAGTAAGTTAGCAAGAAGAATCATTTGGTCTCATCTTCATGGAATGTCAACATCATGTCAGCATCATATCCTTGAGCAGAACCTTTTCAAGTTCACACTTAATTGCACAAAGCTCCATTCACTAAAAGATTTGATTTTAAATGTTTTGATGTTAAATGAAAAGACCTGCAGGTCTGGCAGGATTTTCTGGATAGGATTTACAGATGGAAAATCCTTTGAAAGGAGCTGACCCAAAGATTCAACACCCTTTGTGTGTCGAAAATTCTCCTCATTTCAGTCTTAAATTCCTGCCCCTAATCCTAAAATCATGTGCCCTGGTGTTAAACCTCACCAACAGTGGGAAACATCTTAATTACATCGCCTTGTCAAAACAATTAAGAATTTAAATTAGGTCAACTCATTCTTCGGAATTCCATGTAGTACACACCCACTCTCTTTAGAAGACAATTCAGCCATGCTCAGGATTCATTCAGTGAATTTCAATTGCAAAAAGTATCCCTCCTCAAAAAAAAGAACCAAACCTGTACAAAATAATCTAAGTGAGATCTTACCAAAGCAATATATAACTGAATCAAGGCATTTTTATTCCTGAATTCAAATCCCTACCTGATGAAAGCTAACATTCAATTTCCCTTCCTAATTACTTACTGCACCTGCACACTAACTATTAGTGACTCATAAACAAACTCATCCGAGTCTCTTTGGACATTCACACTTCCCATCATTTAAAAAAAAAACTGTCTTGTTTTAAAATGAAAGTCACACCTATTCACATTATAGTCCATCTGTCATGTTCTACTCTGTTCACTTAACCTGTCAAAGTCCTCTTAAAGTCTCAGTGAACCTTCCATATAACGCATATCCCTCGTCAGTTTAGCCTCATCAGCAAATCTTAAATGCTATAATTGATATCCCCATCCAAATCATTTAAATAGATCTGTGGAGCTCACGCTGATCCTTTACAGTATCTTATTTGTAACATCCTGAGAATGATCCATTTATTCCAACTCTGTTTTCTGACTGTTAACAAATTTTTAATCCTTACTGGTATTGTTCCCTAATCACATATGTTTCTGTTGTAAAGAATGTAACATATCTTTGAATACTTGCCATGGCCTGTCTACCATCAAAGGTTTTAATGTATTTTCCAAATCCACCAGAGTCAACTTGCAACTCAGTTCTTCATAAACTTTCTTTCTTCAGACTTAAGACCCTAATTTAAGAATGAACTGTATTGTATTCAAACTTAAAGTGAAATTCTAACTTAATACTCAAAGGTTCCTTTACAGCCAAGTTCTTCATTTTCCCTTACAAAATAACTCAATCCCTAGTTGGCTCCTCAATGTACTGAGTCAGAAACATTTGGTACATATGCTAGAAATTAATCCTCCAGAATATTAGTTCTGACTTGGTATATAAATTGAAGTTTCCTTTATTACTGTATCTCTACACATTACATGTATCCCTAATTTCCTGCTTTATGTCATGCCTAATATTACCAACAAAGTCTAGTGGTCTATAAGCAGTAGCTATCAATGTTTGAAACAAAAACAGAAATTGCTGGAGCAACTGAGCAACTCACCAATGTTTGCTGCCCTTTCCTGTTTCTTAGCTCCACATAAACTGATTCCATCATGATCCTTTGATCTAAGATCTATTCTCACGGATGTACTGATCTTGTCCCGAAAAGTACTACCCTTCTCCTTTAGCCTTATTACCTGTCACTCCTAGACATTTAACTCCCAATCTTGGGCACTGTGGAGACATGTCTTTATTATTACAATTAAATCGTATCCATTTGGGTATTCAAATCATTGACTATTTTGCAAATGTCATAGACTGCCTTCAATTCTGCCTTTTTGACTAATTTTAATCTTATTGAGTGATTCTCTATGCTTTATTTGTCTTCTGTTGTTACTTTCTACTTTACAAAGTCTTTTCGCCAGTTTCACTGCTAGCGTGCAGTGTAACCTCCTCTCTGAATGTACTTATTGCATATATCTCAGCCTCAGCATATCACAATGTCGCCAACCATAGAGCGAGCTCCTGAACCTAGAGCTCCAACTTCTGCAGCTGGCAATACTTCCTGTAGGGACAGATTTAAAAGCAATCAGACTAAAAAAAAGCATGAATATTGGAAGATGTAGTTTTAAAGAATATTTCAGATGGAGGATAGGTGCAGAAATTTTCAGAACTTCACACTTTAATGGCTAATGGCATGGACAACAAACCCGGGATGAATGAAGTAGGGGACTGACACGGAACAAGAGATGGAAAAATGCAGAGTTTGTGGACAGTCGTGAGAGTTACAGTAATGTACAGAAGCAGGGTATTTTATACATGCCTTATTTATCAATATTTTTGCTTTCTCCCAAATCTCTGTAGGTACAGTCTCATGATGAAACATACTCTTGGAGCTATTCCAGCTGGAATTATGATCTCCGTGGCAGTTCTTTTGGACAGGATGTCAGGTTATGTAGCTGTTTTCACCTCTTATCCATCCATATACACCTCCCAAGTAGGTGTTTGGACGAGTTGTGACCAAGACGCTGGGGAAAGGGGAAGGGGTCTTGAAGCAGGGTCAGCTCTTTTTGCTGGCTGTTGATGGTAAGGTTCCCAATCAGGAGGAAAGCTATCAACATGGGTCAGCAGTCAGGCCACTGGAGTGTATATGGTGGCCTTATTGTGTGGCATGGACAGTACATGCGCTAACAGTGGGAAGTGGCTCTTCAGTAACTATTAACTGGCCTCGATCCCAAGGGTGAACCAGCCACACCCTATCACTGGTAAAATAACAAAGGTGATGGTTAAAAAATGAAGGCAGATGATGAGCTCAATACCCCTAACATTGCACTTAAATTTTACACTCCATATCTGCCAGACCATTCTTGGAGGGTAGAGACTATAAAATTTTGGGAGAAAATGAGGACAGCAGATGCTGGAGGTCAGAGTTGAAACTGTGGAGCTGGAAAAGCACAGCAGGTCAGGCAGCATCTGAGGAGCCAAAATTCTGGTCAAGAGATTTACCTGAAGACTTGCCCAAAGGTAGGAGCATTCCTTGGATGTTCTGTGAAGAGGTCAGTTCTGGTCCCACTAAGTCAGTCGTCTCCTGATTCTCCTCTGAATCGTCACTTTTGGAAGCCACTTGTTCCAGAAGTGGTAGGAGGACACCCATCCCCCCAACACAGTTGATCACATCCTAATAAGATGAAGAATGATTTCAGACTATAGGAATAAACAAACAGCTTGTTGATACATGGGAGGACCTAAAGAACCAGAGAGTGAGAGAGTGAGAGAGTGAGAGAGTGAGAGAGTGAGAGAGTGAGAGAGTGAGAGAGTGAGAGAGTGAGAGAGTGAGAGAGTGAGAGAGTGAGAGAGTGAGAGAGTGAGAGAGTGAGAGAGTGAGAGAGTGAGAGAGTGAGAGAGTGAGAGAGTGAGAGAGTGAGAGAGTGAGAGAGTGAGAGAGAGAGAGAGAGAGAGAGAGAGAGAGAGAGAGAGAGAGAGAGAGTGAGAGAGTGAGAGAGTGAGAGAGTGAGAGAGTGAGAGAGTGAGAGAGAGAGTGAGAGAGTGAGAGAGAGAGAGAGAGAGAGAGTGTGAGAGAGTGAGTGAGTGTGAGAGAGAGAGTGAGTGAGTGAGTGAGTGAGTGAGTGAGTGAGTGAGTGAGTGAGTGAGTGAGTGAGAGAGTGAGAGAGTGAGAGAGTGAGAGAGTGAGAGAGTGAGAGAGTGAGAGAGTGAGAGAGTGAGAGAGTGAGAGAGTGAGAGAGTGTGAGAGTGTGAGAGTGTGAGTGAGTGTGAGAGAGTGTGAGAGAGTGTGAGAGAGTGTGAGAGAGTGTGAGAGAGTGTGAGAGAGTGAGTGAGTGAGTGAGTGAGTGAGTGAGTGAGTGAGTGAGTGAGTGAGTGTGAGTGAGTGAGTGAGTGAGTGAGTGAGAGAGAGAGAGAGAGAGAGAGAGAGAGAGACACACACATAGTAGAGTTTGAAAGACATGGACGTGATTTTATGTGTGCGTGCGTCTGTCTGTTGGAATTATTAGCCCAGGTCCACTTGTGTGTGGAAGAGGATTGTGTGTAGTAATGTCTGCTGTTACTGTACTATCCACAATTTGTTTTCCCACAGGCAAACTTGGCAATTTCTACATTCTCCAATCCAATAATTGGATTTTACATCCTAAAGAGCTGATGTCAGGTCACTTACACTGTATTCCTGTCACAGTGCTGCAAGCCAATGGTGGGTGATGGCTCCTTGCTAGGTGGGGTCAGGTCTCTGTGGTCAGACGATTGAACCCAGAGGTGCCGGATGTTTCCAATGTGCCTCCATGGGGGACCTCTATGAACCACAATGATCCCAGTTTACAAGATTCTGAGCCTTGCTCTTAGCTTGCAGAGAAGCACCAGACAATCTAGTGGAAGTTCCCCTGCCATTGGTTTAAATGTCATGGCTGTGGTAAGGTGAAATGTAAGCTGCACTTCCCCCATCCATCCTGCTCTTACGTCCCAAACTGTAGTACAGATAATGCTGTGTTAAGCTTGTTGACATTTCCCATAAAACTGATACTCACCTTGATATCCCAGTTGACTGTATTGTGCCCAGTCAACCTCCCATCATAGAAGTGGTTTGTGGACAGATCTAAACAAATCTGATTTCTGCAGGCCTAAACACAAACAAGATTAACATTCATATAGCTAACAGTTACCTTAAAGGTATGGTTGCCATCACAAACACAAATATGGTGTATGCCACTAATTGCGGAGGAGAAAATGAGGACTGCAGATGCTGAAGTACCAGAGTCATGACTGTATTGCTGTAAAAGCACAGCAGATCAGGCAGCGAGGAGCAGAGAATCAACGTTTCGGGTATAAGCCCTTCATCAGAAAGTTCTTCATCCTGATGAAGGGCTCATGCCTGAAATGTCGATTCTCCTACTCCTTGGATGCTGCCTGACCTGCTGTGCTCTTCAAGCAACACACACTCAACTATGCCACTAATTGCCTCTGGAAGGAATCAACTGCATCCATTACTCAATCCATCCTTCAAACTCCACCCTCCTCCAATCAATTTTCTCCTCTGCCCACTTGGCTACAGCTCTGCAGGTGGTTAGAACTTGTACCATCTTCATCAAGTGACTATTTTCCCATGCACCAGCCTTTGATTTGAGAGAACTTAAATCTTCCTAAGTTTGTTACAATTTTCATGTAAAACACTTTCTGAACTTACTTACCTTGGGAGTATAATGAAGGAGCAGCTTGCTACTCAGATCGGATAGCTCACTGTCAGGCTTAAATGGCAATAAGTTGTTTGGACCTAAAGAACAAAGTAAACCAGTAACAAAGTAATCACCACGCGGCTCTTCGATGTTATGTGAGTTTATTTCAGCAACCTCAACTCCAGCAAAGGGCCTTTTACTGCAGACCAGGTCACTTCTTGTCACTATGTCCAGAGAGACTATGAAAGCAAAGTACAGAGAGAAAGAGTTGGGTCGGGAGAGACACACAGGGACAGGGAGAGCGAGAGAGAGAGAGAGACAGGGAGAGCGAGAGAGAGAGAGAGAGAGAGACAGGGAGAGCGAGAGAGAGAGAGAGAGAGAGACAGGGAGAGCGAGAGAGAGAGAGAGAGAGAGACAGGGAGAGCGAGAGAGAGCGAGAGAGAGACAGGGAGAGCGAGAGAGAGCGAGAGAGAGACAGGGAGAGCGAGAGAGAGCGAGAGAGAGAGACAGGGAGAGCGAGAGAGAGAGAGAGAGAGACAGGGAGAGCGAGAGAGAGAGAGAGAGACAGGGAGAGCGAGAGAGAGAGAGAGAGACAGGGAGAGCGAGAGAGAGAGAGAGAGACAGGGAGAGCGAGAGAGAGAGAGAGAGAGACAGGGAGAGCGAGAGAGAGAGAGAGAGACAGGGAGAGCGAGAGAGAGAGAGAGAGACAGGGAGAGCGAGAGAGAGAGAGAGAGACAGGGAGAGCGAGAGAGAGAGAGAGAGACAGGGAGAGCGAGAGAGAGAGAGAGAGACAGGGAGAGCGAGAGAGAGAGAGAGACAGGGAGAGCGAGAGAGAGAGAGAGAGAGAGAGAGACAGGGAGAGCGAGAGAGAGCGAGAGAGAGAGAGAGAGACAGGGAGAGCGAGAGAGAGAGAGAGAGAGACAGGGAGAGCGAGAGAGAGAGAGAGAGACAGGGAGAGCGAGAGAGAGAGAGAGAGAGAGAGACAGGGAGAGCGAGAGAGAGAGAGAGAGAGACAGGGAGAGCGAGAGAGAGAGAGAGAGAGAGACAGGGAGAGCGAGAGAGAGAGAGAGAGAGAGAGAGAGAGAGAGACAGGGAGAGCGAGAGAGAGAGAGACAGAGACAGGGAGAGCGAGAGAGAGAGAGAGAGACAGGGAGAGCGAGAGAGAGAGAGAGAGACAGGGAGAGCGAGAGAGAGAGAGAGACAGGGAGAGCGAGAGAGAGAGAGACAGGGAGAGCGAGAGAGAGAGAGAGAGACAGGGAGAGCGAGAGAGAGAGAGAGAGAGACAGGGAGAGCGAGAGAGAGAGAGACAGGGAGAGCGAGAGAGCGAGAGACAGGGAGAGCGAGAGAGCGAAAGACAGGGAGAGCGAGAGAGCGAGAGACAGGGAGAGCGAGAGAGCGAGAGACAGGGAGAGCGAGAGAGCGAGAGACAGGGAGAGCGAGAGAGCGAGAGACAGGGAGAGCGAGAGAGAGAGAGCGAGAGACAGGGAGAGCGAGAGAGAGAGAGAGAGAGACAGGGAGAGCGAGAGAGAGAGAGAGAGAGACAGGGAGAGCGAGAGAGAGAGAGAGAGAGAGAGACAGGGAGAGCGAGAGAGAGAGAGAGAGAGACAGGGAGAGCGAGAGAGAGAGAGAGACAGGGAGAGCGAGAGAGAGAGAGAGAGAGAGACAGGGAGAGCGAGAGAGAGAGAGAGAGAGAGACAGGGAGAGCGAGAGAGAGAGAGAGAGAGACAGGGAGAGCGAGAGAGAGAGAGACAGGGAGAGCGAGAGAGAGAGAGCGAGAGACAGGGAGAGCGAGAGAGCGAGAGACAGGGAGAGCGAGAGAGCGAGAGACAGGGAGAGCGAGAGAGCGAAAGACAGGGAGAGCGAGAGAGCGAGAGACAGGGAGAGCGAGAGAGCGAGAGACAGGGAGAGCGAGAGAGCGAGAGACGGGGGGAGCGAGAGAGAGAGAGACAGGGGGAGCGAGGGGGAGCGAGAGGGAGACAGGGAGAGAGAGACAGGGAGAGAGAGACAGGGAGAGAGAGACAGGGAGAGAGAGACAGGGAGAGAGAGACAGGGAGAGAGAGACAGGGAGAGAGAGACAGGGAGAGAGAGACAGGGAGAGAGAGACAGGGAGAGAGAGACAGGGAGAGAGAGACAGGGAGAGAGAGACAGGGAGAGAGAGACAGGGAGAGAGAGACAGGGAGAGAGAGACAGGGAGAGAGAGACAGGGAGAGAGAGACAGGGCGAGAGAGACAGGGCGAGAGAGACAGGGCGAGAGAGACAGGGCGAGAGAGACAGGGCGAGAGAGACAGGGCGAGAGAGACAGGGCGAGAGAGACAGGGCGAGAGAGACAGGGCGAGAGAGACAGGGCGAGAGAGACAGGGCGAGAGAGACAGGGCGAGAGAGACAGGGCGAGAGAGACAGGGCGAGAGAGACAGGGCGAGAGAGACAGGGCGAGAGAGACAGGGCGAGAGAGACAGGGCGAGAGAGACAGGGCGAGAGAGACAGGGCGAGAGAGACAGGGCGAGAGAGACAGGGCGAGAGAGACAGGGCGAGAGAGACAGGGCGAGAGAGACAGGGCGAGAGAGACAGGGCGAGAGAGCGAGCGAGCGACACACACACACACACACACACACACAGGAGGGAGAGAGAGAGAGAGACAGACACACAGAGAGAAGGAGATAGAGAGAGAGAGAGAGAGAGAGAGAGAGAGAGGGAGAGAGAGAGAGACACAGAGACAGAGAGAGAGAGAGACAGACAGACAGACAGACAGAGAGAGAGAGAGACAGAGACAGAGAGAGACAGAGAGAGAAAGACATACAGAGAAATAAATGGAAAGTGAAAAAGATACACACACAGAGACAGAAATAACAAACAGAGAGAAATAATGGGACTCGTTTTATGCAGCCCATAAGAGCAGGAAACTAAGAATGCAGGGTGACTTAATTGGGGATATTGTGAAAATTCAACCTTCAAAACAGCAGATTGAGATGCAGAGAACATACATCCACGAGTACTCATTAGTGTAAAACATTTTAAGTTATGTCTTACTTCCAAGATAAATGCAGCACGAGAATTTCAGAATGATGTTTCAAAGATGACGTGTGCATCAGCTATGTTAAAAAGTGTGGCAGTTTTTCTTACTTGGTTCAAGTGATCAAAAGATAGGTGCAGGAGGACTGTAGATTATACAGTGGCTCAGGATCAGCAAGTGAGCCAGTTGTGGAGAGGTCGAAGGCATGGAGGAGTGGAGTGGAGTGGGAAGGGTCTGTGTCCTGGGTGTGGTGGTGGGAGAGCAGTTGTGACAAGCGGTCATGGTAAGAAAATGAATGGGCAATAGGATGGTGTCACAGTTCAAATGTGGGTGCATCTCAAGGTGCTGGCTGGCAGAGAAATACAGGCCTTTGTGTTTAATTACAACATTTCAATTGCCCCCACTGGGAGTGATCTTGGGCAATACCCTTAATAATGCGAGAAGGCAAGGCTTGCAAATTCAGCACTGTCCCACAGAGCAACACTTTGGACATTGTTCAATCTTTCTTCAATGTTTAAATCAAATAAACATAATTTCTTCCACAATAGAGAAACTTTCTTCAACTCCACCACCCCCCCCCCCCACCAACTCTATCCCTGTAACTCTGCATTTCCCATGGTTAATCGACCTAGCCTGCACATCCCTCGATACAATGGGCAATTTAGCATGGCCAGGAGACAGAAAGGTGAAATGGGAAATGAAAGCGAATGAGACAAAGTGAACAAATAAAAGGCATAGAATATTTAAATACAGAAAATGAACCAGAGCGAGGGAGGGACAGAGGGAAAAGGCAGGGTAAAGCAATTATGAAAGGATGAACAGATTTATCAACATTGTTCATTTCCTAAATTCTTTTTTATATTTCAAAAATACATTATTCATAAAACTTTTGTCTGAGTACAGACAGAAAGTACTAAACAGTTCTGTAAACTCTTTGCAGAGCAAAAAACAGACTGGAATTTGACAATAAGGAGGGTCTGATAACTCTCTGTACTTTGGCAGAAACACTTAGATGGTGTTTTCCCCCCCCCGCCTCTGTGCTTTGGCAGCTGCAATGCCAACCTTTCGTATATCTTTCAGCACAGTCCTGAATCTTAGAATGTGCCAGTGTCCAATGTGTGGTTGGGTTCAACTGTGTACCTTTCATGACCAAAGTTTGAGTGCACCAAAGACTGTCTTTCACAGAGTTGACAGTCCTCCAGGCGGAGTTGATGTTTGGCAACACAGGAGATCAGACTGTAGAGCATCATGGAGCTGCTCATGATGAACCTCGACAAAAACCACTGCATCTCTCGCCAGACTTCTTTTGCAAAGACACATTCCAGGAGAAAAGTGACAAATACCCCCCCCCCCCCCCCATTTCATGGCCAGCAGAGAGTCCGAACATACATAAAGGATCTCAAAGGTCATGCCCTTCTCATGACCGGCCAAGCTACGCCTTGATACCTGTTGGAAAGCTCAGGTGGTAACACATACTGTCAAATAACTGCAACAGTCTGCTCAGGGAACCACCCAACAGGAACAATCTTCTCCCTTTCTGCAGGGTCTTGAGGAAGCTCCATGCTGACCACTTCCTGATGGACTTGTGATCAAAGATGTTTTATTTTACAAATTTTCCAGGAGGGAAGGTGATATGGAACAGTCTAACTATTTGGAGCATTCCATGGCGAGCCGAGGCCCATCCTTCACAACACCAGGGACAGGTAGAACCTCAGTATGTGGTGACATTTGGTGTTTGAGTATCTAAGGGTCTACACACAGTTTGATGCAGCCATACATAAAGGTGGTCTTGGATACATCTCCCACCATACTCCCACTTGATCCAGAGTATTGTACGTGGTGTTGCTCTGGACACAATCCATCTTAGACTTCGAGAAGATAGCTCATGTTACTGCAACGGTGCAGTTTTGGAGCATAGAACAGACATGCACCACATGCAGCAACAGCAAGAGTCCTTCACAGGCAATGACCAGGTTTACACTCGCAATGGAGGGGGAGCGATGCTCCCAAAAGTCCAGTTTCTGCCTCACCTTGGCGATGGTCTTCTCCCAAGTCCCACTGAACCATATTCCCAACATGTTCAGGTCATCTATCCTGATGGTGAAGGGGATAAAGGATCAATCTGCCAGGCTCCAAAGAACATGGAGAACACTCTTGTCTCAATTTACTTTGGCTTCTGATGCCAGTTCAAACTGTTCACAGATGCTCATGCACCTGTGCACTGACAGCAGATCAGAGCAGAAAACAGCGACATCATCCAAGAACACAGAGACGTGGACCTGCTGACTTCTGCTGCCTGGAATACTCACTCCTTTCCGGCTTATATCCTTCCTGATGGACTCAGTAAAGGGGTCTATACAACACACAAACAAGGCAGCAGAGAGTGGGCAGCCCTGCCTGACTTCAAATCTGATCAGGAAGCTTTCTGATTCCCACCCATTGATTGAGACTGCATTAACAATGTTGGTGTAGAGCAATCACGATCCAATTGCGGATTCCCTTCCCAGAGTCCATTTTAGGGAGCATATCCCTCGTGTAGGTGTGCGATATCCTGTCAAAGGCCTTCTCCTGATCCAGCATGATGAGGCAGCTGTCCTGCATATAGGCAATTGTATCCCTGAGGAGCATGAGGCTCTCAGAGATCATCCTGCCCAGTACAGCACAGGTTTGGTCAAAGTGAATCACCGATACCAGAGCAGACTTCAGTCAGTTGGTGATGAGCTTAAACAGGATTTTGTAATCTGCATTCAGCAGTGAAATTGGTCACCCATTTCTAACGTCCTCCCTCTCCCATTCTGATTGTAGATAACGTGATGATGCCCTTCCTCGAGGATCTGCACACACTACCTGCCAAAAGCATACTGCAGTACATCTCATGCAGATCCTGGCCTATCAAATCCCACTGAGCTGAATAAAACTCCACTAGTAAGCCATCACCTCCAGGAGTTTCACTCTTCTCAAAAGGACTTGAAGGCCTCAGTCAACTCATCCAGAGACAGCATCTGGTTCAACCTCTCCTGCATGCTTTCATCTATGACTTCCATGACACAGGACAGCAACGACTGGGAGGTTGTGCTTTCTGTAGATTTCACGTCATACAGTTTAGCTCTCAAAGGATTTGCTGATCCTCACGTTATCAGATTGAGGTGACACATTCCTTCACACTGCTGATAACAGAGCTCTCCCTGTGTACCTTCTGAAAGAAGAAATGTAAGTGCATCTCATTGTGCTCCATGGTTGTTGGAGCGGACAATTATCTTTATGCCCTGCAAAGCAAACAGAGAGGCTTGCTGGTTCTTCATCTCCTGGATACCCCCTGCGACATCGACCCCCATTGTCCACAGTTAGAGCAGGTTCTGCATGCTTTTCTGGAATTTGTACAATTTTACCATTCACTCCTTCTTGCCTTCTGAACAGCTTTGAGGATGAATGGCCTCTTAATGCTCTCCTTGACTGTTTCCCACCAGTCCGCTGAAGATTCAAAGAGGGCCTTCACAGATCTCTAACCTTTTGAACTTCTCAATGTGTTCTGGGGTCACTTTTATGTTGTACGCTCCCTTGCCAGGCAGCTGGTCATCCCGCAGATGACACAGTCACCTAACAGGAGGCAGATCAGAGAGCACTGGCTTGCTGCTGGTGGATTTGTCCCAGAACCCTTGGGACAAAACAGGATATCTATCATGAGCAGATAGACCTGTCTGGCCATGACCAGGTACCTCAAAATAATTTAGTAGAATAATCACTATTGTTTTATTGGAAGATGTGACAGCCAATTTGGGCTCAACAGGATCCCAAGAAGAGTATGGAGATAAAGTAGTAGTTTTTTGGTAGTACTGATTGTGTGTACAATGTTGATTGACAAACTGGAGAGTGATACATTGCTTCAAGTATTGCTTTACAATCTTTACCATTCACTTAAGAGGGCAGACAGGTAGATAGATACGTCTATCATTACTGCCTCAGTAACACAAATGGGAATAAACAAGACTGTGTGCACACTCTCACATTATGGCTGACTAATAAAACACAGTTAACAGGAAAACCCACCTGCATTGAAAAGTGCTTTGATCTGCATCGGCTGCAGGGCTTCATGGAACACAAAGACAGATCCCATCAGCCCTTCCAGGGACGTTGGTGTGCCCCATTCTGCATCCTGCATGCTGGCCGCGATTGTATTCACAATGGCTTGTGGAGAGGTGGAGCCTCTCATGGGGGATGTAAAGCTGGCTGGGAAGGACTGAGAACGGTTGAGGGGGTAATGTGAAGTGAAGGATAGATCGGGAGTCTGGATGGGAGAAGTAATAACTGTTGTCGTTGTTCTGTGACCAGCTGATCCAATACAGCAGTAAGTGAAGGACTGAAAGGAAGGATTAAAATTTTTATAACATAAATATTACAATCTAATTAAATTTTAAAGATAAAATGGAATAAATAGAAAAAAAAACAAAGTTCTGGAAAAGCTCAACAAATCTGGCAGCATCTGTGGAGAGAAATCCATGTTCATCAGGAAGGACACTGGATCCAAAATATCAAACTCTGATTTCTCTCCACAGATGCTGTCAGACATACTGAGCTTTTCCAGCAATTTGTTTTTGTTTCTGATTTACAGCATCACAGTTGTCTCAATTTTTATAAACTTTCCAGAAACACTTCGTAGGTCTGTTAGCATTCAATGGTGAAAACAAGTTAATAGTGATAAATTTATTAATACCAAAACAAGTGAACAGGGTTATGGGGATGGCATGGGTAAAAGGCATTGAAGTGTTTGATTAGCCATGACTGTATTGAATGGTGGGGAAGACTTATTAGGCAGAATGGGCCACTTCTGTTCCTACGTCAGATTATTTTCTTCAGAGCACACTGAGAAAGGTGAAGAATTAAAGCCCGGAGTACAAGATGGCATCAAAATTGAGAGAACGGGGTGAGAACAAAAGAATAGGCTCAGGGGTTCCCTCGAGTCTATTCTGCACCTAATACCCTCTGCTACATAATATTGATATTCTTGATCACCAAAAATCTATTTAGTCTTGAAAATTTCAATTGGCTCAGTACACACTGCACCTTAGTTCAAAGGAGTCCAGATTTCCAGTAAGGAAGGTATGCATAAAGAACATACTGGAATTGCAATAAGGACAGAAGAGTGCAAATATATAACTAAATCCTGTTTTTGTTAATTTACTCTGATAACAATGTAGCACCCCCTCTATTATTGCAATTAGATGGCATTCTGATGCATAACTTTATCTCAAGGTCTCCAAGGTCAGTGGGCTGAGTCCCATCATTGATGCCATAAAGAAACTAATTTTATCATGTTTTATTTTAGGGATAAAGGGAAACTCAATGAACTTAGTGAAGGTCAGACCTCACCTCATTTAGTGAAGGGAATCGTAGTTGTGCAGTCTTTCTCAGATAACCGTCTGTATAGATATTAACCACATTCTGCCCAAAGGGTCGGCGTCCTGCGATGTGAACAATATCAATGCAGTGCTGCAAACAAGAAGTGGGGATAAAATGAAATAATGTTGGTGAGTGGAGTTACTCACTCTACCAGAACACAACATCCTCGGTCCATATTTTCTTTCTGTATCTCACACACGCACATGTGCTTCCTTCGACCAGATTTACCCTTTATACCATTAGCAGACAAAAACAGATTTTTGGGCACCTGCAGCAAACCTGTGGTTTAATGTCTGATTTTTGCTTTAATGTCAAGTGATGGAGAACATTCAGGGGCAAGTGGCTTATGTTATCTACTTTTTGTCATTTACATAAATGATTTGGATGCGAGCGTAAGAGGTACAGTTAGTAAGTTTGCAGATGACACCAAAATTGGGAGGTGTAGAGGACAGCGAAGAGGGTTACCTCAGATTACAACAGGATCTGGACCAGATGGGCCAATGGGCTGAGAAGTGGCAGATGGAGTTTAATTCAGATAAATGCGAGGTGCTGCATTTTGGGAAAGCAAATCTTAGCAGGACTTATACACTTAAATGGTAAGGTCCTAGGGAGTGTTGCTGAACAAAGAGACCTTGGAGTGAAGGTTTATAGCTCCTTGAAAGTGGAGTCGCAGGTAGATAGGATAGTGAAGGAGGTGTTTGGTATGCTTTCCTTTATTGGTCAGAGTATTGAGTACAGGAGTTGGGAGGTCATGTTGCGGCTGTACAGGACATTGGTTAGGCCACTGTTGGAATATTGCGTGCAATTCTGGTCTCCTTCCTATCGGAAAGATGTTGTGAAACTTGGAAAGGTTCAGAAAAGATTTACAAGGATGTTGCCAGGATTGGAGGATCTGAGCTACAGGGAGAGGCTGAACAGGCTGGGGCTGTTTTCCCTGGAGTGTTGGAGGCTGAGGGATGACCTTATAGAGGTTTACAAAATTATGAGGGGCATGGATAGGATAAATAGACAAAGTCTTTTCCCTGGAGTAGGGGAGTCCAGAATTAGAGGGCATAGGTTTAGGGTGAGAGGGGAAAGATATAAAAGAGACCTAAGGGGCAATTTTTTCACGCAGAGGGTGGTAGGTGTATGGAATGAGCTGCCAGAGGATGTGGTGGAGGCTGGTACAATTGCAACATTTAAGAGGCATTTGGATGGGTATATGAATAGGAAGGGTTTGTAGGGATATGGGCCGGGTGCTGGCAGGTGGGACTAGATTGGGTTGGGATTTCTGGTCGGCATGGACGGGTTGTAACGAAAGGTCTGTTTCCATGCTGTACATCTCTATGACTATAACTGTTACGCTGCATCCACATTTCCATGAAACTGTTGTCAAAATCCTCTGGCACTCATTAAGATAATATATCCTCATGCAAAGACTCAGAAGAAATGGAAATCCTACATTTCTGCAACTTCAACATACCTGTTGCACTTTTAATTCAACTGTGACACCGAAGATTCAGATTTAGAATCTGCCTTCTGATACATTTGGTATGGGGATAAGCAACTGCCACTCACCCTCTCAGATCTTCAACTAAAATTGCAACCAGGTGCTGACAATATCATTAAACTCCAAGTTGTACATTTAAAACTGAACCCAACCACCTTCCCAACTGTGCCCTGCAATGGTGAAGAATGTTACTACTTGGAGCCATCCAGCAAGCAGCAGTTTCAAGGGGGCAAGTGTCTCACCTTATTTCACAAGGTAATTGTCTTCCAAACAGAATTTCTACAAGCTGTTACAGTTAAAGTTGGGAACATTAACCCTAATGTTAGTGGTAATCACCCCAAGACAGACTGACCACTTTCATACATTGAAGGCGGGAAGTAAATCTTTGGTCCAGATGCAGAGTTTCTGAATCAGAGGGATGTGTGTTCAGGTCCCATTCAGACTGATCAGATGAATGGAAAAAGCCAAATAACTTCTGGTTACAAGATGTGAAACTCAGTTGCCTGCATCTAATCAGGACAGATGTAGCCAAATGAGTCAGCAGGACCTTTGAATAGCTTTAAATTCAATTGGCCATTTTGGACACTGTGGAATTTGCACCAAGTGGAGGATGGGAGGTCAACAGGGTGCACCTTGGGAGTAATTCGAGTATGCGATTAAAAATAAAGAGATTTTACAAGTTGGAGGACTGACTGAAGAAAGAATTAAGGGAAAAGATTGTTATGGTGATGGAGTTAAATTAATTTGATAAAGGAGAAAACGTGCCACAGGGCTCATCTATTTACAGTCAGCAGACATGTTGATCTGGAAGATATTCCCTGCTGGAGCATGGTGGGATCCTGTCAGGCAGAACCTTCATACAGTAGTGATCTTCTCAGTTGCAGCAAGAGCAGTGCCAGTCCTTCACACTTTCTGCACATCAGCTTAGCTGCTGGAGGTAGGATTGATTGTTGCCCATAAACGTTAGTAATATATTACATTACTGGGTGGCACGGTGGCACTGCAGCCTCACAGCACTAGGGACCCGGGTTCGATTCCTGCCTCGGGCAACTGTCTGTGTGGAGTCCGTATGTTCTCCCAGTTTCTGCGTGGGTTTCCTCCAGGTGTGCCGGTTTCCAAAGATATGCAGGGCAGGTGAACTGGCCAGGCTAAATTGCCCATAGTGTTAGGTGCATTAGTCAGGAGTAAACATAGGGTAGGGGAAATGGGTGTGGGTGGGTTACTCATTGGAGGGTCGGTGTAGACTTGTTGGGCTGAAGGGCCTGTTCCATACTGTGGGGTATCTAATCTTATAAAAAAAATTACTTGACAAAAGTAGAACACATTCCCCACTGCCACCTTGCTACCACCCCTGATCGAGTGATCATTCGAGAGAGTAGCCTCCGGCTGCCAATTCCTGAACCACAATTGGAAACTTGCGAGTTACCTTGTTGGGGTCTTGCTCGTTCATTATAATGAAGCCTGGCCTCAAAACAGCTCTTAAGTAGATGTAGGTGCCATATTAGCTCTCTGTTATATGATTGTTAAGATTACATTACAACTACTACAACTGTCTGGGCACTGAGATAAGATAGGGACAACTGGGCAGGATTCCTTCTCCAGCTCCATCACCACCCAGAAGTATGCATGTGTAAATGCTGGATGCTTTTCAGTTCAGTTGACCGCTGTTCCAGTGCTCTTATAATAAAAAAAACGATCAATAATTATGCTCCAGAATTGCAACTCACCTTGAAGGATTCTTGTATGGAAGTGAAATTGCTATCGTTAGCATCTGGCCTGCATTTAACTCCAATCCCATATCAACCTGCTTGACTTTTAACTGCATTCTTAAATGCTCAAATAAGTTACTCTCACAGCTGTATCAAAACCTGCTACCAACACTCATGATAGATGCCCAGCACCATCTTCTTAACAAAACCATGAGGGAGCAACTCCGTGATGGAGGACTCTCTACTCAATGGGTTGTTCCTGGGACAGACATTAACTGCACCTGAAGACCATCAACTCAGTGCAACTTTGGTCCGTCCGAAATCTGTTAGTCTTTCAGTGCAAAGAGTTGACCTCAACTGAGTGTTGCACACCGATATATTCCAAGGTCTAGGACTACATGCTGAGGAATGAATTAAAGCTTAGGTCAGCCGCTACCAAGGATCAGTGGATGAAGACCAGAGTTAAGGTCCATCTGCCAAAATGTATCGAAGGTCTGTTAAACTTGAGATTCCCTCTTTGTCTTAATGGAAATGTAGATAGTTTCCTTTCATGATTAGAAAATGCCTTATTGTTGCAACTGAACTGAAGCTCAAATGAGGAATGCCAAATTCCCACTTTTTTTTTTTAAAAAGTCTAGACTGAACTGGTTTGGTCCTTTTGTACCGACGTCGAGATAATATATATGAATAAAGTATATTTTTTGCAAAAAAAAAAGTAGGGCAGGACAAAATAACCACCTCCAATGAGATACTCTAGACTAGAAATCAGCACGTAGAAGAACATACCCAGTGAGAGTCACTCAAGGAGAATTCTGGGAGTGCCACGGTCATATATTCTTTCTTGGTGCAAACTGCAACAACTAGCATCCCATCGGACGTGAAGAAGGCTTCAAATCCAGTCCCACTTGATGTAAAGAAACTGCAGGAAAAGAAAGAAAGAAAATGAACTTTATGTCCTTTCTACCATTAGTCCATATTTCCATTTCTGAGTTTCGGAGACAATATCCTTTTGTTAAGAACAGTTTGCCAATGTAAAGATTGCTAGATTTGTCACACTAAGAATCAGTTACAGGGGTCAACTTTCTTAATGCATAATCCTCTTCACCCTCTCAACCAAGCATTTCATAAATCTAAGCACTTTGCCAATGAACAAAGGTGCCAGCACCCTGTAAAGTAAAGCTCTCTCCATGTTGTCCCATCAAAAACTTCCAGACAGGAATAAACAGGGATACATATAGAACAAAAGATGCTCGGCACAATTCCAAATATGTACTTCAACCTTAACTTCAGAAGTGCTTTTACATTCACATCATTATCCTGTGGCACTTTGCTCTATGACAAAATTATTGTTTTTTTAAAGCTGATCTTGTGTTCCAATCTGCTATTAATTACTCTCCAAGAAGGGATCAAAACAGCACAATGTTATTTCACCCAATATTTGGCCCCAGTTACAAATTTGCTGATAATTGGTTGGATGGGCCAATATGGATTCTTCCCTGCACAGGTGAACAATGCATGACAATTCTTCCTCACACAGTAATGTTATTATATATCTGCAATGAATAAGTATAACATTGACAAGGATATATTCCATTGAGAAAGACTGAGACAAATGAACAATCCATGAATAGCTAAGGATGTTTTGAGTGGCATAAAATTGAAAGAAAAAGCTTACAATTCTGTGGAGATTAAAAGCCCAGAAAATTGGGAAAATTTGACAGGCCAGAAAGAATGACTAAAAAACAGTGGGAGAAATTGGAGCACAAGAGAAAATTAGCAAGAGATACAAAATAGACAGCAAAAGCTTCTACAAGCATTTAAAACAAAAACCAAAGAGCTGTTAAAGTGACCATTAGTCATAGTTGAAGACATAAAAAGCATCCCTGAATAGTATAAAATCAAAACAGAGAAACAATGTTGCCCACTTGAGAAAAGGTACTCAGAAACTAACAGGACCAGAGGCTGACAAACCCCGGACCTGATGGCCTGCATCCGAAGTTCTTGATGAGACTAGCTGCAAAGATAATATGTACGTTATTTTTAACATGCCAAATTCCAAGAGAGGTCTCAGCAGAATAGAAAACCACTAATGTAACATTTCTATTCAAAAAGATAGACAGAGAGCATGAAAATATAGACCAGTTAGCCTAACATCTGATATTGGGAAAATTCTAGAATCTATTAATGAGCTAAAAAGATGATGTTCAGAAAATCATAATACAGAGTTAATACGGATTGGGAAAGGCAAATTGGGTTTGACAAATTTGAGTTTTTGAAGATGTAACAAAGAGAGTGAATAAAGTGTATTTGGATTTCTAAAAGGTATGATCTTGTCTCTCAAACTTTCATATGTTGCATAGATTGAAGATCTGCTAACTAATCAGAGAGAGTGAGAGTGAGAGAGTGCGAGAGAGCGCGAGAGAGAGAGCACGCCACGCGTCAAGAGAGGGGGGGGGTGCCAAGAGAGTGGGGGGGGGCGAGGTGGGGGGGGGCGCGAGGTGGGGGGGGGCGCGAGGTGGGGGGGGGGCGAGGTGGGGGGGGGCGCGAGGTGGGGGGGGCGCGAGGTGGGGGGGGCGCGAGGTGGGGGGGGCGCGAGGTGGGGGGGGCGCGAGGTGGGGGGGGCGCGAGGTGGGGGGGGCGCGGTGGGGGGGGCGAGGTGGGGTGCGCGAGGTGGGGGGGGGCGCGAGGTGGGGGGGGGGCGAGGTGGGGGGGGCGAGGTGGGGGGGGGGCGAGGTGGGGGTGGGGGGCGAGGGGGGGCGAGGTGGGGGGGGGCGGAGGTGGGGGGGGGGCGAGGTGGGGGGGGGCGGCGAGGTGGGGGGGGCGAGAGGGGGGGGGAGAGAGGGGGGGAGAGAGGGGGGGCAGAGGGGGGCGGGGGGGCAAGAGAGGGGGGAGGGGGGAGAGAGGAGGGGGGCGAGAGGGGGGGGCGAGCGGGGGGGGCGAGAGGGGGGGGCGAGCGGGGGGGGCGAGAGGGGGGGGCGAGAGGGGGGGGGCGAGAGGGGGGGGCGAGAGGGGGGGGCGAGAGGGGGGGAGGGGAGAGAGGGGGGAGAGAGGGGGGGGGAGAGAGGGGGGGGAGAGCGGGGGGGGAGAGAGGGGGGAGGAGAGGGGGAGAGAGAGGGGGCGGGGGGGCGAGAGAGGGGGCGAGGGGGGAGAGAGAGGGGGAGGGGGGTGAGCGAGCGGGCGAGAGGGGAGGCGAGAGAGGGGAGGGGGGGGCAGAGAGGGGAGAGGGGGGGCGAGAGAGGGGCGAGAGGGGGGCGAGAGAGGGGAGAGGGGGGGAGAGAGGGGAGAGGGGGGGCGAGAGAGGGGCGAGAGGGGGAGAGAGGGGAGAGGGTGGGCGCGAGAGAGGGGAGAGGGGGAGCAGAGAGGGAGAGGGTGCGAAGGGAGAGGGGGAGGCGAGAGAGGGAGAGGGGGAGAGGCGGGGAGAGGGGGGCGAGAGCGAGGGGAGGGGGGCGAGAGAGAGAGGGGCGAGCGGGGGAGGGAGGGGGAGGGGGGCGAGAGAGGGGGGGAGAGGGCGGGAGAGAAGCGGGGAGGGGGGAGAGAAGGGGGAGGGGGGAGAGAGGAGGGGGAGGAGGGGAGGCGAGAGACAGAAGGGGGAGGGGGGCGAGAGAAGGGGGAGGTGGGCGAGAGACGGGGAGAGGGGGGGAGAGAGGGAGGAGGGGGCGAGAGAAGGGGGCGAGGGGGGCGAGGGGGCGAGAGAAGGGGGAGAGGGGGGGGGGGAGGGGGAGGGGCGAGAGAAGGGGGAGGGGGGCGAGAGAAGGGGGCGAGAGAAGGGGGCGAGAGAGGGGGGGGGAGAGAGGGGGGGGAGAGAGGGGGGGGAGAGAGGGGGGGGGAGAGAGGGGGTGGGAGAGAGGGGGTGGGAGAGAGGGGAGGGGGAGAGGGGGGGGAGAGAGGGGGGGGAGAGAGGGGGGGGGAGAGAGGGGGGGGAGAGAGGGGGGGGGAGAGAGGGGGGGGAGAGAGGGGGGGGAGAGAGGGGGGAGGGGGGAGAGAGAGGGGGCGGGGGGGCAAGAGAGGGGGGCGGGGGGGAGAGAGAGGGGGGCGGGGGGAAAGAGAGGGGGGCGGGGGGCGAGAGAAGGGGGCGGGGGGGCGAGAGAGGGGAGAGGGGGGCGAGAGAGGGGAGAGGGGGGCGAGAGAGGGGAGAGGGGGGCGAGAGAGGGGAGAGGGGGGCGAGAGAGGGGAGAGGGGGGCGAGAGAGGGGAGAGGGGGGCGAGAGAGGGGAGAGGGGGGCGAGAGAGGGGAGAGGGGGGCGAGAGAGGGGAGAGGGGGCCGAGAGAGGGGAGAGGGGGCCGAGAGAGGGGAGAGGGGGGCGAGAGAGGGGAGAGGGGGGCGAGAGAGGGGAGAGGGGGGCGAGAGAGGGGAGAGGGGGGCGAGAGAGGGGAGAGGGGGGCGAGAGAGGGGAGAGGGGGGGCGAGAGAGGGGAGAGGGGGGCGAGAGAGGGGAGAGGGGGGCGAGCGAGGGGGGAGGGGGGGCGAGAGAAGGGGGAGGGGGGGCGAGAGAAGGGGGAGGGGGGGCGAGAGAAGGGGGAGGGGGGCGAGAGAAGGGGGAGGGGGGCGAGAGAAGGGGGAGGGGGGGCGAGAGAAGGGGGAGGGGGGGCGAGAGAAGGGGGAGGGGGGGCGAGAGAAGGGGGAGGGGGGGCGAGAGAAGGGGGAGGGGGGGGCGAGAGAAGGGGGAGGGGGGGCGAGAGAAGGGGGAGGGGGGCGAGAGAAGGGGGAGGGGGCGAGAGAAGGGGGAGGGGGGCGAGAGAAGGGGGAGGGGGGCGAGAAGGGGGAGGGGGGCGAGAGAAGGGGGAGGGGGGGCGAGAGAAGGGGGAGGGGGGCGAGAGAAGGGGGAGGGGGGCGAGAGAAGGGGGAGGGGGGCGAGAGAAGGGGGAGGGGGGCGAGAGAAGGGGGAGGGGGGCGAGAGAAGGGGGAGGGGGGCGAGAGAAGGGGGAGGGGGGGAGAGAAGGGGGAGGGGGGCGAGAGAAGGGGGAGGGGGGCGAGAGAAGGGGGAGGGGGGCGAGAGAAGGGGGAGGGGGGCGAGAAGGGGGAGGGGGGCGAGAGAAGGGGGAGGGGGGCGAGAGAAGGGGGAGGGGGGCGAGAGAAGGGGGAGGGGGGCGAGAGAAGGGGGAGGGGGGCGAGAGAAGGGGGAGGGGGGCGAGAGGGGGGGGGAGAGAGGGGGGAGGGGGGGGAGAGAGGGGGGAGAGAGGGGGGAGAGAGGGGGGGGAAGGGGGGGGGGAGAGAGGGGGGGAGAGAGGGGGGGGAGAGAGGGGGGGGAGAGAGGGGGGGAGAGAGGGGGGGGGAGAGAGGGGGGGGGAGAGAGGGGGGGGAGAGAGGGGGGGGAGAGAGGGGGGGGAGAGAGGGGGGGAGAGAGGGGGGGAGAGAGGGGGGAGAGAGAGGGGGAGAGAGGGGGGGAGAGAGGGGGGGAGAGAGGGGGGGAGAGAGGGGGGGAGAGAGGGGGGGAGAGAGGGGGGGAGAGAGGGGGTCAAGAGAGGGGGTCAAGAGAGGGGGAGGGGGTCAAGAGAGGGGGAGGGGGTCAAGAGAGGGGGGAGGGGGTCAAGAGAGGGGGAGGGGGTCAAGAGAGGGGGGAGGGGGTCAAGAGAGGGGGGAGGGGGTCAAGAGAGGGGGGAGGGGGTCAAGAGAGGGGGGAGGGGGTCAAGAGAGGGGGAGGGGGTCAAGAGAGGGGGGAGGGGGTCAAGAGAGGGGGGAGGGGGGCAAGAGAGGGGGGAGGGGGGCAAGAGAGGGGGAGGGGGGCAAGAGAGGGGGGAGGGGGGCAAGAGAGGGGGGAGGGGGTCAAGAGAGGGGGAGGGGGTCAAGAGAGGGGGAGGGGGTCAAGAGAGGGGGGAGGGGGGGCAAGAGAGGGGGGAGGGGGGGCAAGAGAGGGGGGAGGGGGTCAAGAGAGGGGGGAGGGGGGCAAGAGAGGGGGGAGGGGGGCAAGAGAGGGGGGAGGGGGTCAAGAGAGGGGGG